>NC_059441.1:630000-1005000 GCF_021028975.2 Sphaerodactylus townsendi
GAATTTTCATCTCAGGCCTACAGGCCAAGGAAAGGCCTTTCATTACTTGTTTACATTTTGCCAGTTGTTGTCTTTGACACTGAAAGGCCAGGCCTAGGCCAAGAAGCCTACATTTGCAAGACTGCCAGGCCCAATGCCCACCTTGGCCTTTGAAGTCAGCGGGTTAGAAATTAATCATTGTCCTCTCCCCCAAATTTTCCGGAATTCCCCTACCCAGAGTTGGCAAAACTTATTCCTAACAGGATTGTTGTGAAAACAAAATGGAGGAAAGTGGGGGTTTTTTTTTGGGGGGGGGGAGCAAGGTGTAAACAAATAAACATGTCTTAAGAATGGACACACTCAGGAGTGGTTGTTGTGCATTTTTCCCAACTGTGGTTATGGCACATTTATTTTTCCTGGGGTCCAAAACGCGCATTTATTTTTCCAAGGGGCCAAATGACGCATTTGTTTCTCCTGGGGTCCAAAACGCGCATTTATTTTTCCAAGGGGCCAAATGACGCATTTGTTTCTCCTGGGGTCCAAAACGCGCATTTATTTTTCCAAGGGGCCAAATGACGCATTTGTTTTTCCTGGGGTCCAAAACGCGCATTTATTTTTCCAAGGGGCCAAATGACACATTTATTTTTCCTGGGGTCCAAAATGCGCACTTATTTTTCCAAGAAGCCAAATGACGCATTTATGTTTCCTGGGGTCCAAAACACGCATTTATTTTTCCAAGGGGCCAAATGACACATTTATTTTTCCTGGGGTCTAAAATGCGCACTTATTTTTCCAAGAAGCCAAATGACGTATTTATGTTTCCTGGGGTCTAAAATGCGCATTTATTTTTCCAAGGGGCCAAATGACGCGTTTATGTTTCCTGCGGTCCAAAAGGACTTTCATCACGTGCCCTTCGGGGGGGCCCTCACGTGCGTAAACCTCACGAGCCCCGAAGCGTCTTAATTGCACACATGTGCCCCCTTTTTTTAAAGCACCCTCCCGCCAAGGGACCGTCGATCATTTCCTCCCCGCCGGTGGCCGAGGTCCTTTCCCCCCTCGGCCCCGGCTGCCTTGCATTTTTCGTTTCTTTGCAAAAACCGTGCATTCAGCCCCGGCCCTCCCTTGCGCGCGCAGGCGGGAGGGAAGCGCAAGTCGCGTGTCCACATGGAGGCGTATAAATCTCCCGGCCCAGCCGTCGGCGTGGGGTTGCCGCAGGATTGGCTCGAGATGGCTTTTGCGTCCCCGGTGAGCGGTGGGGTGGGGACACCCAAGCGGGGGTCACCGTAATGGGTTGCAAAAGCCAAGCTTAGGCAGTGCAGGCCCCGCTTCCCCGGAGGGGGCTACCCAAAGTTTATCTTGTGGGCAGTGAAGCCCCCCCCCCTCTCTCTCTTTCCAAGGGCGGTGAGGGGGGGGGGGGATTGGTTCAACTTTTAATTTTTGCAAAAAAAAAAATATCGTATCGTTCTTAATAGTTTCATAGTTGCAAACGCGCGTTTTGCAAACCTGCGCTGAAGAGTTTGCTTCTCCGTTTGCAAGGCTGCAAAGGCGGCTGTCCGGGGGTATGCAACCGCCCCTGAATGCTCCCGTCGGTGTTTGCAACCGAGACGAGCTGCTAAAGGGGGTGGGGGTGGGGGTGGGGGTGGGGGCGCCGGGTTGGCTCCCAGTTTTCAGGTTTGACCCGGACTGCGCAATGTCTCCTGCATGTCTGCACGCGTTTGCAGCCCGCATGGAGGCTCGGCTTTTTAAGCCTGGTGCACGAACGACTGGGCGTGAGTGGGCCTGTTTTGCTGGCGAGCCGCAGGTGATTTAGGGCGACCGGGGAGGGATTTCAAGGCAAGGTACCTTCCAGAGGCGGTTTTGCTATTGCCCGCCTCTCCTGTGCCCTCCAGGCCTCCCATTCAAATTTCTGAGTGTGTGGCTGGGCCAAGGTCAGCCAAGCTTTCCATGGCTGAGTGGGGATTCGAACCTGGGCGTCCCAGATTCTAGTCCGGTGATGGCGAACCTTTTTGAGATCGAGTGCCAAACTGGAACCCAAAACCCACTTATTTATCTCAAAGTGCCAACACGGCAACTTAATCTGAATACTGAGGTTTTAGTTTAGAAAAAAATGGTTGGCTCCGAGGCATGCGTTACTCGGGAGTAAGCTTGGTGGTAGTTGTTGGCTTTGCTTTGAAGCAACCATGGAACTCTTCAAGCGGGTGAATCACGACCCTAGGAGGGTTTACTCCAGGGGTAGGGAACCTGCGGCTCTCCAGATGTTCAGGAACTACAATTCCCATCAGCCCCTACCAGCATGGCCAATTGGCCATGCTGACGAAGAGCTGATAGGGTGGATTCCTAATTTATCAGGCGGGATTCTAATTTACCTCAAAACCCGGCCCATTGCCAGCCAAAGAGCTTATTCCCAGGTAAAAGATCACGCTTTAGTTCTTCACATGAAAATCAGTGGGGTTTAACAGCACTTAACAGGGTTACCTACACTGCTTCCCCAAAACTAGGTCTTAAGTTTAATGCTAATAATCGAGCCCAGCGGCCCAGGCCAGCCTAGATGTGTGTGGTGGGGCGATTCCCCCCCCCCCCCACAACGAACTCTGTTTGCGCGTGCCCACAGAGAGGGCTCTGAGTGCCACCTCTGGCACCCGTGCCATAGGTTCGCCATCACTGTTCTAGTCCGACGCCTTAACCACTGCACCATGCTGCCATTTTTCAGTCTCTCTCCCCCAATCCTCAACCCCTTTTTCCGTGTCTTTCTCTTGTTGATAGAAAAAGGAGCCCTCCAGAACTGCCAAGGAAGTAGGGTGGAATTTTGTAGGGTCTTCCTTGCGAGTTTTTGACGACCCCACTTTACTTTTAACAGCAGACGGAAAGTATTGGTGGGATGGGTGTCACAAAAGACCACCCGTTGCTCTCCAGCTGCAATGATCTAAAGTAGGTTATCATTCACAACTCATAAACATACAATATATTCCGTTTTATGTACCAATTCTTGTTTCATAAATAATTGGTGCATAAAACGGGCATATGTTATATATTAAGTTGTGAGCAGGATAACCTACTTTAGATGATTGCCGTCGGAGAAAAACTTAACTGCAGGTGATCTTTGTTACTGTGGAGACGTGGATGCTGCACTCAATTGCTTTGTATATTGGGATGGGTGTCACACCATTTAAAGGGGACTCTTCGGACACCAGAGTTTGAAGTGACTTTAGGTGTGGAGTGCTATACCTTTTTTTAGGGCAGTAGATCTGTAGTGGTAAAGGTTTAGATTAGTGGTGGCAAACCTATGGCATGGGTGCCAGAGGTGGCACTCAGAGCCCTCTCTGAGCACAAAGCTAGAAGATACCAACATCTAGGCTGTGGCCTGGGCCGCACTAGGCTTCGATTATTAGCGATTGGAAACGCTAACACCTAGTTTCGGGGAAGCAGTATAGGTAACCCTGTTAAGCGCAGTTAAACCCCACTGATTTTCATGCGCTGAACTAAAGCACAATCCTTTACCTGGGAGTAAGCTCGGTTGCTGGCAATGGGGCCTGCTTCTGAGTAAACCTCCTAGGGTCGTGATTCACCAGTTGGAAGAGTTGCATGGTTGCTTCAAAGCAAAGCCACTCACTTCCACCAAGCTTACTCCTGAGTAACGCATGCCTCGGAGCCAACCGGTTTTTCTAAACTAAAACCTCAGTATTCAGGTTAAATTGCCGTGTTGGCACTTTGCAATAAATAAGTGGGTTTTGGGTTGCAATTTGGGCACTCGGTCTCAAAAAGGTTTGCCATCACTGGGAGGGATGGATGGATGGATGTTTATATATATATATAGGTTTATGTATATAAGGATTTTCTGTGTGTGTGTGTATGTATGTATATGTAAATTGGGTTACAAAATAGGTGTTAAAGTGCAAGCAGGCAGAGTAAGACATCCAACAAACAATTCATCAAGATTAGTATTTCAAAATTAGAAATCAGTGCCAAGAGAAAACCAAGGCAAAACATACCATGAACAATATAGAGAGTGGATTGTTTGAAAGAGATGGTTCCCTCATAAGTTTTGGCTTGGAACATCCTAATATTGGAGGGGCTTCCAATATTTTGTGCACCTGGATTCTGAGGCAACCATTTTGATGTAGTGCCCGTACCGGCCTTCAAAATTGCAGAAGGGCGTGCAAATTCAATAAGGCTGGTGACATCTGGTCTACTGTACACCTGTACTACAGATTTCTAGGTGAAGAAAGACTTTAGACATCTGGTATTAAAAGTGCTTCAGTTTCAGGCGGCTGGGGATGTAAACAGACTTTTGGCATGCAAATCAATGTTTCTTGTTTTGGAGACACTGTGGGGCCCCTTCCGCAAATCATAGTAAGGCACTTTCAATCCACTTTCGCAATTGTTTGCAAATGGATTTTGCTATTCCGCACAGTAAAACCCAGCTGCAAAGTGGATTGGAAGTACATTATTCTGCAAGTGTAGAAGGGCCTGTGCTGGGCTTGCAAAGAAATTGTGTGTTGCGGGCTGCGGGGCGGTGGGGGGGGGGGGGAAGGGGTAGGAAATTCCCATTCCACTGAATTCCAAGCTGGGACCTTTTGCTGGGTATATTTATTAGTAGTGGAGCTTTTGGGTTCTACATGCAGTCCTTTGGAATTGACAAGACTTCCTACAATTTGATTTTTTTGCCTACTGAATTAGAGACCCAGTTGGGTTCACAGTCTTGTATACTGTACGTTACAAGAACCTATATAGATAATCTCTTCAGTTTCTGACTCTGTGCTCCATGTGGTTTAGCATTCCACTTGTCTGCAAGAGACCCTACAAGTGCTTTGCGATTAGGTGAAAAGCAAAAGGCATGGATCCCTGCCATTAAATCTCTCACTCCTGTTTGTATAATATAAACGCGGCACTGCCGAAAGAACGCGCATAGTCTATATTTATGGTAATTGGAACCTGAGTGTATGGTCAACGTAGTCTTTTTATGACCCGCGTCCGACTGATTCCAGCTTCTTCCACTTCGATCGCCCGGAAAAAGGGTTTGCAATCAAGGCTTCATTCTTTGCACAGGGAAAGAAAATGTATAAAAAGTATATTTTCGGAATTGACAAGATTTGTTAATCGCAAGCCAGGAGTGAACAATACAGAGGTTAATGTGCAGGTCTATGATCCAATTATCCTACCTACCTTGCAAGGGTGCCGATTTAGATCTGAATTCTCACTGGAATAAAAGCTGTTTTCTGAATCCCTAAGTCCCTACATCTAAGCTTCAGTCTATTGGGGGGCCGTCTTTTGTCTATTAGATGTAGGGCACAGGTGTCAAACTCACGGCCCTCCAGATGTTATGGACTACAGTTCCCATCATCCCCTCCCAGCATGATGCTGGCAGGGGATGATGGGAACTGTAGTCCATAACATCTGGAGGGCCATGAATTTGACCCTATGATGTAGGGGATTTATTGGTTTGAAAGTAGCCAGCCCTTCCTTGTTAGACCTGATTTCTAACCAGCGTGATATATTTCTAGCTGATGTGGTGCAGCTGAGAGTGTCAGGCTAGGATTTCCAAGACCCAAGTTCGAATTCCTACTGTCGCTGAGTTCTCTTCGGCCAGTCACAGACTCTTAACCTAACCAACCTTACAGGGTTGTTTTTGTAAGGATAAAATGGAAGAGAGGAAAATAGTGTAATCCACTTCAGAGAGAAAGGCAAGGTATAAAGTAAATAAACAAATGTACTTGAAGTTGGCGGTATTAACGTGAGCATTTGCTCAGCCATCTTCTGTGTGAAAATTCCTGAAACTGGTCGATTCTAAGATGTGTTAATCCTGACAATAACGCTAGAAAAATTAAAGGCAACAGGAAAAGAGGGATGCCCAAAATGAGATGGATTGACTATAAGGAGCAGCAGTGGCGTAGGAGGTTAAGAGTTCGTGTATCTAATCTGGAGGAGCCAGTTTGATTCTGGGTTTGATTCTCCGCTCTGCCGCCTGAACTGTGGAGGCTTATCTGGGGAATTCAGATTAGCCTGTACACTCCCACACACGCCGGCTGGGTGACCTTGGGCTAGTCACAGCTTCTCGGAGCTCTCTCAGCCCCACCCACCTCACAGGGTGTTTGTTGTGAGGGGGGAAGGGCAAGGAGATTGTAAGCCCCTTTGAGTCTCCTACAGGAGAGAAAGGGGAGATATAAATCCAAACTCCTCTTCTTCTATAAAGAACGTCACTGCCCTCCATCTTCAAGAACTGAGCAAGGCTATTAATTATAGGACTTTTGGAGGCCATTAATTCATAGGTTCACCATGAGTCAGAAACAGCTTGGTGGCAAACAACGCTCACAACGCTTACATAGTTGACGGCTGGACTTTGATGCCGTGGTCTGAATAGTGTCCCTTTTTTTACCAGAAGGAAGGGGTTGGCAGGACCACAAAGGACTGCTGGGACAACTCGGATGTTCCTGCTCTGACTACATGCAGCAATGCAGATATTTTCCGACGAATAAACGCCATGCTGGATAACTCTCTCGACTTCAGAGGAGTCTGCACGACGCCCACCATGAGAGACCGAAGGGAACTGCTGCCAGGTAATAGGGTCGGTGAGAAATGGAAATTTTGGCGTCATGGAGAACAACACACACACACACAGAATGGGGGAACAAAACCCAGGAATCTGGGAACGACAACATTAAAATGTATGTCATATGTACTGTATCAAGCCTAAACTTGTTTGACTGCTTCAACAGGGCAGCATCTGAAGTTAGACTGTTTGGCTTATTATGCCATTTAGGAGTCTGTGTGCAGCATGAGATCCCGTGTTGGTGAGTGCTGGGGTGTCCGACTAGAATCTGGGAGGTCCAGGTTCAAATCCCCACTCTGCCACGGAAGATTGCTGGGTGACCATGAGCCAGTCGCACACTCTCAGCCTGACCTCCCTCTTAGGGTTATTGTGAAGATAGAGTAGGGGAGAACACTGTAAATGAGAACCAGCGTGGTTTAGTCGTTAAGAGCAGGTGCACTCTAATCTGGAGAACCGGGTTTGATTCCCCCGCTCTGCCACTTGAGCTGTGGAGGATTATCTGGGGAGCCAGATTAGCTTGTGCACTCCAACACATTCCAACTGGGTGACATTGGGCTAGTCACAGTTCTTTGGAGCTCTCTCAGCCTCACCTACTTCACAGGGTGTTTGTTGTGAGGGGGGAAGGGAAAGGAGTTTGTAAGCCCCTTTGAGTCTCCTTACATGAGGGAAGGGGGGGTATAAATCCAAACTCTTCTTTTTCTAAACTGGTTTAAGTCCCCATTGGGTAGTAAGGTAGGTTTTATCATCATCATCATCATCATCATCATCATCATCATCATCATCATCATCATCATCATCACTTTTGTGCTTTTATTGGCTTTATTATATCTGGTAATTTATAACCATACCTCCCCTAAAGGAATCCAGATGAAGTAAATGGCAATACAAATACTCGAAATGCATTTCCCGGCTTCCAGTTAATTTTTAGATAAAATTCTCTGCGGAGTACTACTCCAGGACTGAAGACACTGGTATAAGCACTGCCATAGCTTACCTCATATCACCACCTTAGTATTTGTGTCTCTGTAACCTTTCCCCTTAAAAGTATGACCTAAGGCAGTGGTTGCGAACCTTTGGCACTCCAGATGTTATGGACTACAATTCCCATCAGCTCCTACAATTGGTCATGTTAGCAGGGGCTGATGGGAATCGTAGTCCTTAACATCTGGAGTGCCAAAGGTTCGCCACCATGGATCTAAGGGAAGTGTTAACTGTGTTGGAAGACAGTATTCCTGAAATACGATGCTTTTAATTTCATTCATATGCTGATTTCGCACCTTCTGCCAAGAGATCAGGACACAACCCATAATTTATTAAGAGACAACATAGGTTTGGACCACCTTTTAATGGAAGAAGGCTAGTTTAAACAGATGTATCAAGCTGCTGTTTTCATTTGCCAGAAATGTTGATGTATTCCTGACTTGTATGTGGCCCTCATTACATGAGACGTGGTATGAATTGGAGTTGGATATCCCTTGACCTGGCTTTCATTCAGGTGTGATGGGGGATTCTCTGCACTGTGGGGCAGTATTTTGCTCTGGAGGGGTGGTGGGAATTACACCTTGCTTTTATCATAAGCAAAAATAGCTGGGGGAGGGGCTCGTTTGCCCTGCTGTCTGTCCAAAATATGAGGGCAAACTTGTGGATCCTGGCAGTGGGGCAAACAGCACCACCCCACAGCTGTTGTTGCTTATGAAAATGGAATGAGAATTAAAATGAAAGTCCGTCCGCCTGCCATACCACACTCTGGGCACACAGCGTCTCGCATAATAATCTCAGTAGCTATCCTGAATTATGTTCTTTTTATTCGTGTGTTCAAACCAAGCAATCCAAAATAGCTTACAGTGACACAGGAGGTCTTTTGTAAGAAGCATTTTAGTTACGTCACGATAACGTTCTGCACCAATTCTTGAACATAACTAGAGAAGCAGGCCGGTCCGCACGAATGTTGCTTGATCTACAAATGATGGGTGAAGAAGAGCCAGATCTGAGGATGGGAGCGAACCTCTGAAAACAACTGTTAGAAAAAGGAAGCACTCTTCTGTTTCTGTTGAGCCCCAGGCAGGACCTGATGTTAAAAGGAACAGAATGTCTTGTGCAAATGCTTGTAAGCTCAGCAATGAACACCTGGCTCATCTTCTAAAAGATGTAAAAGGCCCAAGGAGAGAGTTTGAGCACTAGAGAACAGCCATACCCAAATCTTGTCTCTGTGTGCACGCGCACAGGTGTGCTTTTTCCCCACAAAGGAATTATGATATTCTTGGATTACCGGTGGGTTTTGAGAAGAAGTGACCGCAGAGGTATATAGGACCCAAATCTGCCCTGGCCGTACCACCTGCAAAAAGTACTTTTGGGGAAACTAACAGCGGGTTCTTCATTTTGTTACTATCGCACTAGTGGTAGTTCTGTAATAGCATAAGCATTTTATTGTCATTGTGCACGCACAACGAAATTTACAGCAGCATTCCTCGATGCACGCAATTTCAGATTCATACCCCATCCTCACTTTCCCCTTCCTCCACCCATCCCTACACAGCCCCAGACACATCAACACGAAGCCGCGGAGTTTAGCATAGCCACAGCTCTAGAGTAGAAGCTGTCTCTAAGCCTCTTTGTCCTAGTTTTGATAGACCTGTATCGTCTGCCGGATGGTAACAGTTCAAAAAGAGAGTGTGCTGGATGAGACGGGTCTCCTCAGAGAGATACTTTGGGCTTTTTTTTTAGGCTTCAGGGAATTCTAGAGTTCTTCCAAGGAGGGGAGAGGGTAGCCGATAATCCTCTGTGCAGTAGTGATCACCCTTTGGAGCGGCTTCCTATCCGCCACTGTGCAACTGGAGAACCATACACAGATGCAGTAGGTTAAGACACTCTCTATAGCACAGCAGTAAAAGGACACCAGGCAGTAGATTTCCTGGTCTGCTTTAAAAGTGGCACACAGTACCATGATTTATATGTGCACATTTTTTGTGGGGAGAGTTTTTGGACTGACAGTGGCCAAAATCTCTTGAGGATACCTTGTTAGTAAGGAAATTCCACTTTTGCGGAAGATGGATGATGAGGTAACAGCTATGTAAAAGGAACGCGGTCTGCTCTTTCTAAAAAAATGTGCAACTCGTGCCCAAAAGAGGTGAGATGAATGGTCTGTCAAAACATGAATTGCCACGAGGCTGAAATTTGTGGACATGATTCCCCGGCTGGTTTTTACTTTCTCACACACTTGTCTCAAAGCTGTTAGTCCTGATTCCAGAAGATCTGACTGCACAGGTTGCATCTTGTAGTCAGTTTTTGCAACCGAGAATGTTGACAAAGCTGACCTGGGAAGCATCAGATCTGTTTCGTAGCTTGTTCTGACCCATATCGGCTGCTTGCGAGCTGGTGAGTGCAAACAGAGCTGAATTGCTAACACCTTATTGAAACAGAAGGTTCTCGGTCATGGCCCCCTGCCCCTTTATTTCCAAAAAGAAACTTAACTTGCTTTTACTAGCTGCTTTAAACAAGGCCGGTTAGCTGTGCTGAACCCCATTTACTTTGATTTACTTATGCATTTCTTATGCTTAGAAAATTAAAAACACTAGTGAAGCTGTCTTATACTCCATCAGATCTTTGGTTCATCAAAAGATGATGCTTTAAAAGGGGCTTGGACAGATTTATGGAGAAGTCGATTTATGGCTACCAATCTTGATCCTCTTTGATCTGAGATTGCAAATGCCTTAACAGGCCAGGTGATCGGGAGCAACAGCCGCAGAAGGCCATTGCTTTCACAACCTGCATGCGAACTCCCAAAGGCACCTGGTGGGCCACTGCGAGTAGCAGAGAGCTGGACTAGATGGACTCTGGTCTGATCCAGCTGGCTTGTTCTTATGTTCTTAAAGTCAATATTGTCTACTTGGGCAATATTGTCTACTCTCGAGCCTCGGGTAGAAGGCCTTTCACATCACCAATCACCTGGTCCTTTTAAACTGCAGAACTGAATCCGAATTCTCTTTTCACTAAGCCACACCCTCTCCCCAGATTGATGGAGCTGCAGCTGAATTCACTGGCCAGCCACATCGAGCCAGTGTGGTGTAGTGGTTAAAAGCAGGTGAACTCTAATCTGGAAAACAGGGTTTGATTCCCCGCTCTGCCGCTTGAGCTGGTGGAGGCTTTATCTGGTGAACTAGATTAGCTTGTGCATTCCGACACATGCCAGCTGGGTGACCTTGAGCTAGTCACAGTTCTTCAGAGCTCTCTCATCCCCACCCTCCTCACAGGGTGTTTGTTGTGGTGGAGGGGAGGGAAAGGAGATTGTAAGCCCCTTTGATTCTCCTTAAAAGAGAGAAAGGGTGGATATAAATCCAACTCTTTTTCTTTGAGGGAACAGCATTTCCATTTGTGGGAAAGAACTGGCCGTTTTCACCAGTTCTCATCTCTCTCTGCAGACCATCTACTCACTCTCTCTCTCTCTCTCTCTCTCTCTCTCTCTCTCTCTCTCTCTCTCTCTCTCTCTCTCTCTCTCTCTCTCACACACACACACACACACACACACACACACACACACACACACACACACACACACACACACACACACACACACACACCCCCAGGGGCTGGATGTACATGTAAAACAGGCATGTGTGCATGCTGGAGAGAGAGGCCAAGGTGAAATTTGTGCAGTTTTAATGCTAAAAAATACATTAAAAACAGACTTTTAGTCACACTCAAGGCAGTTTTAAAACGCCTTTTTATAGGCCCCTTCTGCACATGCAGAATAATACACTTTCAATCCACTTCCACAATTGTTTGCAAATGGATTTTTGCTATTCCGCACAGTAAAATCCAGCTGCAAAGTGCATTGAAAGTGCATTATTCTGCATGGGCGGAAGGGGCCTGCCTGTTGGGATTTTGCAAGCGTCTGTCACAACTCAGTTATAAAAGGGTTAACTGTTTGTATGTAAACAAGTTGCCGAAGTCACTGTTGATGACCTGATCTATTGATTAGCAATCGGTCAGTCAAATAACCCATCGCTTACATGTTAGTCAGCACGTACATCTGAAGTTATAAAGTTAGCTCTGTTTTTTTTGTTTGAGCAAACCAGCACAAGACAGCAGATAGAGGTGCCAAGATGCAACCAAACGTGCAATAATGTAGATGTGTAACAGGAAAGAAAGGATTTCTTACTTTATCTGCATGTAGCCCTCCCTTTATAGTTAGTAAACTCATATGTAAAAAGCAACTGAGAATCTGTCTCTTCTGTTCTATGTATTGTCGAAGGTTTTCACGGCCGGATTCAAACTGGTTCTGGAGGGTTTTCCGGGCTGTGTGGCCGTGGTCTGGTGGATTTTGTTCCTAACGTTTCAAAGAAGAGACTTTGAAGATTAGCAGGGCCTGGCTCCTAGTACTTAAAAAATGGACTGATAACCCCACCCGCAAAACAGTGCACTCAACCACACCTTTGCAAAGCAAGTTCCACCCAAACAGTTAATGATTGGTTCCCCACCCTAGGACATGGATAATATACCACACTAAACTTTCCCTTCTCACTTAGACACAGTGAGAAACAGACTTTTGTCTGTGATACACCTCTGAAGATGCCAGCCACAGATGCAGGCGAAACGTTTGGAACAAAATCCACCAGACCATGGCCACACAGCCTGGAAAACCCTCCAGAACCATTCTTCTGTTCTACTCTAATATATATACCCAACACTCCGCCGGTAACCATTCCACAAAGTTGATTGAGGACTTAAGGATTGCAAATGGCAATACCTAACCTGTGCAAAGCTAAAAACCAGACAAAATTTTAACCAGAAACAAGCATAAATAGCAGCTCTTTAAAGGGAACTCTTTGGTGTTTAGCAGCAATTCATAAACTTTGCAGTACATCCTCCGTCTTTTTCCATCCTAATCCGTACCAGATCCTGCCTTCAGAGCAGTGATTTGCAGTGGATCCCATTTAGGTGCCTTCCAGATCACTGATGGTCTGTACTCCACAGAGAAACTATATAAAAACCAGCAGCTAGAGAGAATGAACACGAACGTAGCAAGGAATTGCTGTAACGTATTATATTTTGACTTCTGTACTTAAGGCACTTGGTTAATACGACATAGCAAAATCTCACACATTTGTGCGCTTGCATTGGGTTAGATCCAGTCCAAGGATCCTGGATCTTCCCCATGTATCCCGCCCGCCCTCCCACCCCATTTCAAAGCTTACTCCTGGGATCTGGAAGCTCCAGTAGTGAGGAACCCTCGTCTGCGCTCGGTGGGCGGAAATGCCATCTGGCCCTCTTGCTTGTATCGAACTCCAGTTGACAGCCTGCCTATTGACAGTCGGTGGGGGAAGAGACAGCCGCTACAGCAGATTCCCAGTCGTTGCCAGATGTTGTGTACTGTGAAACAGCTTTATGCTTCCATAAAAATCCATTCTGTTTCCTGGTAAACGTAACACCAGGTAGAAAAGAAAGCCTCTTTTCAGAGGCTTCAGGTCAGGAGTTAGAGGTGGTTTCGGTGGCTCAAAGCCGTGGGTCTCAACCAGTGGGACTCAAGAGTTTTCCCATACAGCTTAGAATTCACTATCCCTCAATCCCCATCTTTTTTTGAAGGAGTGAAGAGTTTCCTCCTGCCCGTTTTACCAGCCATGGATTGTCCATCTGTGATCTTTTGGCACCCTAGCGGCAATTACCCTGTTTCCCCTAATATAAGACATCCCCGAAAAATAAGACATAGTAGAGGTTTTGCTGAAGTGCAAAATATAAGGCATCCCCCGAAAGTAAGACATAGCAAAGTTTTTGTTTGGAAGCATGCCCGACGAACAGAACACAGGAAAAATAAG
Organism: Sphaerodactylus townsendi; assembly: GCF_021028975.2. Classification (NCBI taxonomy): domain Eukaryota; kingdom Metazoa; phylum Chordata; class Lepidosauria; order Squamata; family Sphaerodactylidae; genus Sphaerodactylus; species Sphaerodactylus townsendi. The sequence continues at coordinate 643,339 of NC_059441.1, forward strand.
ACATCCCCTGAAAATTAGACATAGCACATCTTTGGGAGCAAAAATTAATATAAGACACCGTCTTATATTCGGGGAAACACGGTAGTGTTTTCCGGTAATTAAAAAGATCAGCATTGTAATGGAAGTTTCTAGGCACCATGGCACCTGGGATTTGTCCAATCCTGGCATAACTGTTAGCTGTAAATAATAATTGATCGGGATAATCTCTCCTTTCACTGATCCAACAGCTGCAAAACCATGGATCATGGCTAACACACTTTTCAGTCTGTTAAATCGAGAAGATGAATCATTTGATCCTCTGATGCCCATGTACCACCTGTTTATCTTTGGCGATTTGCCGGCCCCCTCACGGGGTTGGGACCGGATGCCATCTATCAATTTGAGGATGGGATGCATTATTGCTACTGTTTTTAATTGGACTGTAATGATGTTATTCGATTTGTTTGCATACTGTTATTTATTGTCGTTTGTTTAATTTGTACGCCGCTCTGAGCCCTTCGGGGATAGAACGGTCCCATCTGCCTGTGACAAAGAACTGGTGGAATCACAAACCTGAAAAGGTCACTGAAAATGAACACGTAAAACTACTCTGGGACTTCCAAATTCAGACTGACAAAGTTTTGGAACACAATACTCCTGACTTCACGATTGTGGAAAAAAAGAAAATGTGGATAGTCGAAGTTGCAATTCCTGGTGACAGCAGAATTGATGAGAAGCAACCGGAAAAACTTACACGATACGAGGATTTAAGGATTGAACTACAAAGACTTTGGCACAAACCGTAAAGGTGGTCCCAGTGGTGATCGGCACACTGGGTGCAGTGCCTAAAGACCTTGGACGGCACTTAAAAACAATCGGCGCTGACAAAATCACCACATGTCAGCTGCAAAAGGCCACCCTACCCGGCTCTGCACGCATTATTCGTCGATACATCACACAGTCCTAGACGCTTGGGAAGTGTCCGACGTGTGATGTAATACAAAATCCAGCATATTGATCTTGTTTGCTGTGTATAACTGTTTTTGTATCAATATAATAATAATAATAATAATAATAATAATAATAATAATAATAATAATAATAATAATAATAATAATAAGGCTCGAATTGTAATGAAGGCCAACAACCAGCTAAAGATCTGGCAGCTGTGAAATCTACAATAATAATTGGTAATCGGCACGCTGGGCGACATCCCAAAAATACTAGTGCAGCACTTAAAACATCTTCGAATTGACAAAATTAACATCTGTCAAATTCAGAAGGCAGCCCTGCTGGGATCCGCACGAATACTTCGCCGATACATTACACCTTCCTAGGCCTCTGGGTGAGGCTCGAATTGTAATGAAGGCCAACAACCAGCTAAAGATCTGGCAGCTGCGAAATCTACAACAACAACAACAATAATAAACAACGTTAGATCGGATTGTCATGGACTCCAGTACATAGTTATTTAATAGAATGGACTTTTCTCCAGCCTTCATCCAACTTTTCTTTCGAAGGAAGAACCGCATCAATTGGGAGAAATGTTGCAACTTCAGCCAAAAAGAAGGGTGGCAAATTAACATTTTAATAAAGTTTTTTTTTTGAATGACAGGATGGATTCACCCCAATTTCCATAAAAAACAAAACCCACCCTGTGAGGTAGGGTAAGGTAAGTGCACGTGATTGATCCAAGGACACCCAGTGAGTTTCCATGGCAGAGTAGGAAATACATCCCTGCATTCACCTCTTCTCTACATTCCAAAAAAAAATATTGTCATTTTCTGGTGCAGACTCTGTTCAGCACGGAACAGAAGTATGTGTGTGAACACACACCCTCTTACTAGCCAAGCCCAAGTTTGGTGGTGACTTCTGAGCCGAATATAAGGGGCTGTTATTCCCCATGGGCCTGTAGCCCAGGACTGTAACACGGATTGTGTGAATGCAGCCGTAATCAGGACTTTATGCCCTCCGCATTGTGGTGAGAATCCTGCGCGTTTTGTGTTCTGTGCCCTGTTAAAATGATTCTGGATTGAGCAAATCTGCGCGGCTTCTTAATTCCAAAGGCCTTGTAGTTTTTGCACAAATTGTCTTCCATGCGGGGGGGGGGGGGAAGAGTTGCATATGAGCAGCCGCCTTCCCACTACTGAAAACCTTACTCTCTGGGTTTGAGTCTTCCTTGGGTGGTGCCCACACATTCGGGCATATCTTAGCAACAGTAAAGCTAGAAGACTGTTTCTTCCTCTCCCTTCGCTCTCTCTTGTTGTTAGCGGCAAGCGGAGATTTGGGAAGCCTTATTCTGTGCCTATGGCTCCTTCTGTGATTTGAGGGCGGGGATTGTGGTGTCACATAGCGACAGAGATGTGAGCAGAGCTTGGCAGGTGGGATACGGGCACCTGTGTGGACATTATATTCTTGGTCATACCTTGCGGCTGAATGTGTCTCCAGCTGGTAGCTGAGAAAGCCAAATTCTTCCTTCTTGTGGGGCACACCTTTGGCAGTCCAGATGCTATTTCTGGGTAAGGAGGGGGGTGCAGAGAGGAGGCAGTACCCTGTTTCCCCGAATATAAGACATCCCCGGAAAATAAGACGTAGTAGAGGTTTTGCTGAAGTGCAAAATATAAGGCATCCCCCAAAAGTAAGACGTAGCAAAGTTTTTGTTTGGAAGCATGCCTGACGAACAGAATACAGAAATATAAGACATCCCCTGAAAATAAGACAGCGCATCTTTGGGAGCAAAAATTAATATAAGACACTGTCTTATTTTCGGGGAAACACGGTAGAATACAGGTTTGGTGACAGTGAGTACAGGTTCCTTTAACTAGATGCGAGTATAATATCACACCTGGTTAGGCCCTGAGTGAAGTATGAATAGGGAAGTCCCTCCATTTGATTTCCCCATGAGCTCACGAAGGCAAATTGCTAATAATATTTTCCTACCTCGCAAGATTGTTGCAAGGACCTGTTTAAAAAAATACATTTCCAGAGCTCTTGCTTCTGCCTCTGCCTGGGAGTGCCATCTTTCATACAGGCCTAGATATAATATAATGTAATAATTTACATTGAGAGCCAGCGTGGTGTAGTAGTTAAGAGCAGGTGGATTCTGATCTGGAGAACTGGGTTGGATTCCCCACTCCACCTGAGTGGCAGAGGCTTATCTGGTGAACCAGATGCGTTTCCACACTTCTACATTTCTGCTGGGTGACTTTGGGCTAGTCACAGTTCTTTGGAACTCTCTTAGCCCTACCTACCTCACAAGGTTTCTGTTGTGGGGAGAGGAAGGGAAAGGAGTTTGTAAGCCACCCTGAGTCTCCTTACAGGAGAGAAAGGTGGGGTATAAATCCAAACTCCTCTTCTTCTTCCAATGAAAACCCATGCTTTGAATCTTCAGATGGGATGGTCTTGTTTAACTCCTTGCATTCTTAAGGGGGGAAAATGTTTTATACCTGTTGTTAAGATTAGCCAGAAAATAACATAAAGCTGAGCGCAGGTTCTGAAGTTCTCTGAGAGACCTGAAGTTGACACGAAATAGAGTGGGGGAGAGAATTTCCCCCCGGCACTGGCCCTTAGGTCTTTCTGCACCGCCCTGATAAAACTCCCAAGCAGGTCTTTCGAGATATAATGTCTTTGGATTGAGTAGGTGATAGTTCTGTTTCTTAACATTAAGGGATGGGGCAAGGGAGGAGAAAAGCAAAGTATAAAAACCACCATTCTACCTGCAAGCCTCAGAATTCCAATATGATGCAGGGGAAAACTAGTACAAGAAACTAGCATTTTTTTTTTTGAGCTCCTGCCATAAAAGTTGGTTGCTTACGCTGTCATTCAGTTTTGTACAGGAAACCCGTTTCATCCAGTGTGTCTTCAACACCAGCTCTTGGAGGTGGGGGTTGCCTGACAGCCGTGCAGAGAAAGGATCTGCGTTGAATTCTGCCGCCATGTGTCAGATCTACTGACATGTAACTTGATATTCAACTTGGGACTCTAGTAATGCTAATTGGGTGGCCAGTACTGTTTTGTTTATTTATTCAAAGTTTGTTTATTCATAGCCCTTTTTTCCTCTCCCTTTCTGTATTCCATAATTCACCTTTTTCTCACTGAGAAAGGGGAAATCATGGAATACAGAAAGAGGGAGGAAAAAACGTAATCAAACAGTTCAGAGCATCCAATGAATAATGCAACTAGAAATACAAAATTGAATGACAGTGTAAGCAACCAACCTTTATAACAGGAGCTAAAAAAAAGGTAAGTTTGTTGTTCTAGTTTTCCCCTGCATCCTATTGGAATTCTGAGATTTGCAGATAGAACGCCTTTTCCCTGCACAAATATTCATTTGCCCAGTTTCTATTGACCTAGTACAATGATAGCTCATCCTCTGTGTGTGCAATATCTGTGACTACCTTCCTAAACGCTGTTTTTTTTTTTAAAAAAAAGAAGTCCCTACGATTTGGGTGTGTACTCCATCCCAAACCCCGTCCTCTTTCATGACTTGCTGTTTATACCCACTTCGTCTGCCCAGAGTTCAGGATTTCTGTATTCTTTTCAAAGGTTATCCATATTGCTTAGTGGGAAACAATGCAGAATCTGTGAAGGGGGCACGGTAGCCCAGTGGTTGGGTTTAAAAAAAAAAAGCAAATAGATTATGCTAGCAGAATTGCTTTGCATTGAGCTGGTTCCAGGGCTTGCGCCAGCAACTGGAACCATTCCAGGGCTAAAGGGATTTTGGAGGGGGGGGGGAGGCTGTGGGTGGAGAGAAGGGGTGGGCGGGGCCAGGAGGGCTGGGTGGCTCTAAGCCGACAGCGTGATTTCTCTCTCTTGCTGGCTGGCTGTTGCAGCTGTAGCGATTTGCTGAAGGGGATGGCTGCATTCGGCCACCTCCCTGTGCAGCGGCTTGCAACCCTATAGCTCCGTTCAACTCTTCCTCCCCCCCCCCCCCAATATACGCACTCGCTGCCCATGGGTTCACCTCTTTCCTCCTGCATGCTGCCTTAACTCCCATGGGCAAGCTTGCTCTCCCCTTCTGCTCTGTCAGTGATGTGGCTGTATCGCGTGCCTGCGTGACGTCTCTGGCAACACGGTAAGCATCAGCAAGCCTGGTGGGCAAGCTCAGGAGCAGTACGGGCGCTCTGCTCCCCAGGAACTGTGGACTTCTCCGGGAAACTCCTATAACTCCTGAGCTTGTGTATGTTGTGTTTTTTCTTCTTCCCCCTTCCTGCCTCGAGCAGACTTCCAGGACTCGGAGGGAGCCGCGGCCGCCAGGATGCTTTTCCCACCCTCTGCGCAGGAGAATCCGTGTGGCCTCCCGGACGCCAACGACCTGTGCCTCGGACTGCAGTCGCTCAGCTTGCCAGGGTGGGACAGGCCGTGGAGCAGCCACGATTCGGATGCAGCGGCCCAGCCCAGCACGCAGTCTGGTAAGGGAGTCTGCTGACGCACAGCAACAGTTGCTGGATGGCCCCCCCCCCCCCCCGCCCTCTCGTAACCAGGAGCTGCTCCCAGCAAAATAGCTGGTGTTGATCGTGGACAGCATGTTCCTAATCTCCGAGGAGATTCCCACAAGATTCCCACAGCAGGGTGGAAGGCACAGCAGGGAGGGGAGCGACTAGGAATGCCGGTAATAGGGAGACAAGTTTCGAATAACAATATTTTGTGAAGGTAGCGATTGACAATATTGTAGTATCAAAGGCTTTCACGGCCGGAATCACAGGGGTGTTGTGGGGTTTCCTGGCTGTATGACCGTGTTCCAGCTGCATTTTCTCCTGACGTTTTGCCTGCATCTGTGGCTGGCATCTTCGGAGGATCTGATGGTAGTAAAGCAAGTGGAATATATATATACCTGTGGACTGTCCAGGGTGGGAGAAAGATATACCTGTGGACTGTTCTCCCACCCTGGACAGTATATATGCTATACTCCACTTGCTTTACTACCATCAGATCCTCTGAAGATGCCAGCCACAGATGCAGGCGAAACGTCAGGAGAAAATGCTGCTGGAAAACGGCCATACAGCCAGGAAACCACACAGCACCCCAGTGATAATATTGACAAAAAGGGTGGAGAAGAGAATGAACGCCGTTCTGTCTTTTTAGCGATGCTCTTACAGGGCTAGTGGCTTGGAGATCTAAGGTTGCCAAAAGGAGCTTGTCTCGTGGGCTTGTGTTGTACGAGTGAAAAGGAGACTCAACTTCTTACCATTGCAGAGATGAGGAAAGATACCTAGGGTGGCCGTCTGGCTGACATATACTTCTGCTAGTGTTGCTGTAGAAGAACCTCAGGCCTTGAAATCCAAGTGACCTGGTTGGAAATGACTCTGCATCTTAGGAGCCCCCAGGAGTTGGATTCCTGTTCCATTTGCATCCTTAACTAGCGTGCCTGTTCCGTATCTTTCTGGTTGCTTTGGTCGTTCTAGTTGTGATAACGCTCAGCATTTAGTATCCCTTGAATCCAATCTTTGTCGGGCACTGTTTGATGCTAAGCTGCCCTGCTGGTGAAAGCATGGGAAAATTGCAAAGAAGCAAAACTTAAAGAGGCCCAGCTAGGCCGAAAACTCTGTGCTCTTCAGAAGGGCAAGCACCGTCCTAGGGCGTGCCTCATGATTTGCAGATAAATGAAATTCTTGTTCTTGAAGCTAAAAGTGACAGGTACTGAGAGAAGCAGGCCATGGTTCTGCGTATAATGCTGTGGTGGAGTTCTCGCAAGCCCATCTCGGTAGTTGCAAACATTTCAAGACGCTGGCATTAGGAGCAGCAGATCTTTGCATAATGTTTTTAGGAAAGGCTTCAATTTCCCTTGCGAAAGGAATGCAAGGAGCAGATGGGCGTTGAATGGCAGAAAGCAGTCTTAGGTGGGCAGAAATCTGTAGCGAGGCCTGTTCTGCTGCTAGATTCAATGGCGGGGCTTCCCCTGTAGGAAGGCTTGATTTTCTTTACTTTCCTCTGTTTCTCGTATTTGGCACCAATTGCATCAGTGTCACACAGCAGCTTCGCTGGAGACATCGGCCTGGTAAAGCTGCACGCACCAGCTTCTTAAAAGGTCAGGTGCAGAGGGCTGGCCGTTCAAAAGAGACCTTGGTCCACTGGCATATAGCAGTCTCACTAGACTAGAGGGACTCTCTGATTTCAGGTAACACGGAATTGGAGGGTTGCCGGAACCGTGACTGTCTGTTCGGTGGTCTCAAGATGTACCGGGGGGCACAATCTGATTTCTAAAGCTGGCCTTGTTGATGCAGCAGTGAGCTGCGACTAGCTGTGGATTGTTTTTTTCGGCCTTGACTCCTAGCCGAGGCTTAGAACTTAACTGCCGGTCTTGCAATGAACTGTAGGGCTGCAGCACTGTTCAGACATCTTAAGGCGGGGCCGTATTGGCACTTGGCTCAGCTGCTCGCCTGTGCTTTGGCAGACCTTGCGCAACGGTCAGGAGGCTGAAGCGGCGTGCTGTGTGTTCCTGAGACTCCATTAGCTGTTGTGCGGTACAAACCTGGGAGGTATCCTGTTTGCGTTACCCCTTCCCTCCATAGTGGCAGAGATTTCCACACGGCACGCGTGCAGGGCCGAAGGCCTCAGATGCCGAGCCCCTGTCTTGGATGTTCGGTATTGTGGGACTTAGTCCCTCTCTACGTCACCCTTTTGAGTCGAGAACACTTCTCCCCCTTGGCAACTTCTTGAAGAGCATACTCGCCACTTCAGGAAATAAAGCCCTGCACTCAACTCTGCAGCACTCGTAAGAGTCGCTCAAGAAACAACAGCAACACTTACTCATCGAGTACTTTTATTTTTTGCTCTGCTGCAAATGGCAACAAGCTATAAAACATTTTTGTGCAATCCCTTTCCTACAGATCGGAGCAGAGCCCCTCCGCTCCCAGTAAGCAAAACCTGTCTGCCCATGGATGCATCCCTTGGGGATGGGGCGGTCTACAAATCTAAACAACAAATAAATAAAAATAAAACTGTCTGTCTTCTGGATGTATGAGGGAGCTGCTCCTGAGCCAGTGCGGTGTAGTGGTTACGAGCAGGTGGATTCTAATCTGGAGAACTGGGTTTGATTCCCCACTCTTCCACCTGAGTGGCAGAGGCTTATCTGGTGAACCAGATGTGTTTCCACGCTCCTATATTCCTGCTGGGTGACCTTGGGCTAGTCACAGTCCTCTCTGAACTGTCTCAGCCCCACCTACCTCACCAGGTGTCTGTTGTGGGGAGAGGAAGGGAAACGGAATGTGTAAGCCACCTTGAGTCTTCTTGCAGGAGAGAAAGGTGGGGTATAAATCCAAACTCCTCTTCTTCTTCTTGATACCAAAATCATTTGAATGGGGAGGGCGGCTGTGATTCAGTCTTACTGAATGCTTTAGGTGTTGTTAACCTCGTCGAGGTTCCAGGCAAGCCGCGTCAGTCCAGTGTGAAATCCCCTAACTGAAGCCACCTCTGAGACCTGCTTATGAAGACCAACCAGAAGAAGAGTTTGGATTTATATCCCCCCTTTCTCTCCTGCAGGAGACTCAAAGGGGCTTACAATCTCCTTGCCCTTCCCCCCTCACAACAAACACCCTGTGAGGTAGGTGGGGCTGAGAGAGCTCCGAGAAGCTGTGACTAGCCCAAGGTCACCCAGCTGGCGCGTGTGGGAGTGCACAGGCTAATCTGAATTCCCCAGATAAGCCTCCACAGCTCAGGTGGCAGAGCGGGGAATCAAACCCGGTTCCTCCAGATTAGCTACACGAGCTCTTAACCTCCTACGCCACTGCTGCTCCTGGGCAGGGATTTCAGTCCACGGCTCAGGCCCTTCAGCTGCCTGCTGTATGGAATTCCCAGGCTATTCGGAGTGGATTGGCGAAGCCAGAATTGGGCTGTGCCGCTTGCCATCTGGAACAGTGTCTGCCTCCGATTCCAAACATAAAGAGGTTAAGTGAATTTATTTCTTAGTCTAGCCCAGGGGTTTGCAACCTGCGGCTCTCCAGATGTTCATGGACTACAAATCCCATCCCAATTGGCCATGCTGGCAGGGGCTGATGGGAATTGTAGTCCATAACATCTGGAGTGCCAAAGGTTCGCCACCACTGGTCTACCTAGAAATGTTCAGCGGGCCTAATTCTGTACCCAGAAGCCCCCTTATGCTGCTAAATGTAAGGTTTTGCCCTGTTGCCTCAACTGGCACACAGGATTATTTGAACTGGGGTGCCGGGAGGATAAATGCATTTGGGGCCCGAACATGCCCATCCTATTTTAGTCACCCAGAGAACTTTTATGCCACCTTCCCAGGAAATCGGCCTGTGAACAGCCTACAAATAATAAAAACAAAACATTAAATTTTTTAAATGAAACCTCAGCATTAAAAGCCTGGTCTAGCATAAAAATATAAGCCCTCAAAGCAGACCCCTGACCGCTCACGAGAGCAGTTTCCAGACAAAGATAATGTTGAGAAGATTGAGAGGTTCGTGCGTGTCGAGAACTCGCTCGACAGGGATTGCTCTAAGACCTGACCGTTGGCATGTGAAAACCTGCAAGGAATCGTCAGGGTGGTTGCCAAACAAAAGAATCCAAGCAGCTACCAAGCTAAAACCCTGACCTGAACAGCCCACGCTAACCTGATCTCGACAGAACTCAGAAACTAAAAAGAATCGGGCCTGGTTGGCATTTGAATGGGAAGCCCTCATTTGCCACTGCCTGCCACGGCGGCAGGCAGTGGCAAACCACCTCTGACCGGCAGGCAGTGGCAAACCACCTCTGACCATATCTTGCCTGGAAGCCGCCATGAGGTCGCCAGAAGTCAGGTGTGAATTGTGAAGTCAGCATTTTACCCCACCTAGGTAAATCTATTTTAATGAAATGCAGGTTCTCCGAAGGGCGGGCGGTATAGTCTGAGGTACGCGGCGTGCCGTTTGTGGCGTCTTCCCCTGTGCAAATAGACGAGAGGAGGAAGAGGCCACTACATTTCCAAACAATATTCTGGCAAAGCGAGGAAAAAGGCTTTCACAAGAGTAGGCTTCGGAGCAGCCGCGTGTTAACTTACGGGTATGGCCCTATTGATTCCTCTGCACAAATTGAGCTCGGCGTGTGTAGGCTGGTGTTTCGAGATTGGGCTGAGAGCGCTCTGAATCGCGTTGCATGAAGAGAAAAAACCCCTACAGCTTTTGATTCAGAATGGAAGTGCAGAATTGTGCTTGGACTGAGTGGCTGGTTTGGGTTTTTTAAAATTTGTGTTGAGCAAAAAAAAAATCATAACTAGCTGAAAACACGGGGCGGAGTTGAGACTGGCATTAAATAAGGGCTGGTTTGTAGCTTTTTAACCCTCCACCTCTGCTCTCTGCGGGGGCATAAAAGTTATCTGGCTGTCCAAAATAGGATGGGCACGCTCGGGTCCCCCACCCCAGTTCAGATAGCCCTGTGTGCCAGTGAATTCAAGGAGCTACCACCCTCTGAGTGTGTTTCCTTCTCTTGAAAGGCTGCAGTGACTTTGCAGGCATGTCAAACTGGGTGTGCCGGAGAAGAGCCAGTTGTTTTGGGAATATGTTAAGGTTGTCTTCGCCGGAGCTGTTTCCAGGGTGCTGGGAGGAAGGGGAGATTCAACAAGTAAACCCAGAGGAGACCCGCCGAAGGGAATGATAAAAGGAGGCGTGTTCTGCATCAGAGCAGTTGGGGGAAATGGCCTCCGAGGCCCTTGCTCTCCCAAGCAAAACGCAGGGTGCTGTTTTCCAGCGGCTGCGTCTCCTGTTTCTGGAACTGCAGCATCACCTGGGTTGGTCTCTGGCTTGTGGGCTGGGAGGGCCGGGCCTAGCCAAGGACGGATGCTGCGCCGTTGATTCTGAGCCTTTGCAAGCTGCTATAATGACTCAGCAGAGCTGTTCCACAGGGAGCTGGCTGGAAGCATCAAAAAAAAAAAAGTTAACAATCATGCTAAAAATACTATTGCTGATCTGCACTCTTCATGTACCAGTGCTTGAATGCTTATGGGCTGGGGGGGAACCGGGAACGCACTGGATGCTGGGACTTCTCTCAGTCAGTATCCAATAGTGTGTAGCGGATAAGTTCCAAAACACAAAGATACAACCCACTAATGCACAAGCCTCAATATAAAGTGCACAGTGCATTTAGTGTGATTTCTAAACATCCACTTATTGCTATACCTAACAGATGACCACTATTCACTGTTGCCTAATTCTAACACAGGGAGCCTCGTGACGTAGTGGTTAAGTGCTTGTACTGCCACTCACACGGTCAGGAGTTCAAGCCCCCTGTGGGTCAGATATCCTGGCAGCTGGCTCATGGTCAACTCAGCCATCCATCCATGAGTACCTAGCTCCGTGGTGGCGAACCTTTGGCACTCCAGATGTTATGGACTACTGGCAGGGGCTGATGGGATTTGTAGTCCATAACATCTGGAGTGCCAAAGGTTCGCCACCACTGACCTAGCTCATAGCTAGGCGGTAAAGAATAGCCGGGGAAAGCAATGGCAAACTACCCCACAAAAACGGCTTGCCTATGAGATCACTGCTTGCAGTGGTACCCCAGGGTCGGACACAACTGAAAGGGGAAACTTTACCTTTTTAATTCTAACACATAAATACTTATTACCAAACATACAACTCTTACTCCTAACATACAGTGTAGACACACAATTAAATATACAAACATACAAGAAACCATTAAGAACGTCGATGTAGGGTTAGGATTAGCCCTTAACTCATCAGTTTATGTAGTCCAACTATATATGCTTTATATTGAGGCTCATGTATTAGCATGATATATCTTTGTGTTTTGGAATGTCTCTCAATCTGCACTTGGTTTCTGAATGGCTTTGACTAGGAGCCACCATGCTTAAGACACTGCTTACTGACTGCGGTGAAGTTTGTTCCTGGACAGGGCCGGCATCAGCCTATCCTGAAGTGGGGCAATTGCCAGAGCCCAGAACCCCCACTGCTGCTGACCCCCAGCTGTCCTGTGCCACTGCCACCTGCCTGTATGCTCTTGAGAGCCAGGGTGGTGTAATGGTTAAGAGCAGGTGGATTCTAATCTGGAGAACCGGGTTGGATTCCCCACTCCTCCACCTGAGAGGCAGAGGCTTATCTGGTGAACCAGGTGTGTTTCTGCACTCCTCCACCTGAGTGGCCGAGGCTTATTTGGTGAACCAGGTGTGTTTCCGCACTCCTGCATTCCTGCTGGGTGATCTTGGGCTAGTCACAGTTCTCTCTGAATTCTCAGCCCCACCTACCTCATCAGGTGTGGGGAGGAGAGACTTTAGCCGCATGGCGTAGTGGTTAAATGCTTGCACTGCCACTCACACGGTCAGGAGTTCGAGCCCCCTGTGAGTCAGATATCCTGGCAGCTGGCTCATGGTCAACTCAGCCATCCATCCATTCCTTAGTCGGTAAATGAGTACCTAGCACATAGCAAGGGGGTAAAGAATAGCCGGGAAAAGCAATGGCAAACTACCCCACAAAAACAGCTTGCCTATGAGATCACTGCTCACAGTGGTACCCCAGGGTGGGACACCACTGAAGGGGAAACTTTTCCGAGCAGCAGTGGCGTAGGAGGTTAAGAGCTCGTGTATCTAATCTGGAGGAACCGGGTTTGATTCCCAGCTCTGCCGTTTGAGCTGTGGAGGCTTATCTGGGGAATTCGGATTAGCCTGTACACTCCGACACACGCCAGCTGGGTGACCTTGGGCTAGTCACAGCTTCTCGGAGCTCTCTCAGCCCCACCCACCTCACAGGGTGTTTGTTGTGAGGGGGGAAGGGCAAGGAGACTGTAAGCCCCTTTGAGTCTCCTGCAGGAGAGAAAGGGGGGATATAAATCCAAAACTCTTCTTCTTCTTTACAGGAGAGAAAGGTGGGGTATAAATCCAAACTTCTCCTCCTCCTTGTTCTGTTACTTTGCTAGTTGCTATTTTTGCTCCATGCATTTGAGATAAAGGGGTCCATAAGGAGGAGAATATTTTGTTATTGCAGGGAGGATTCCAGCCTGGGGGGTTCTCTTTTTTCTTCTTTTTTCCTGCAGGGGACCTTCTAATCCCTGAGGACAACGTATGCCTCCACGGAACGAAGTGTTCTCTTATCTGGGCTTTTTGATCTGATAAGGGGGGGAAAAATCCCCCGACTTTTCCTGCAAAGGGTCTCGGCTGCATTTAGCTGAGTCACAGATGGAGGTGCCTGGCCCTTGGCCAGCTTTTTGAGAGTGGCTGTTCTCAGGCAGAGCCAGAGAATTGTGTCTGGGAAGAGAAAAGTCCTGCTTCGTTCTCCTCCTGGGAGACTGCTGTCTGGATTAGGGAGCGTGCCCTCCAGAGGTCTGTGAGTTCAGGTCCCAGCGTCCCCCAAAATCTGTGCCAGTCTGCGATTATTCGTTATTTCTTTTCAAGCTCTGCAGACGCCACTGAGAACAATTGCTGTACGTGTTCTCTTAGGCCTTTTGCAGTCCTGTGTGGTGCTAGACCTAGAACGCAGATACTCCCGTCTAAATTAACATCTTGCGATGTGCATGCAAATTTCCCACACCGTACAGAGAAAATCTCAGTATATAGTTGTGTTTTGTCCTGAAATTGGTAAGCGTGTGGCCCTCAGAGATTACTCTCTGTGTCCTGTAGAAGATACCTGCTTTGTCATTATCTATTGAATTCCTACTAGCTCTTAACAGCAGAGGCGTAGCTGGGCCAAACTGCGCCCGGTGCCCAGTCTATATTTTCCATCCCCCCCGCCCCCGGGTGGCATCCCCCCCCACACACACACGGCTTCCCTCCTTCCCACACTTACCTAAGTTCCTTTTGTAGCACTTTTTGAGGCTGAAAAAAAGGCCTGTTCACAGTTCAGGCTTAAAAACGGCCTGATGGGAACTATACTTCCCAGGAGACCTTGTGAGCCCCAAGGTCTCCTGGGAACTATAGTTCCTCAGCCGTTTTTAGCCTGTACTGTGAACAGGCCTTTTTTTCAGCCTGAAAAAGTGCTAGGAAAAGGAAAGGAACTAAGGTAAGTGTGGGAAGGGGGGTGGGGGCGCCGGGGGGGGGGAAGGGAGAGTGGCCTGGGGGCGATTTTCCACCTCCCAGGCGTGCACCTGGTGCACGGCGCGCACCCCCATCCTTTTGTAGCTCCGCCACTGCTTAACAGTATACCTCATGGGACGGCTGTCTGCTTTCACGTAGCTAATATTCTCAGCCTGGGTTGAGGAAATAGAACGCGATACTCCCCGTGATGGGAAGGGGAAGCTACTTCTCAAGATTTTAGCAGTCAAGTCCCTGCAGTCAAACCATTCGGTTAAACTGGGCCAAAGGCTTTGACTAGTTTATTTCCTTCCATGCCAATTCCTGGCCTATCGGCATCAGTATTATCCATAACGGGTCCTCAGTGTGGGCCCCAGTGCCCAGTAACACCTTTCCTGGATCCTGTCAAAGTGTTTTCTGAAACGTTCCTTGTACCCCTGCTCTTTCAGAGGATATTTTTTAGAATTCTCTTCTTGTTTTCACTTGGGTTTCCTTGGTGTGTAGGGAGGGGGTCCACCTGTCATGGCAGCCGGTTTTGGGGCTGCACCCACAACCCTTTCCCAGAATTCCAAGAGTGCCCAACCTTTCTGAAGTGACTTTGACTTCCTGTGAATCACTGTTGCCGTACTGTCCTCGCCCTCGGGTTTCTCTGACGAAACATCCAGCAGGAGGATAAAAGAATTAAAGCATCTTCAGCAAGGTTGAATTCCTTCATTCAAAGAAGCCGCTTTCGATGGAGGAAGAGTTCAAAGCTGAACTTTAATGTCCTAATAAAAGATGCTGAGTTGGTACTAAATTTGGATGTTGCACAGTAACAATTCTCTGAGGACCGTCAGAACAAGAACTGTGGCCACCTGTGTACTGGGTGATCGGTACAGATCTCCCCAGAGTTCGCTGTTGTGCTACCTACAGCTTTCCTAAGAGGCGCCAGAAAGTCAACAGCCAGGAATATTTTTTTTTAAAAGCCTCCCTAGATTTAGGTGCGAAGGAAACCCAAATTTGCCACGGATATCCTTCTACCTGAATCATGATTCAATCATGGACTTTGTGCGTTGTGTGTTGTGTGTCTGAAAAGTCCCAAGCCGGGGATGTGTTGTGTTTCTCTCACAAATGCCTTTGAAGAAGACTTTGCGCAAACAAGAATGGGTTTAACAACACTACGAGAACACAAAAGAGGCCAAAAATGACCAGAAAACCATAGTGGGCTAGAATTAATGTGCAAGTTGTGTTCCTTGTCTTGGAACTTGTGTGTTCTGACTGTCTATGAAACTTGGTACGTAGACTTGCTCTGTGAATAAAATGGAGTGCATCATGACCAGAGCTGGGAGCCCATATAGACACTCAGTGTGGGCACTCTTGGAATTCTGAGTGTATGCTCAGACACTCAACTTCCTAAATGCTGGTGGAGGAAATTACCATTGCGTCAGAACTAACTCATGGTGACCTGATAAGTCTTTTAAGTCAAGAGAAGCGCTGAGGTCGTTTGCCATTGCCTTCCTCTGCAAACCAACCTGGAGCCAGCTTGGTTAAGAGGAGGTGCACTCTAATCTGGAGAACTGGGTTTGTTTCCCTGCTCTGCCACTTGAACTGTGGAGGCTTACCTGGTGAATCCCATTAGCTTGTGCACTCCAACACACGCCAGCTGGGTGACTTTGGGCTAGTCACAGTTCTTCGGAGCTCTCTCGGCCCCACCCAACTCACAGGGTGTTTGTTGTTGCGGGAAGGGAAAGGAGATTTCAAGCTCCTTTGAGTCTCCGTAAAGGAGAGAAAGGGGGGATATAAATCCAAACTCCTCTTCTTCTTGATTATCTCCTTTCTCCAGGGCTGACCCTCCTAAACATTACTGCAAGTTAAGGCCATTGCACGTTTCTAAGAATATCTTTGAACTGGAGGCTCGAAAACAGATGTTCTCGAGATTTTGCAAATCTTGACTCCTCTTTGGGTTATTTTCTAGCAGTAAAGGCTTCAGGCTTTTCATGCAAGCAACCATTTTCCCCCCCTGTTCATAAAGGATGAGTAAAGGGAATGCCAACGTCTTGGCAGCGCACTCGCTTTTCAAAACAAAGCTCTGCAGGGCAGGCTGGAACAAACAGCCCTCTTCAGTAGGTGGTTGGCCACGCAGCACTGTGTGACTACAAAGAGTGATATGTGTGTGGGAGAGAAAAGCGAATGTGTGAGATCTGCTTTGGGGGAAAGAGGCAGCCGCCTGCAGTTTTGGAGGGCTTTTTTACCCTTTGTCCCACCTTTGAGTTCAAAACATTACGGCTGACAGGCATATTCGCCTAACTGCAAGACGGAGCTATTCTGCCAGGCATTCCCACCAAGCCAGCCGGGTTAGATTCCATCACAGTTGCCAACTTGTGGGCAAGAGTAGGGGTATTTGGTGCCCTTTTATTTGGGTTGTTCTTTAAGTATGTTGTATTTATCAAGCTTACTGTGTTTTAAATGTATTTTTAGTGGTTGTATGCCACCCTGAGCCCTATGGGAATGGGTGGGATAGAAATATGAGAATAAATGAATAAATAAACACGAACTGATTGGCACTTGGTTCAGGATAGTCCACACTGGCAGAAATATGAGGAAAAGGAGGTATACTTTAAAGATGGATGCGTGGAAGATTTTAATACTGTTTGATTGAAGGTCCTGGGCCAGGGGTGTCAAACTTGCGGCCCTCCAGATGTTCATGAACTACAGTTCATATCAGTCCCTCCCAACATGAGCATTGGCTCTACTGGCAAGGGCTGATGGGAATTGTAGCTCATGAACATCTGGAGGGCTGCGAGTTTGACATCTGTGTCCTGGGTAGCAGGGCTACCTTGCTACTGTCTAAAGCAGCAGTTCTCAACCTGTGGGTCGTGACCCCTTTGGGGGTCAAACAGGGGCGTAAAGAGGCAAACTGTAGCCCTGGGCAAAACCTGAGTTGGATGCCCCCCCCCCCCCATGGGCGGCCACTCCACCACGACCAAATTTTTTTTGCACCAGGACATTGGTGCCTGCAGGGAGTGCATTTTTAGACATATCAGCACCAAAATTTCAGAGTATCATCAGGAGACTGTCCTTATGCTACCCCCCAGGTTTGGTTCAAGGAGTCCAAAGTTATGGACTCCCAAAGGGGGTGCCCCATCCCCCGTTGTTTCCAATGGGAGCTAATAGGAGATGGGGGCTACAGTTTTGAGGGTCCATAACTTTGGCCCCCCTCAACCAAACTGCACCAAACCTGGGGGGTATCATCAGGGCAGTCTCCTGATGAGACCCTGAAAGTTTTGAGACTGTGCCTTCAGAACTGTGCCCCTCCCCCAGCCTGCAACCCCCATTGACAGCAATACAGAAAACTCAATGCAGAACAAAGATTCTTGGGCAAATTTCTGGGATGTTCCTGCAGGGGGCACATTTTTGGATGTATCGGCCCCAGAGTTTCAGGGTATCATCTGAAGACTGTCCTGATGGGACCCCCCAAGTTCGGTGCAGTTTGGTTTAGGGGGTCCAAAGTTATGGACCCTCAAAGGGGGTGCCCCATCCCCCATTTTTTTGCTAAGGAGATGGGGCTACCCTTTTGAGGGTCCATAACTTTGGACCCCGTAAACCAAACTTCACCAAACTTGGGGGGTAGCATAAGGACAGTCTCCTGATGATACGCTGAAATTTTGGTGCTGATATGTCTACAAATATGTCTACCCCTCTCTTCTCTTCATTTTTTAGAAGGACTTGATGTTTTGGTGTAGTGGAAAGTAGCCAGTTCTCCTTTATGCCCGTAAGCACTATGAGGAGCAGAGGTCCGGCACGTATTTTTAGAGAGGTTTTCTTCCATCCACCTTGCTCAGCCACTCCTGTTAGCCCATCTTCAAATGCACCCATGTGCATTTGTGGCAGGGAGCCCCTTTCGCTGCTGATGAGGTCATTAGGTTGGCTCTTCCTGTTCCTGTCCCGTGCCTTGTGAGGTGACTTCCTGTCTTGTATGCAGCAGGGTGGTTCTTCCACTGCCATCTGGTGGGAGAAAAGTAGATTCCAGGTCAGCAGTAGTTTGAAGTCATTTGGTCTACTCCCATGGTGGCAAACCTATGGCACTCCAGATGTTCATGGACTACAATTCCCATCAGCCCCTGCCAACATGGCCAATTGGCCATGAAGCATTGCACAGTTGCTTCACTAAGCTTACTCCCGAGTAACACGCGCCTCGGAGCCAACCACTTTTTCTAAACTAAAACCTCAGTATTCAGGTTAAATTGCCGTGTTGGCACTTTGCAATAAATAAGTGGGTTTTGGGTTGCAATTTGGGCATTCGGTCTCGAAAAGATTCGCCATGGCCAATTGGCCATTTTGGCAGGGGCTGATGGGAATTGTAGTCCATGAACATCTGGAGTGCCATAGGTTCGCCATCACTGGTACTCTGTCTGGGATGGGACTTGAGCGTACATCGTGCTCTACATAGCAGTCTAGCTCTGATACACTACAACCATGAGCAGCAATGAATAGATTGCCAGAACTGCTTACATAATTTTCAGTATTGTTTACATCCATGAGAGTTGAATGCCTGTGTGTTTAAGGTTAGGTGGGTGCGCTCCCCCCCCCCCCAAAAAAAAATTGAATAACACAGCATCGCTAGATAAATGTTGTGGATGACATGCCAACTAAAGACCCAGTAGTCCTATTTTCGGGCTCGGTGAGTGGGATATTGTTTATAGTCTGCATTCCAAGCATGAGTGGGTTTGATGTGAGAGCATGGGCGCATTGTCTGGTTAAAGAGAGCCACGGGTGACGTGTCAGATGTACATGATTTCATCTGTTTTGTTTTGCAGTCCTTAACATGCTTAGCAGCCCCCTGGGGAAGTCCCCGCTGGGTTTCTTGCCCCTGGACCCCATCGGCTCTGAGCTGACCGACAGCCTGCCGACCCCAACTCTGAGGAACTCCCGTCTGGACAGCAGCCGTTCGCTTCTGTATTCCCGCTCCAGCAGTCCCTCGGACTCCGACACCAGTGGGTTCAGCTCGGGTTCGGACCACCTTTCGGATTTAATTGTAAGTCTGTAAGGAACGCTGAGAGATTCAGCGTGGTGTAGTGGTTAAGAGTAGGTGCACTCTAATCTGGAGAACCGGGTTTGATTCCCCGCGCTGCCGACTTGAGCTGTGGAGGCTTATCTGGTGAACCACATTAGCCTGTTCACTCCAACACATGCCAGCTGAGTGATCTTGGGCTAGTCACAGTTCTTCGGCGCTCTCTCAGCCCCATGCACCTCACAGGGTGTTTGTTGTGAGGGAGGAAGGGAAAGGAGATTGTAAGCCCCTTTGAGTCTCCTTACAGGAGAGAAAGGGGATATAAATCCAAACTCTTCTTTTCTTCTCTAAGGGTTGGAATCTGTATTATCTCTTTTTTTAAAAAAAGAGGCTGTAAGCAAACTAGTTCTGTGGCCACAGACTTTACACTGTAACACTAGATTTGGGTGCACTTCTAATTGTAGTAATCGGGGTGTGGCTTTGTTGAGACCGAACCGGGAGTGCGACCATTATGATATATAGGTCCCAAAATTGATGTATAAATGATAAAACACACCCCTTTTTTCATTCTGTTTATTTGCTCTGATTCCCTTTTTGAGCTGTGTTAGCTAATGTGATTTGTCAACGACGGTAAATTTTTATTTATCCTTTGTAGTCCACCTTTCTCACTGAGACTCAAGAGGGATTACAATGCAGTAAGAGCAGTAAAATACCATTAATTGAACCCTCGGATTTCTGGAGTGCGTGCTTCCTAATCCGGAGAGCAGACTCCCAGGAGGAGAATTCCTATGATACCTGTTAGGAGTGAGAGCCAGCGTGATGTAGTGGTTAAGAGCAGGTGCACTCTAATCTGGAGAACCGGGTTTGATTCCCCGCTCTGCTACTTGAGCTGTTGAGGCTTATCTGGGGAACCAGATTAGCTTGTGCACTCCCAACACATGCCAGCTGGGTGATCTTGGGCTAGTCACAGCTCTTCGGAGCTCTCTCAGCCCCACCCACCTCACAGGGTGTTCCTTGTGGTGGGGAGGGGAAGGGACAGGAGATTGTAAGCCCCTTTGAGTCTGCTTCAGGAGAGAAAGCGGGGACATAAATCCAAACTCTTCTTCTTTGCTCTGGCGAACTGTATTTTTGACACCAGGCTCTCTTTCAGTCTAGTCTCCGTATCTCTCCACCTCTGCCGTTCCTGCCAATGAGTGGCATGAGCAGGGATTCCCTCAACGGAACAGGATCCCACCTCAGCCAGAATCAAACTGCTTTGGCGGCAGTCACTTCCAGCCCTGCCAGTGTGGCTAAGCAGTGGCCGGGAACATCGACGTGGCCTTCTTGGAACTTGCCAGACTCTCCGGAAGACCCGTTCAGCATCGAGAGGGAAGCTCGACTTCACAAGCAAGCTGCAGGTGAGTCAAAAGCAGGCTTTACTGGGCGGGGAGGCCGACATCTCGGTGTGAACTTGTGCTCTTGGCGGAAGCTTGAGAGCCAGCATGATGTAGTGGTTAAAAGCAGGTGGATTCTAATCTGGAGAACTGGGTTTGATTCCGCACTTCTCCACCTGAGTTGCTGAGGCTTATCTGGTGAACCAGATTATCTTGTGCACTCCTACATTCCTGCTGGGTGACCTTGGGCTGGTCACAGATCTTCGGAGCTTGCTCAGTCCCACCTTACAGGAGCTTGTAAGCCACCTTGAGTCTCCTTACAGGAGAAAAGGGTTGGATATAAATCCAAACTCCTCCTCTTCTTTTCCTCCTCCTCTTCCCCTCCTCCTCTAAGCTGTCCCAGACTCCTGAATGAAATGTCTCTTTCTGTGGTGTCTCCCCTCAGCTGTGAATGAAGCAACCTGCACATGGAGCGGGCAGCTTCCGCCCCGAAATTACAAGAATCCCATCTATTCGTGTAAGGTGTTTCTAGGAGGCGTCCCCTGGGATATCACAGAAGGTGAGTAACTTCTTGGGGCCTCCCTGGTTTGCCTTCTACCGAATCAAACCAGGGTCTGTATTGGGGTGCTGTGTGGTTTCCAGGCTGTATGGTCGTGTTCTAGCAGCATTCTCTCCTGACGTTTCGCCTGCATCTGTGGCTGGCATCTTCAGAGGATCTGTTCTGCCACTGAGCTGTGGCCACACCTTCTGGTAAGGTCTGGGGAGGAAGGAAGTGTAAGGGTGTGGCTCTCAGAACAGCTGAGTGAATGCAAAATCCTGGCAATGTGATGTCTGCAATTTGCAGAATCCCCAAATATATTCCTGTAGCTGTTCTGCTAGTCAATGGCCAGCGTGGTGTAGTGGTTAAGAGCAGGTGGATTCTAATCTGGAGAACCAGGTTTGATTCCCCGATCCTCCTCATGAGTGGCAGAGGCTTACCTGGTGAACCAGATGTGTTTCCGCACTCCTACATTCCTGCTGGGTGAACTAGTCACAGTTCTCTCTGAACTCTCTTAGCCCCACCTCCCTCACAAGGTGTCTGTTGGGGGAGAGGAGGGGAAAGGAGCTTGTAAGCCGCCTTGAGTCTCCCTACAGCTCTGGCACTCAGAGCCCTCTCTGTGGGCACGTGCAGAGACCCCCCCACACACACATCTAGGCTGGCCTGGGCCCCTGGGCTCGATTAATAGCATTAAACCTAAGACCAAGTTTTGGGGAACCTGTGTAGGTAACCCTGTTAAGCGCTGTTTAACCCTACTGATTCTCAAGCAAAGAACTAAAGCGCGATCCTTTACCTGGGTGTAAGCTCGGTTGCTGGCAATGGGGCTTGCTTCTGAGTAAACCCTCCTAGGGTCGTGATTCACCCGTTGGAAGAGTTGCACGGTTGCTTCAAAGCAAAGCCACCAACTACCACCAAGCCTACTCCTGAGTAACGCACACCTCGGAGCCAACCGTTTTTTCTAAACAAAAACCTCAGTATTCAGGTTAAATTGCCGTGTTGGCACTTTGCGATAAATAGGTGGGTTTTGGGTTCCAATTTGGGCACTCGGTCTCGAAAAGGTTTGCCATCACTGCCCTACAGGAAAGGTGGGATATAAATCCAAACTCCTCTTCTTAGTAATTGCTCTTATTTTTATCCCCCACGTAATTACTATTGTGTCCTGCGCAGAGTAGTACCACAACAGTAGAAACCAGCTGTTTCTAACAGCAAGAGTGAGGGAGCAAGTCAAGCAGTTGGATTAACCAACAGGAACGGGAGCCATGCTTCGAGGGTGGAGTTGGATATAGAAAAATATCTCAAGGACACAAGATTGGGGCTGTGGGTGGGGAATTCCCTCCTGGGCCCAGGCAATTGGGCAGCCTAGTCGAGACACCCATTGGCTCACTGACCGGTAAGAGGATGTAGATCAGTGGGGGGGTTTCTCTGTCATCTCTAACTGGAGCACCTTCCATATGAGGAGAGGCTGCAGCGTTTGGGACTCTTTAGTTTGGAGAGGAGACGTCTGAGAGGGGATATGATTGAAGTCTATAAAATTATGCATGGGGTAGAAAATGTTGACAGAGAGAAATTTTTCTCTCTTTCTCACAATACTAGAACCAGGGGGCATACATTGAAAATGCTGGGGGGAAGAATTAGGACTAATAAAAGGAAACACTTCTTCACGCAACGTGTGATTGGTGTTTGGAATATGCTGCCACAGGAGGTGGTGATGGCCACTAACCTGGATAGCTTTAAAAAGGGCTTGGACAGATTTATGGAGGAGAAGTCGATCTATGGCTACCAATCTTGATCCTCCTTGATCTGAGATTGCAAATGCCTTAGCAGACCAGGTGCTCGGGAGCAACAGCCACAGAAGGCCGTTGCTTTCACATCCTGCATGTGAGCTCCCAAAGGCACCTGGTGGGCCACTGCGAGTAGCAGAGTGCTGGACTAGATGGACTCTGGTCTGATCCAGCAGGCTAGTTCTTATGTTCTTAACTGCTGTTCCCTCTCTTGTGCAGCGGGTCTGATCAGCACCTTCCGTGTCTTCGGCTCGCTGAAGGTGGAGTGGCCTGGTAAGGATAGCAAGCATCCCCGCTGCCCTCCCAAAGGTAATATGCCTAAAGGTAATACAGACATGGTAGGACCATTTTTTATCCATGCTTCGTAGCGCACAGAGGGCTGCTGGGATGGCACGGCTGCATGCTGGTGACTGGCAGGTTAGAGCTCCACGGGACGCAGGTTGTCATGCTACAGGTTCAGCTTGGGTGAATCCCCTGCACTGGTGGCGGTCAAAGGCAGAGTGGAAAGAGCCGGGTGGAATCCTGAAGCACAGGACGCTTGTCTACACTTATCCCAGTAGTTTGTATAACAGTAACAGAGAGCTGGCGTGGCGTAGTGGTTGAGAGCAGGTGCACTCTAATCTGGGCAACTGGGTTTGATTCCCCACTCTGCCACTTGAGTGGTGGAGGCTTATCTGGGGTACCAGATTAGCTTGTGCACTCCTAACACATGCCAGCTGGGTGGCCTTGGGCTAGTCACAGTTCTTCAGAGCTCTCTCATCCCCACCCACCTCACAGGGTGTTTGTTGGGGGAGAGGGGAAGGGAAAGGAGATTGTAAGCCCCTTTGAGTCTCCTTAACAGGAGAGAAAAGGGGGGATATAAATCCAAACTCTTCTTCTTCTAATGGCTGGCTTTTAAAAGTACCCTACCAAAAATTGCTTTGCAACAAAGGGTTTTCGGTTGCGCTGTTCTGTGGGAAACAAGCTTTTGTTTAGTAATGGAAAACCAAAATCTAAGTGTCTTCAGGTGCTAACACACTGATGGTTCCAATACGGCTAGTGTGTGCTCAGAAATTATCCCCAAATGTTCCATTCCCATCTCCCCCCCTTTTTTTCCGTTCTGATTTGTCAGAATTCCACTGCAGCAACAGAACTGGTTTAGGGGCAAACTGGTGTTGTCGCTGCCTCATTTCCCCCCACCCCCACCCCCAGATCAGGAGTGGTTGTCATATGTAATTCAGTTTCTCTCTGCCTCTCGCCCGTCCTTCCCTCTTCTGTATCGCGGCTTCGTATCTCTCCTGCTCTGAATGTTCTTGGAGATCTCTGAGTTCCAATTTGTGAGCCAATGTGGGGGTTAAGAGCAGGTGGACTCTAATCTGGAGAACCAGGTTTGATTCCCCACTCCTCCACACGAGCGGCAGACTCTTCATCTGATGAACTGGATTTGCTTCCCTGCTCCTACACATGAAGCCTGCTGCGTGATCTTGGGCTAGTCCCAGTTCTCTCTGAACTCTCTCAGCCCCACCTGCCTCACAAACTGTCTGTTGTGGGGAGAGGAAGGGAAAGGAATTTGTAACCTACCTTGGCACCATGGAAAGGAATCTGAGCACTGGAAGAGGAGTCTTGCTGGGTGAAAAAGAGCACGCCGCCTTTTATTTCCCTATTTGAAGGCCTTTTGCTGCTGCAAATTGGTTAATTTTGAATTCTCTGGGGCAGAACTTAAGAAAGACTCCTCTGATCCTTGAGCTCTCCGAACATTATGAGGAAGAAATCTGACATTTGCTAGAGCAGTGGTTCTCAACCTGTTCGTCTTTCATCTTTCACAGGGGTCGCCTAAGACTCTCTGCATCAGTGTTCTCCATCTGTAAAATGGATAAACGTTAGGGTTGGGGGTCACCACAACATGAGGAACTGTATTAAAGGGTCGCGGCATTAGGAAGGGTGAGAACCACTGTGCTAGAGCAAGATCCCAGTTACCAGATACTGAGGGCATTGCTATTAAACCCTGCTTATGAATAATCTCATTAGGTGACTGCCCACTTGTGAACTAGACCAGGGGTCTGCAAGCTGCGGCTCTCCAGATGTTCATGGACTACAATTCCCATCAGCCCCTGCCAGCATGGCCAATTGGGAATTGTAGTCCATGAACATCTGGAGAGCTGCAGCTTGCAGACCCCTGAAACTAGACAGACCTCAGTGCTTTTGATCCAGCAAAGCAGTTATGAACTATATTACGTAGGTGACCCCCCAGGAGAGAGATCCGCATAGCCAGTGCCGTCTTAAGTAAATCCCCTGCTTTTTTCCCTCCCAAGGCTATGCCTACCTGGTGTTCGAGTCAGAAAAATCTGTCCGGGCTCTGCTGCAAAACTGTTCCCGAGACGTGTTTAGCCCCACTGGTCTGAGTGAGTACTATTTCAAGATGTCCAGCCGCCGGATGCGCTGTAAAGAGGTGAGTGGGTGTGAAGGGAGGCGCGATCCAACCTTTAAAAACTGGTCTGAGCTTGATCTTGTTTTGCAGTCCGGGTCTTTTTCCTGAAACAATGAGGGGAGATACTACTATTAATTTTTGACATCTCTTAAAACGTTTTCGCTCTCTAAAAGGATTAGTTTTCTTCCATTTTGGTGCAAGAGATGGATGTCTCGACAGCACCAGTCCCCGTAGTTTTGAGCTTATGGGCACCTTTGGAATTTGGGCACAAGGTGAAGAAGAGGAGGAAGCGTTTGGATTTGCACCTCGCCTTTCTCTCCTGTAAGGAGACTCAAGGCGGCCTACAAATTCCTTTTCCCTTCCTCTCTCCGCAACAGACACCTTGTGAGGTAGGTGGGGCTGAGAGACTTCTGAGAGAACTGGGACTAGCCCAGGGTCGCCCAGCTGGCTTCATGTGGAAGAGCAAGGAAGCAAATCCAGTTCACCAGATTGGAGTCCGCTGCTCTTATGGAGGAGTGGGGGAATCAAACCTGGTTCTCTGGATTAGAGTCCACTCCTCTTAACCACTACACCACGCTGGCTCTCACAAAATGCAACCACAGAATACCCACTGTGGGCAGCGCAGAAATATACACATAAAAGAAGGCCGAGTGCAGCAAACAAGAGAAGTAATTTTAAAAAACACATTGAGAAAGAGGAGAGAGAGAGAGAAACCAAGTTCATAGTGGCAGCTGCCACTCAAGCAATGTTGTTTAAATCTGCACAGCCAGTAAGATCTTCAGGGCCTGCTGGATGTGAGCCCCACCCACTTTTAAAAAAACACTTCCGAAGTGCCAGGAGAGGTGTTGGCACGATCTATAAACCCACAGGTACCATGTTGGAGACCTCTGTTTCATGGGCACAACAGGGCCTATGGTCTGGGTATGGGAACCATGACTCCTCAGGCATGATATTGGTGCAAAGTCCTAAAAAAATGTCAGACTTTTGAGTTTGCAAGTGTTTCCCCGAAAATAAGACAGTGTCTTACATTAATTTTTGCTCCCAAAGTTGCGCTATGTCTTATTTTCAGGGGATGTCTTATTTTTCTGTGTTCTGTTCGACGGGCATGCTTCCAAACAAAAACTTTGCCACGTCTTACTTTCGGGGGATGCCTTATATTCCGCACTTCAGCAAAACCTCTACTACGTCTTATTTTCAGGGGGTGTCTTATATTCGGAGAAACAGGGTAAAACTCCCACCGGCAACAATAGCCGAGCCTTGTTCAGGGTGATATATGCTGGCTGGATCTGCTTGCGAAGCCCGTCTTTTCAGAGCTGGCAGCGAGAGGCTTCATTGATCTTTCAAAACAATGGCTCTTTGTGGTGGATGGTAGCTGGTTTGAACACTAAATCTGTGACTTTGGCTGCTAGTTGACTTCTGGCAGGCTTCCCCCAGGACTTTGAAATGCAACTTGGCTGCATGCAGCCCTGACTGTCTTTTGTGTGCATTGCATGGAAGTCAGCTTCGTCAACAGACGCATATTTTCTTCAAAGTTCGGTTGCCTCCGGCAGCCGGCATACTTGTTGACGGCGTCCGCCCAACAAATTAGAGCTTTTGTTTATGGTCAAGATTGTCCTTGGTGCGGTTGGCTTTTGCAGCCGGCCTGGCGTTTCCCTCGCATGGTCTTGAGGCCTCTTTGGGAAGGAGACAGCGGAAGGAACCACGCGCTCATGAACAGTGTGTGCTTGGATGTGGTCACTGACTCTCGAGTCGCTTTATTCCATTACGCTGAACTGGAGTAAATATCGAAAAAAGCCTACACGGGCATCCCGGAATCTCCTGTGATTGAGGGTTCAACAACTGTGTATTTTTAATTGACCTTTTCTCCCTCTTGTAAAGGCGGCTTATCAGAACTGCTTTATATCAGTAAGAGGATATTAGTCCCATAGTTTAACCCTTTCCTTCCCTGCTGTTTTCTTGCTGGGAAAAAGCCACCCTGGGCTGTTCTCACTCTTGATAGGGAACGTTTTGGGGCCCTTCCGCACATGCAGAACAATGCACTTTCAATCCGCTTTCAATGCACTTTGCAGCTGGATTTTTACTGTGCGAAATAGCAGAATCCACTTGCAAACTATTGTGGAAGTGGATTGAAAGTGCATTGTTCTGCATGTGCGGACGGGGCTTTTAGAGGGGTTTTTTGTGGGGGTTGAGAAATCAGCAGGATAGGAACACACTAAAGTTCTTCTCCTTGACGGCTTCAGAATGTGTGTGTATGAAGTGTTCTCAGCTTGCTTCCAAGTTAGGGTGACCCGACGAATAAATGACCTCCAGAATGCTTTATCGTTCACAGCCCCGCCCAGATGTTGCAAGTCAAGGGCCGTGGCTTTCTCTATTTTTCTCACGTTGAATCTTCCTCTTTCCCTTCTGCATTCAACTTTTCCTGCCATTATTGTTTTTTGGGGGAATACGGCTTTGTTATTGCATCATTTGGTGTAGTCTGTTCTAGTTCTTCCAGGTTCTCCGTCAGTGGTTTGCTGAGAAATCTTAAGCACAGTTCTGCTTTTTAAGCGCTTCAGGGGGCTTAGAAGGCATTGCACACTGATCTTAAGTGCTGCCAAGGGGGATTTGAGTCTCTCATTTCTCTTCTGTAGTTCTATTGAGCAAGATCAGAAACTGCCTCTAATCCCATGGTGACGAACCTATGGCATGGGTGCCAGAGGTGGTACTCAGAGCCCTCTCTGTGGGCATGCGCAAACAGAGTCCCGTCCCCCCCAATCTAGGCTGGCCTGGGCCGCTGGGCTCGATTATTAGCATTAAACCTAAAACCTAGTTTTGGGGAAGCAGTGTAGGTAACCCTGTTAAGCGTTGTTAAACCCCACTGATTTTCATGCGAAGAACTAAAGCGCAATCCTTTACCTGGGAGTAAGCTCGGTTGCTGGCAATGGGGCTTGCTTCTGAGTAAACCCTCCTAGGGTCGTGATTCACCCGTTGGAAGAGTTACACGGTTGCTTCAAAGCAAAGCCACCAACTACCACCAAGCTTACTCCCGAGTAACGCACACCTCGGAGCCAACCGTTTTTCCTAAACTGAAACCTCAGTATTCAGGTTAAATTGCCGTGTTGGCACTTTGCGATAAATAAGTGTGTTTTGGGTAGCAATTTGGGCCCTCCATCTCGAAAAGGTTCGCTATCACTGTTCTAATCCATCCACAGACTTAATTTTTTTATATGTCACAAGAGGACAACAGAAGCCATGCTGGACTTTGGCTATCTAGTGACAGGGATTGAAAAACAGTTGGCAGAAACAAAACAAGATTCCAGAAATACTAAAGCCTTTTGTGTCTTCCAGGGAAAAGAAATTTGGATAACTAAAATGCGTCTATTTCTGCCCTCTTCCCGGTGACTTCAGGTGCAGGTAATCCCCTGGGTCCTGGCCGACAGCAATTTCGAACGCAGCCCAACACAGCGGCTGGATCCTGGCAAAACTGTCTTTGTGGGAGCCCTTCATGGCATGTTGAATGCGGAGGCCTTAGCAGGGATTCTCAACGACCTGTTCGGCGGGGTGGTATATGCAGGGATTGACACGGACAAGCACAAGTATCCGATCGGTAAGTGCGGTCAGTGGACAGCCGGTCAGCGGCTTTTTCCTCACTAGTGTCGTCTTTTTCCCGGAGTTGAAAGAGAGTTTGGATGTCTCCCAGGAAGCGAGGATCATGCCAGATCCACATGGGCCTTGGGAACATAGTCGCCTAGTTGAGGACTAGGGGTGTGTGGCCAATTGGCCATGCTGGCAGGGGCTGATGGGATTTGTAGTCCATGAACATCTGGAGAGCCGCAGGTTGCAGACCCCCTTAGCCCTGATCTCATCAGATTTTGGGAACTGGGCAGGTTTCAGAAGCTAGACAGAGTCTTTCAAGGAATACTAGGGTCGTGATGCAGAGGCAGGCAATAGCCGTCCACCTCTGAATGCCTCTCGCCTTGAAAACCCCACAGGGGGCATACATTGAAAATGCTGGGGGGAAGAATTAGGACTAATAAAAGGAAACATTTCTTCACACAACGTGCAATTGGTGTTTGGAATATGCAGCCCCAGGAGGTGGTGATGGCTGCTAACTTGGATAGCTTTAAGAGGGGCTTGGACAGATTTATGGAGGAGAAGTCGATCTATGGCTACCAATCTTGATCCTCCTTGATCTGAGACTGCAAATGCCTTAGCAGACCAGGTGCTCGGCGGCAGCAGCAGCAGAAGGCCATTGCTTTCACCTCCTGCATGTGAGCTCCCAAAGGCCACTGTGAGTAGCAGAGTGCTGGACTAGATGCACTCTGGTCTGATCCAGCAGGCTCTTTCTTATG
Organism: Sphaerodactylus townsendi; assembly: GCF_021028975.2. NCBI lineage: Eukaryota > Metazoa > Chordata > Lepidosauria > Squamata > Sphaerodactylidae > Sphaerodactylus > Sphaerodactylus townsendi. Next base: position 672,689 of record NC_059441.1, read on the forward strand.
TTCCTATGTTCTTAGGATTGCCATAAGTACATTGTTATTTGATGGCACAGACAAACAAAGCCCTCATTGAGCGTGGCTGGGATTTTGGGAACTGTTGGTAGGCAACACAGGAAAATGGGATCTAGGTCCGGTGAAGCAATTTTGTGAGTTTGCAAGCCAAGGCATTCTTTGAGCTATTGATTTTACATCATTTATGCCTCCCCTGTCTTCAGCCCCACCTACCTCACAGGGTGTTTGTTGTGAGGGGGAAGGGAGGGAAGGGAGTTTGTAAGCCCCTTTGAGTCTCCTGTTGGAGAGAAAGCGGGGATATAAATCCAGCTCTTCTTCTTCCTCCTCCTCCTCATCCTCTCCCCCCTCACTGGGGACTTGATCTGGCTTGCAGCAGTGGCGTAAGAGGTTAAGAGCTCGTGTATCTAATCTTGTGTGGCGTAGGAGATTAAGAGCTCGTGTGTCTAATCTGGAGGAACCGGGTTTGATTCCCAGCTCTGCCGCCTGAGCTGTGGAGGCTTATCTGGGGAATTCAGATTAGCCTGTGCACTCCCACATACGCCAGCTGGGTGACCTTGGGCTAGTCACAGCTTCTCGGAGCTCTCTCAGCCCCACCTACCTCACAGGGTGTTTGTTGTGAGGGGAGGAAGGGCAAGGAGATTGTAAGCCCCTTTGAGTCTCCTGCAGGAGAGAAAGGGGGGATATAAATCCAAACTCCTCTTCTTCTTCTTCTTGCACTGTTCTGCACTCCCCCATTTTATCCTGTGAGGTAGGTTAGGTTGAATGTGCGTGACTGGCCCAAGCTCACCCAACAACTTTCCATAGCAGAGTAGGAATTCGAACTGAAGCAGCGGTGCTTCCTGTAGACGTAAAGGACTTTCTGGAAGCCCCTCCTACTCTGGTGAAGCAGAGGAAAGCCAGTATATTCGCTGTTCGTTTTGCGGGGGGAAAGCAGCAGGGTGCTAGGAAATGAGTCAGTAGCCTATACGTCAGAGATCGCTGGCGTGAACACATGGCTTAAAATATGGGCCGGGTGGAGCAAGGAATGAGTGGGTGGGTTGCAGACCCCTTCGTGAGCTGCTCCCTATTCCATGCTCATTGCCTCTTGCTTCTGTTTAGCGTTGGGGCTGCCTATATATCCATGCCGTTTTATGCTAAGCACAGATTTTCTGGACAACCACCTGCCTCATCACTCACAGGGACGTTGGGTGACTCCCCAAAAGCTGCTGTAATACCCATCCACACGCACACCCCCTCCTGGTACATTTCCCAGGCTGGCAGACGTTTCCAAGAATCATGTGCGGTGACTCATAGATCTCTTGGACGGCAGCTGCTGCAGTTGACGGGCATTACGGGCGATATTCATCACGCTAACGAGTGGGTTTCGTTTCAGGATCTGGGCGGGTCACCTTCAACAGTCAGCGCAGCTACCTGAAAGCAGTGAGCGCTGCGTTTGTGGAGATCAAAACGACCAAGTTTACAAAAAAGGTACGGAAGCACCCACAGAAGGGGGTTTACACTTTGCAGGCTCCGTTTGGCGCACTTAATTGTCCTTGATCCGCCACATCTTGTTTGTCTTGGGTCAGAGCAAAAGTCAGGCAAGGCTGAACTGGTCCTTCAAACGTAAGTGTTATCAATTCTTCTGGACATCTCTTCTCCAGATCCACTGAACAGCTGGAATTGTCAGGACTCAGACGGGCCTTTGATAAGTAAAACAGTATCTACAGCCCAGCCTTTTCAAGTCAGCAGTGGAACTGGGGTGGAAGGGTTGCACGAAATAAAGCATTGCAGTTAGATCACACTAGATAACCGATAAGCAATGCAGTAGAGTTACTCTCTCCTTTTTGTGCTATTCTTTTCAATTCTGTATCAGGCCTGATAATACGATAAATATCAACAATGTGAAAACTGGAATTACAGAAATAGAAGGCAGTGCAGTAAAAGCAAAGTAATACAGTGAACAGGGGGAATACACTACAGTTCTGTTCTCAATTGCAAAATTCCCCTCCCCCTGATACCATTGCACTGTGTTGCAGTTGCTTTTGCATGAGGTGAACATTTCAACCTTCACCCACCGTCAGTTTATGTTTTGAAAAGCATAGACTTCTTTATAAAAGGTGTCAGTATGCACTGGAACCGTCCCCACCCCCCACCCCTCATCCTTTTAGCTCCTTTTATCTCCACGCTTTATCTGACTCTGACTTCTCCGCCCCTGTCTCTTCTTTGTAGGTTCAGATTGATCCGTACCTGGAAGATGCCATGTGTCAAGTGTGTAGATCTCAGCCAGGGCCCTTCTTCTGCAGAGACCAGGTGAGGTACCTTTTCCCTTCTCACACTTGGGCATACGCACTGTTGTTTTTTAGGTCACTAGGAAAACTCCATTCACCTTTGTAAGCACAGTTTTAAGTGATTTCACAGCCTACAAGCTCCAGTGGCGTAGCACCAAGCGGGCAGGGGGCGCGCGATACACCAGGCACACACCCCTGCAGGCACACATGTCCCAAGCGCGGTTCCCCCTCACTCTGCCCCTGAGCTCCATCTTACCATGAAATGGCAGCGGCTGCCTTAGAAGCAGGTCTTGGCTCTTGCGTTGGTGAATTTTGGAAATCTGTGAGCTTTCCTTCTCACATAGAAGAAGAAGAGTTTGGATTTATATCCCCCCTTTCTCTCCTGTAAGGAGACTCAATCTCCTTTCCTTTCCCCCACCCCCTTACAACATACACCCTGTGAGGTGGGTGGGACTGAGAGAGCTCAAAAAAAAACCTGTGACTAGCCCAAGGTCAGTATAGCTATGGACCAAATGAAACCGCAACGCACGTTTGCTGCAAAGTGGCTTTTTCTATTGTCTTATTGCTAAACACCCCCTTAGTCTAATATACAAAACATATTAAAAAGCAATTGCTGAACATGTATCAACCTCTCATTTTACATTTGCAGATATCGCAGCGTTACCCCAGATCACTTTTCAAAGCTCAAACATCACCTGTTGTCAGCTCATCACATGTGGCAGCAAGTTGAATTGTTATAAACAAATGTATGGTCTGTAACTGACAACAGGTGATGTTTGAGCTTTGAGAAGTGATCTGGGGTAACGCTGCGATATCTGCAAATGTAAAATGAGAGGTTGATACATGTTCAGCAATTGCTTTTTAATGTGTTTTGTATATTAGACTAAGGGGGTGTTTAGCAATAAGACAATAGAAAAAGCCACTTTGCAGCAAACGTGTGTTGCGTTTTCATTCGGTCCATAGCTACACTGGTCTAGTTTCGTGCGCACTGACACTAGCCCAAGGTCACCCAGCTGGCATGTGTTGGAGTGCACAAGCTAATGTGGTTCACCAGATAAGCCTCCACAGCTCAAGTGGCAGAGCGGAGAATCAAACCCAGTTCTCCAGATTAGAGTGCACCTGCTCTTAGCCACTACACATGCTGGCATAAGGTGTTAAAGTTGCTTCAAACTCTGCTGTCCTGCATCAAGGTATTGTAATTTCCAGGACTGTCCTAGTCAGTCAACCAACCGTAACCCAGCCTGTCCATGATATAGCTAGCCATGAGCGTCCAGTTTAGATATGGAGGGTCACGCCCTTGAAATGCTGTCCCCATTGAGGCTCACTTGGTGCCTATGTTGCCTCTAGGTACCAGGCTAAGATGCATCTTTCCATCCAGGCTTTTAATTAGGGGATTATCTTACCGCTTCCTTAAATGGCCTGCTATTGTTTTATAGTTGGCTATATCTAGTGGCTTATGTTTTCTACTGTAGCTTTTTAATATCAAGCTGCCTTTCTGGAGGACTCTGAAAAAAATGGCATAGAAATATTGTAAATAAATAATGATCAAAGGTTAAGAACCTGGGTAATAGCACTTGGTTTGCATTCAGGCCCCCTGGGAAGTCCCTTTGTGAGTATAGCAGCAGCCTTAGAATTTAGGGAAAAATCAAGTTAACGTCCAAGTCCTTTTTCTTAAATCTTTTGTCCCTCTCCTTTTCCCTCTGGGAAGGAACAGAATTCAAACACTCCACTTTGGGGTCAGTCTAGCAGCTGCAACCAGGATATCATGTCCAGAGGCCTTGTTGGTGGTGAAGTCTGTATGGGCCACATCAGTGGTCCAGAGAGACCCAGGCCCCATTGAGGAGCAGCAGTGGCGTAGTGGTTAAGAGCAGGTGCATTCTAATCTGGAGGAACCGGGTTTGATTCCCAGCTCTGCCGCTTGAGCTGTGGAGGCTTATCTGGGGAATTCAGATTAGCCTGTGCACTCCCACACATGCCAGGTGGGTGACCTTGGGCTAGTCACAGCTTTTCGAAGCTCTCTCAGCCCCACCCACCTCACAGGGTGTTTGTTGTGAGGGGGGAAGGGCAAGGAGATTGTCAGCCCCTTTGAGTCTCCTGCAGGAGAGAAAGGGGGGATATAAATCCAAACTCTTCTTCTTCTTCTAACCATAATTTAAAAAAAACATGTCAACAGGTAAAAGCAAAATAAAACACTGCAAAAAAAAAGTGACAAAATCTGCTGGTTACTGGGGAAAATCCAGTGGTGGGATTCAGCCGGTTCGCACCACTTCGGCAGAACCGGTTGTTAAAACGGTGCTTGTAAACAAACAGTTGCTAAATTATTTAAATTCCCACCACTGGGAAAATCCCATCTTGTACAAATACACATCTCTTGCTTGCTTAAATTCCCAGCTCTAAGTAGAGAAAAGTGTCACATTTTGGTGTGACAGAGGCTCATTTGAAGAAAACATTTTTTGGCAAAATTTATCGAATGCCCCCCAATCCAGGTCTTGATTCCAAGCTCAGGACAAAGGGCCTCCTCCCTCCCCCCCTCCCTGATTGGCTGGAGCATGTGTCACGTTTACACTTTTGCGTCCCTCCCCTCCCCTCAGGTCTGCTTCAAGTATTTCTGTCGCTCCTGCTGGCACTGGAAACATTCCATGGAGATCTTGCATCACCACCGCCCACTGATGCGCAACCAGAAGAACAGAGACTCCAGCTAGAGCCGCGCCGTCGGAGGGCACCAAGAGCTGCTTGCTGTTGCAGGAGTGGGCAGGAAAGCTCTTCCATTCACCTGTCGCAGGAAGAGAACCCAGGCATGCTTGCTGGTGCCAGGCCCCAAGCTGGGGGGAAAAACCCGTCTGAAGGACTTAACGGGGGAAATCTTGCCTTTTTCACGTTTGCACTTGCTGGTCTTTTTATTTGTTCCTGCACTAATGCACAGTGAATTTTTTCTGTCGGGGGTTTGTTTGGGGTTTATTTTTTCGAGAGGGGTCGGCCCCCTCTTAGGATTCTGCAGTTCCCAGACTTGTGGCTCCGTAACTGCTGACAAGAAGCAGTTGCAAAGGGCCACGTGTTCAGAAGGTGTTTAATGCAGATTTGACTCTGTTTCTTATGTATCAAGGGCCCCTTTTTTACATTCCTTGCAATACTGGTGGTAATAATGCAGGTTCCATTGGCTCTGTTATTTTGCTGTTGCCATACAGTGCCTTCCCATTCATTTAAACCCCCATCTGAACGGAATAAAATGAATGTTCAGCTGGTGTTTTTTACTGTAACAACAAGGAGACTTTGCTCTTCACTTAAAACCAAAATCATATTTCATATTTTACGCTCCAGGATTTTTACCAGTTCCTTTTTACACTCTCTTAAAATGGTTTTTAAGTCGTTTGAAAAGAGAGAGAAAAAAACAAACTTTTTTTCTTTCCTGGCAGTTTTTAACATCATTGCAACTTGTGTCTGGGAGCTGTTAGTTTAAAAAAAAAAGAAAAAAAGAAGTAGTAGTTTCCCAGTTGTGAATATAATCGTAATATTTGCAACCCAGAAGAATCGGATTTTTTTGGATTTTGAAACTGGACCGGATAAGCGATCTCTGAGCTGCTGTATATAGTTGGTTGCACTTTACGTTGCACTTAAGTGGGGGAGGGGGGTTGATAACAGGTTTTTAATCACAAAGCCACAAGACTTCAATTTTCTTTTTATAACTGAGCTGTTAAAAGGGCTGCGCTTTGGTAGAGGTTCGTAGGAGCCCTTTCTTGTTCAGGGAGGGAGAGAAAAGTAACCTTTCTGAAGAATTGTCCTGTGCAGCCCGGAGAATGTGCCGGGAGTTGAAGTTTTGATTTCGTTTTGTTTTTTTCCCCTTTATTGGAAGCTGTGTGCCAAAGAACCAGTGTCATAATTTCTCCCTTCTTCCTGCTGAGCTGATGTTTGCGTATTGCCGGCTGCTCTTTGTGGGGTTTTGTGAAACAGTGTGTGAAGTCTCTACCTCATTGTAGTACAGGCAGGCAAGACTGCACTCTCTCCTACAGATGCGTGGAGTCAGCTGTGATGTAGTTCTTGGCACATAATAAAACACGTTGCAGCAGACCAGACGAGTTGTTCTTCTTTTCAATGGCGGGCTCAAGGATGTTTGAAACAGGCACGGGATTGAATTTTGATAGGATCAAATATGCCCTTTGAGCGTCTTCCAGGTCTTGACACTTGAACCGTTTTATATTTCACTGGGGGACCTTCTACCGTGTTTCCCCGAATATAAGACAGTGTCTAATATTAATTTTTGCTCCCAAAGATGCGCTATGTCTTATTTTCAGGGGATGTCTTATTTTTCTGTGTTCTGTTCGTCGGGCATGCTTCCAAACAAAAACTTTGCTATGTCTTACTTTCGGGGGATGCCTTATATTTCGCACTTCAGCAAAACCTCTACTATGTCTTATTTTTCGGGGATGTCTTATATTCGGGGAAACGGTAAAAACGGCTATCTTTAAGGCACATTTTTGAGTGCTATGGAAAGGGGATAAAAATACTCCATTCCAGTAGCCACAAAGACCTAAGTACTTTCAAGTAGGTGGTCATGTTAGTTGGATTCTAAAATCCAGCATCACTTTAGCATGATTTTCAGGGTGTGAGCTTTCAAGAACCAACGCTCCCTTCGTCAGATACAAAGTGCAAAAGTAGAATACGACCATCATGTGTGAAGATTCTGCTGGAGAAGAAAATGTCACCAAGCTGTTGAGGTTTCAGCAAATACTCCAAAAATGGTTGTGCAGAAGACAGGTAAACCTACTTGTGGCGTTGCCAGCGTCATGTAGTGGTTAAGAGCAGGTGCACTCTAATCTGGAGAACCGGGTTTGATTCTCCGCTCTGCCACTTGAGCTGTGGAGGCTTTTCTGGTGAACCACGTTAGCTTGTGCACGCCAACACATGCCAGCTGGGTGACCTTGGGCAAGTCACAGTTTTTTGGAGTTCTGTTGTGGGGAGAGGAAGGGAAAGGAACTTGTAGGCCACCTTGAATCTCCTTACAGGAGAGAAAGGTGGGATATAAACCCAAACTCTTTTTCATATCCTGTGTGATGGGACTGCTGGCAGGTTGTATTTTATACCAGAAAGTCTGGAAGTCAATTCCCCATGTGCCTAGCAAGCTCATGGCGCAGTCACTGTGTGTAACCTGCATGGAAGATCACTTGATTAAAAACAGTTACAGGTAGGAGCAACCTTGTTTTCTCCCTGTGTCTGCTAAAACACTTTCTGCTATTGGGCAATACTCCATTCCCCATTCCAGTAGCCACAAAGACTTTCTGTATGTTATTTTTAAAAAATTTAAAACATTATTCAAGTTCATCTTCAGTTCCGTAACAAATCCTACAAATATTCAAATAACCATCCTAGTCAGAATAGCATTCCATTTATCAAACCTATCTAAATTTTTACCATGCGATGTGCAGGTCCCCTTTAGCTTTTCCAACTATTTCTTTTTGTTTGGAGTTAACATTCCTTTTCCTGTATCCAGCAAAGACTAGACCTTGCAGAGGTTATGACCACTGAAAACAAATTCTTGAGTATCCCCGGGAAGTAAGTATACTGTTCAACAGGAGACATTTCAGGGGAGAAAGGTAACACTCCTTCCTTGAGAAATAGCTCTAGAAATCATTTCCCAACATTCTTTGGATTTCCTCTCTGTTGTCACCTGGCTGCTCTAAATTTGATTGGGTGAATAAACCACTTTTCCTCTAAGGAACTCATCCATCCTTTTTCTAAACTGAAAAACAAGTCTACCAGAATTTTTCCTGGTCCGTACCCCACTGCAATGCAATGAAGGGGCTAAAACTACAAAAATTTCTTTTGCAGAGTATAATCAGAGTTCCTACTTTTTCTCTGCACTTGTAGCCCAATGCATTGTTCTGTAAAAAGCCAACTGAAAAGTGCTCGAAGGGGTTTTTTTAAGGTAAACTCTCATTGGGTATGGACAACCATCCAAAATATCACTTGGACTGGCCCAGTGGTGGGATCCAAAAATTTTAGTAACAGGTTCCCGTGGTGGTGGGATTCAAACAGTGGCGTAGCACCGACGGGGGGGGGGGGGCAGGGGGGGGGCGTGCATTCCAGGGGCGGGGCATTAATAATTTCTCTGTTGCTGTAAAAAAAAGTTCCTAATTTCCAGCTGGTATCTTTCTGTCCATAATTTAAACTCATTAGAGCAAGTCCTATCGTCTACTGCCAACAGAAACAACTACTTCTCCTCTAATTGACTGCCTGTCAAATACTTCATACTTCCAAATACTTAATTTTGTTTCTAGAAATCAAAAGAAGGAGACTTTCCTTAAACAAGGAACTTTACCCTATTTCTAAAACATGTTTTTAAAACAGCCCAACAGGGAGAATTATCCTGTTTTCTACCTTCTCTAACCAGCCACATAGGAAACAACAGGACTTTATGATTTTTGGAACTAATGGAATTTCTAACGGAAAAGCAGACCCAATTAGTAACCCCCTCTCGGCACACACAAATAATGAGTAACCCACTCTCGGGAACTGGTGAGAACCTACTGGATCCCACCTCTGGACTGGCCCTTCTTTTACTCCATTAAAACTAGCTTGAAGCATCCAGCGGTTGAGAAACCAGACACATTTGTCACTGTGTATTCCTCACTAGTATAAATTGGCTGGCAGTTTAGGTTGGTGTAAAGCTTTACAGACTCTGAGTTGGTTTTATCCATGAAGACCACAGAAACACATCTCTCTTTGGGATCACAAGGTTCTTTTTACAGTTTACTTAAGCATGGCTAGAATTAGCATCCATTGGATTCGGTTACGGGTCATACTGCACAGAACTGAGAACAACAATCTGTTGCATTCAGCCTCTGAAACTAAACTCGCTCTAGCTTTTAAAAGTCCGCTTAAAATTGGCGGGGCGTACTGTGGAGGACTTGTGACCGGGCCTACCCCTGTAGCCTCTTCTCCACGCACCTTTCTGGGGTGGATCAAGTTTCCTTCTGGAGGACATGTGAATAATGAACGAAGTACTGCAACTTGGAGGGGGCCTGAGAGCCTTTGTAGGGATGTAAATGAGTTTTGCAGCATCTTTATGGGAGGAACCGTGCCGAGGAGAAACCAGACTAAAGATTAAGGGGAAGGTACACCCACAATGATAAGAGAAAATTTGTACCCACCAGGCTGAAGACTAAAAAATCACAAGGAATTTTATAGCATCATAGCAGTGTTGAAAAATTATTTCAAAGCAATTTTGTACAATACAGGTACATAGGAACACAGTAATTATTTTTATCTTTTTTAACACAATAACACCAACAGCGAGCCAGAATCTAGATAATTACTGGCCTCGTTAATAATGTCTTATCATTCTCTGTAGATTATATGTTAGAGCATTGAGGGAAAAAATCCCTGTTCTTTGCTTGTAAGTATTTTCATGTTTTGGAATTGGTGTTCCCTGTATATCGTGATGTTTTGTGTAACATGTTTTTTATTTTGTTTTTACAGAACAGCCTTGAAGGTTTCACGAGGCCAGTAATTATCTATTCTGGCTAGCTGTTGGTGTTATTGTGTTTAAAAAGATTTTTAAAAGATAAAAATAATTACTGTGTTCCTATGTACCTGTACTGTACAAAATTGCTTTGAAATAATTTTTCGACTCTGCTATGATGCTATAAAATTCCTTGGGATTTTTTAGTCTTCAGCCTAGTGGGTACAAATTTTCTCCTATCATCATTGAAGAGAAACCGGATGCATGATATGGTATGGAAAGAGTGGCATGTTCCGTAAACCTTAAGGAGACACTTTGCTTTGGACAGGCACACATTTTGAAAATAAAAGTGTTGTTCTATCCCAAATGTGTCCTCCTGCTTTTATTTTCTGCCTGCTGTGGAAATGAGTGGGATAAGTATTTCTGGCCTCTCAATGGCCTTAGCTGGATTGCTAACACATCGCTCCAGTTTTCAGCTAGCAGTACAATCGACGGACACCTTTGTGATCGTTGGACAGGTGGAGGTTAGGACCCGGTGAAGCTACCTGCTGATTTCCCACCTGGGTCTGTTCCAGCCTTTTTCATCGGCCTGCCTGTGCTGACTTGGGAGCGAGGGAGGAGGGTAACAGGTATGTTCAGAGCCTGCCAGCCGCTCTTTCCTGCAGCCAGCAGGTACCTGCAGGAGAAATGGGCCAAAGCCGATTACCAGGAACACCGCAGAAAGGTATGAGAGAGGCTTCCGAGAGTTAATGTTAGGACGCCTAATGTTTGTGCCTCAGTTGCACCCACAAGGCCAGCAAAAAGCAGCCAGCCACGGGAACGTGGCCTTTGTGTTCCATTTGGTGGCAGCATCTGACCCGTGGCCATAAGTGCATTACACATTAGAGCTATCACCCCATTCAAGAAATATTACTTGTATGCAGATGCAAGAAGGCTTAATTCATTGACATTCGTGCAGTGAACGGAGCCTCAGTGGTTCTGAGGGGGTGGCAGAGGGAGTGTAGCCCTTATTTGATGTGATACGTGTCATGGAGCGTTAGCAAGAATTTTATGAGAAGGCCTCCAGTTGACGTGGCTTGAAGCGAATGGGTCTTCCACATCTGTGGTGGGGTGGGGGTGGGGGGTGTTTTTATTGAACACTTTTAAAAGCCTGATTGGGGTGAGGGTACTCTCTAGTAAATCAGGAGGACTTTAATTCATTAGCAAATTAAAAGATGCATTCCCTAATTAAATTTGCATACCCTGCCCTTCCTTCAGAAAGGTTAGTCTGTTTTCCATCCGGGAATTGGGCAGTCCGCAAGTGCGTGTTGCTTGAAAACTGCACCGTTGCAGTAGAAATTTCCATTGCTTATTGGACTTGGTGGCAGAGTCCAAACTCCTCCTCCTCCTCCTCCTCCTCCTCCTCCATGGCTCATTCCGCACATGAAGAATAATGCACTTTCAAACTGCTTTCAGTGCTCTTTGAAGCTGTGCAGAATGGCAAAATCCACTTGCAAACAGTTGTGAAAGTGGTTTGAAAACGCATTATTTTGCGTGTGCGGAAGGGGCCTATGTCTTTATACCCAACAATCCTTGCACAAAATATTACATGAAACTGGCTTATACAGAATCAGGCCGCGGGTCCATTTTTATCAGTCCGGCAATGGCTGCCCACAGTCACAAGCTGAGAAACGTCGGCTACTTTTGATCCTTTTAACTTGGCATCTGAAGGAGCCAACCTGGCACATTAGGAATGCCAAGCAGAGATGCTCTAGCATTGAGCTACACCACCAAAGGAGGTGGTGGTGGTGGGGGGGGAGATTATACATCAATTATTTTTATTGCCATCCCTTTTTGTCTATTTTTATTGCCATCTATCTGGCGCTGAACGTGTTGTTTTAATATTTATATGGAGATTTATATTTTAAGTGATTTTAATGATTGTACGATCAATTGTATGTTGTGACTTGCGGTGATAAAATTAAATCAATCAGTAAACATCCAGGTCTCTTAAGAGTTAAAATCTTGAGGTAAGAGTCTTGTGAGCTGTTACTCAGGGATTGTGACAGTTTAGCTGACATACCCAGGATATGAAAAGAACTAACCTTTTTTAAAGAGCATACGTTAATTCACAACTTCAGGAAACCGGCCTTTCTGTTTACCTGTGCTCAGCTTTCTCCCCACCCACCCCCCTGTGCCGGCCTCTCTCCTGCTTGCAGGTGCATCTGGCTGTCCCTGTTGTCAATACTACAGCTCTCCCAACACCTCCACATCTGCAGGTGAACCTGAAGAAAATGCAGGTAGAGTATATTACATGGAAGTCGAAGCTCCCAGGGACCATTGTGATGCGGAAGATGCTGTTTTCTAGAGTGTACTGCCAGATAACATCCTCCAAAATTATTATTTCTGTCCCACCTCTTGCATGTACAACACAGTGGACATATAGTCAAGGGTCACATAAGTATGCATGGGTTTACCGCTGGAAATTGCACAACAGCTGTGCTATAGCAATCATTTGCAAGTGGTTTGGCTAATTCACGTAGGTAGGATAATCCAGCAATTTATTGCTTTTTTGTGTGTGCGCTGCCAAGTCACAACTGATTTATGGTAGCATTTTTAACACAAGAGATGTTCAGAGGTGGTTTGCCATTGCCTGCCTCCATTTCATGACTCCTGATATTACTTGCAAGTTGCCCATCCAGATATTAGGTGTTCCAATGCTACTCACAGTTCTCTCAGAACTCTCTCAGCCCCACCTGCAGGGGCGTAACATCCATTGGGCAGTTTGGGCCATTGCATCGAAATGTTGAGTTATGTGGGGGCATGTGAGCAATCCGTTTTTATTTGTTTTGTTTTTTTCACATTTTGCCCTGCAGGGGGTGCATTTTTGGACGTATCGGCACCAAAATTTCAGGGTCTTATCAGGAGACTGCCCTGATGATACCCTCCAGGTTTGGTGCAGTTTGGGTCAGGGGGGACAAAGTTATGGACCCTCAAAGCATCCCCCATTCTTTCCAAGGGGAGCTAAGGAGATGGGGGTTACCCTCTTGATCAGGGGTAGGGAACCTGCGGCTCTCCAGATGTTCAGGAACTACAATTCCCATCAGCCCCTACCAGCATGGCCAATTGGCCATGCTGACAGAGGCTGATGGGAATTGTAGTTCCTGAACAGCTGGAGAGCCGCAGGTTCCCTACCCCTGCTCTTGATGGTTCATAACTTTGGCCCCTCTGAACCAAACTGCACCAAACTTGAGGGGTAGCGTCAGGACAGTCTCCTGATGAGACCCTGACATTTTGGTGCCGATACATTTTACTATTCACCCCCTGCAGGCACCAATGACCTGGCGCAAAAAAAATGTTTTTTGATCCTGGTGGGGTGGCCGCCCATTGGGGGGGGGGGGGGGAATCCAACTCAGGTTTTGCCCAGGGCTCCAGTTTGCCTCGTTACGCCCCTGCCACCGGCAGCCCCTCCCCGTCCATCAGGGCCAGCGAGGCAGGGCGGCCAGAGTCCCCCCACCGACCACGACGACCCTCCAGCAGCAGCAGCAGCCGCCGCTGCCAACCCTGCAGAAGGGCCCCCGCCTCCTCCCCGCTGGGACCCCGTGGACGCTTCCGCCTTTACTGCCCCGCCAGCCAATCAAGCGGCAGGAGGAGGAGGAGGAAGGGCGGCGGCCCAATCGGCGCGCTCTCTCGGGGCTGGTCACCCCGGAGGCGACGGGGAGGGAGGGAGGGGCTCCCGTCATTGGCTTCAAACACCTGGCTCCCCCGGGACCCCCCTCCCCCCCCCCCGTCCTGATCGGGTGCCGCAGCTGAGGAGAATCCCGTCCCTCCCCCGGACCACGCCACGCTGACCGCCGCCTTCGCACGAGACCGCACGTGGAGGTTATGGGGGGATTCCGCTATCTTCCCAGGCCTCTTGGAGCTGGGCAGCCCGTTTGGACAACGGAGCCCAGAGCCCTTCCTGGGGCGCCACCTTCGCACGAGGCCCCACGTCGAGGTTGTGGCGTGTCCGAGCCTCTTTGGGCAGGGGAGCCGCTGGGGGCGCTGCTGCTGCCCTCCAGTGGCCAAAGGTGTGAATTACAAGCCCCCCCCCCCCCCAAGTGGCGTTTCTCAGGTTATAGCTGCTATAATGTGGCGTGTCGGGGCCCCTGCGGGCAGGGGAGCCACTGCGGACGGCTCCCCGAGAGCGTGCTAAGGCTGCCCTAGATCATGCTAACGGAAGCGGCAGAGTTAGTACTCTCACAGGATTAGTACATCTTTGGAGATCACTCTCCAGCAGCCTTAGCACAATCTCAGCAGCCGATCTCAGAAAGCATTACCACGATCTCCGGCGGCCTTAGCACGATTTCGGCAGCATTAGCACGATCTCATTAGCGCTACAACGCTCTCTGGCAGCATAATCATGCTCTCGAGTGCGTTGCAACGCTCTCCGGCGACCATTATCACGCTCTTGGGTGCATTACAACGTTCTTGGGCAGCCTTAGCACGCTCTCAGAAAGCATTACCGCGATCTCGGAGTGCGTTACAACGCTGTCCGGTAGCCTTACCACGATCTCGAACACATACTGGTGACCGTTACAACGCTCTCCGGCAGCCTTAGCACGCGATCTGTTAAATGTAATAAACAATAAATAAATATTTTCTGGTCTTAGACTGAAAATGGAGAAGAGGAGAATCATATGCATTGCCCAGAACTTCTTGGGAAAGGGGTACAAAAATAAAGGGAAGGGGAAGGTATTTGTTTTCTGCCTCTTGCTCCCCTCCAAGGGTTAGTTAGACTCGCAGCAGGGCTTCCCATGGCCTTCCACCCCTCTTGCCCCGCACAGGGAGAAGTCCAATAAGAACCTGAACTGAAGCGTTCGCCTTTTCCCCCTTACCTCTTTGGTAAAAGGTGGAGTGTTCTTTCCTCCTCTTAGGAGGCGCCAGCGCCTTCTTCGCCACCAGGGGGCGGTGTGAGCCGCGCGCTTCCGCCCCTTCTAGCCGCCCTAACATTATAGATCTCTTCCCGGCAGCCTCTGCGCCCTCTTCACCCGGCCGCCGCCGACATGGTGAGTGCGAGAGCGGCGGAATCCGGGGCCATCCGTGCTTGTGGGGCGGTTGCCAAGGAAACGCTGGGCGGGCTCGGGGGCGGCAGAGGCGGGGGTCGTCGGACCCGACGGGGGCGCAGCGGATGACGGTCGTTTCTGCCTCCGCAGGCCCGGCTCTGCCTCGGGGGGTGGGGGGGGGGAGACGACTACTCCCAGGCAGGCTTATAGGCCGCGTGTAGGCCCTGAGCAGTGCTTGAGGATGGAGGGGGACGAAGGACGAAGGGGCGAGGCAGGCAGGAGCTGGCGTCCCTCCGTCATTAGGCCCCCCCCTCTATGGCAAGCGTCGCTGCTTCTACAGCGGCTGCCAGACAGGCGGATATTCGGCAGGTGGAGCTTTCCGCCCTTCGCTTGCAGAAGACCCCCGCTCCAAGCAGTTGGAAAGAGGTAGTAGATGACGAGCAAGACCTGGTAGCCAAATGACGCAAAGTGCAAATAAAACTGTACCCCAAGCCCACAGGGATCAACAAAAATCTGTATTAAAGTGCTGTATAGGCTTTGGGTCGTACAATAGCTGGCAATAGCCCAAATGATGGGGAGTGACAGCCTGGCAAACTGGGGAGGGGGTCGCATGATCCAAGCTGGCATCCCTCGTTAGCCCAGAGCCCTTGGGGGGGGGGGGCGGGTTAGTAAATTGAATGAATAATTTAATAATAATTAAACCATTGCTGTCCTCAGCTGTCTGGTGGGGCACTTTGCTCTTGTTGACCCCATGGAACCGAACCAGATCTTCAGTGGCCTGGGTCTCCTTTGACAAGAGTTCCACCAGGCTAGGCCACAGCCATAAGAACATAAGAAAAGAGCCTGCTGGATCAGGCCAGAGTCCATCTAGTCCAGCACTCTGCTACTCGCAGTGGTCCACCACGAGCCAAGAAGGCTCTGCTTCTAGTTGAGGACAAGCAACTGGCCTTTGTCCCCGGGATCACCATTTCTCATGTTAGATTTCACACACGAGGGACAGAATGGACCACGTATTGTCGAAGGCTTTCACAGCCGGAATCACTGGAGTGTTGTCGGGTTTCCAGGCTGTATGGCCGTGTTCCAGTGGCATTTTCGCCTGCATGTGTGGCTGGCATCTTCAGAGGATCCTCTGAAGATGCCAGCCACAGATGCAGGTGAAACGTTAGGAGAAAATGCCACTGGAACACGGCCATACAGCCCAGAAACCCCACAACACTCCCGAATAGACCATGCCAACAAATTAAGGTGTCAGCGTACCATGAAATATACAAAACACAATTGCACTGAAGGCAGCTAACAGTGCAAGCAGCCGTATATCTCAAAACCTTTGCTAAGAACTCTCTGTCTTTTAGAAAACGGTACAAAGTATTGCTACATAGACACACCGCGCTTGTATTTTCAAATATTTGTGGAAAACGTTACAGTGTATAAATATATTGTTCAATTTACATTAAGCGCATCAATGTGGTCTTACAGATGTGGTTGTACAGATGTGCACCAACGTCAAGACCCTAAATCAAACATAGAACTCCCCAACCACAGAATGTGTCAAATCCTGGTCTTCGGTCTCATTTGTAAAATTAGCCCTTTTTGGTCCGTTTAAAAAATAGATGTCCTCGTACACAGGGTGTACTTGGGTGGGTTCATCATAACATGTGAGGGATGCTAGAATAAGTCAGATCCTTGCAGAAAGGACCACGTTCTTTCAGGCTTTCAGAGGCATGTTTTTGTTTCAGTGGCAGAGCTGTGGGTCAGGGTCCAGTTCAACAGGATCAGGTAGTGGGTGGTGGGACCCTGTTAGAGATGCTGCCATTCAGAATTGGTACTACTGATCTGTGCAGAGAAAATCCTGTTCACATGTTGCCTTGCATCTGGTTGTGAGAAGGAGCCCACCTGTGTTCACTTTACCACGAAGGTGTGGACTAATAAATGTGGGGTTTCAATCAAACATGCAGTCATACATGCGTTGAATGTCACAGGAGATTTACTGAATGCAAGTATAAAGAAAAATCAAGTCATATTGTCACAGTATGGGCATTTATTCGCTATAGCTTATGAACAGGGCTAATATAGAAAGGGTTTTTGGAGTGGATCGGCTGTAGTCTGTGGCAAATTCCAGTTGGGTCAGATATCTTTTTTTCTGCTCTAATGCAGGGGGAAATTTTAAAATCCCAAAACGCTGTATTCTGTCTCCTCTCCATTTGAGTGCATCTGATGGCATGAAAACATGCACACGCTGAATTGCTACTGGAAAGGCAGGAGACAAGATGGCATTGCTTTATCAAGAATTCAAAAGAGTAAATCAAGGGGGTGATAAGTCCATGTGACACACAGGAATAAAACTGCCACTAGCAGCGCACCTTCCGGTTACAATTGGAGATGCTGCCTGTGAGCAGGCACTCTTACAGGAATTCATAAATAATTGAGGGTGGTAATTCTATACAGGCCTTTCTGTGGTGCTGTGTGAGCAGCTTTAAAGCCAGCGCAGTGTAGTGGTTAAGAGCAGATGCACTCTGATCTGGAGAATTGGGTTTGAATCCCTGCTCTGCCACTTGAGCTGTGGAGGCTTATCTGGGGAACTGGATTAGCTTGTGCACTCCAACACATGCCAGCTGGGTGACCTTGAGCTAGTCACAGTTCTTTGGAGCTCTCAGCCCCACCTACCTCACAGGGTGTTTGTTTTGTGTGGGGGGAGAAGGGAAAGGAGATCGTAAGCCCCTTTGAGTCTCCTTCAGAAGAGAAAGGGGGATCTAAATCCAGACTCATCTTCTTTGATCAGGGAGAATTTTCCCTCCTGAATGGAGTTTTGTGTGGCCTTTTGCCATGAGTTGGTAGCATTGTGTCAAAAAAAGAAAAAAGCAGGAGGCTATAACTGTTTTATCATTAAAGAACTGACTGTCAAAATTAAGTGTGAGAGATCAGCATAAGAAACCCTGGGCTCTTCTGAGGGTCTCTGTCATTCTGGCCCGGCAAGAACAAACTAAAGATCTAGACACCACCTGCCCATTAGCAAATGACAACACTAATTCTGTTTCACACTGCTGATCTTGCTCCTTCTATCTGTGGATTTCCTAGGGACGCGTGCGAACGAAGACCGTGAAAAAGGCCGCCCGGGTCATCATTGAAAAGTACTACACCCGCCTTGGGAACGACTTCCACACCAACAAGCGCGTCTGTGAGGAAATCGCCATCATCCCTAGCAAAAAGCTGCGCAACAAGATTGCTGGGTAGGTCTGCAGTTTGCTGCTGCTTACACAAGCGAGTGAGTTTACCTGTCCAAATCCTTAGAGGGTTTCCTTAATCCCTCAGCTCCTGCATTCGAAAGTGGTTTTGGTCTTGTCCGTGGCCTGGTCATTGATAGTGCAGGAAGAACATTCTTGAAAGCATTTCCCGTGTTTGGAGGGACCGCTTCCATCCCTGCCAAACCCTGAGCTTTTCAGACACCGCTTCTTAAAGGGTGCTCATTCACTAACCAGATGGTCAAAACTGCAGTGGTTACAGGACATCGTACCCAAGTGACCCTTAGGCTGTGATTCCAAGTCTGGGGTTGAGCACAGCTTTGGCGTGAGCATTCAGCAACAACACCCCTCCCCTGAAAAAAAGGAGCAGTCGGCCACCATGACTCAGAAATTGTCTTTGCAGGTATGTCACTCATCTGATGAAGCGCATTCAAAGAGGACCAGTCAGAGGTATCTCTATCAAGCTGCAGGAGGAGGAAAGAGAGAGAAGGGATAACTATGTTCCAGAGGTAAGATTTGCAATCCCAAGAGGGTTTCTCTTGGTATGTGGGGAAGCCTGCCCTCCCAACGCTGCTGCTTGAGAAACCACACATGTTATTTTGAAAAAAAGGCCAACTTCTTTGTCTGTTATAGTTCACCTGCCAGTCATCTGCTCTCCAAAACATAGCTGTCAAAGGAGCCTGTTGCTGATGGCTCACCTGTGATTGCACGCAAAGAAACTCTTCAACCTGGATTCTTAGACCTTTCCAGTGAATGCGCCTCTGTCAGCGTGAAGCTAGAAATGGCCTGTTGAACTTTAAATCTGAGCACAAATCTTTGCTTCCACAAGGACCTATTAGGTGACTTTAGTGCTGCTTCCAACAGTACAGAGAAAGAACTGCATTTTTCACTCTTGCATACAAAGGGATGGCCGGTACCTCTTCAACCCTGCATTCGAAAGTGATTGTGGCCTTGTTTTGCTCGTGGCCCGGTCATTGATAGTGCAGGAAGAGAATTCTTGAAAGCTTTTCCCGTGTTTGGGGGGTATCTTCCCATCCCTTTCAAACCCTGGGCTTTTCAGACAGCCCCATTTTTTGAGCCCAGCGTAATAGCGCCTGCGGTCATCTCTTCTATGGAGACATCTCCAGAAAGCCCTGTGTTCCTAAGTGGATGTGGCACAATAGCTTTGATGCTCTGTAAATGTATCACTCTTCTTCTGAGCTTTACTGTGCTTTGGTTGTAGTTAGGCACTTTCCTGGCTGCCTGTGACTAGATTCTAGGCTAGGACTTCTGTCAAACTAGCCTACCATTCCGTTTGCTTTTACGCCCTGCTCTGTCTGTCTGCGTGGCAAATTGCTTGGGCCTCAGAGGAACGAGGGCCTATTTTCTGCCTCTATTGTTCCTACTCTAAATTTAACCTGAATGAAGACCAATCAGTCTGGGGCCTTGTTTGGCAGATCGCTCTGTGATTTTTGCAGTCTGCTTACACTTGACTAGCCCTCTACGTCTTCACATGATGGGCTTTTGTAGAGAAGATCAGAATGTGGTAAATGCATGCTGCAGCAAACTTCTAGAGCTGAGTGCGTTTTTATCTAGTCCAGAGATCCCCAGTCTTTTTGAGCCTGGGAGCATCTTTGGAATTCTGAAATAGCATGGGGCGCGCAGCCACAAAATGACCACTACACAAAGTAGAGCCAGCTGCAAAAAATATTGCTGAAGCTTAAATTTTAATCACATAATAAAGATCTTAGTGCTGCAGTAGCAGCTGTGGTCCAATAAACATATTTAAACATCTGCATAGCCAGTTAAATCTCCAGTGGCCAGTAAGAGGCCTTGCTGAGCAAAAGCCACACCTGGTGGGTGCCAGGAAAGGTGCCTTGGTGTCCGTATCACATTGGGACTCCTGGTCTAGTCACTCTACAGATGGAGACTTACTAGGAACCACTCTTTCTATGCCTTCAATAGTTCCCTTCATGGTTAGGGGGCGAATGAACCAGAACGGAGTTCGGCCTTGTGAAGATGGTGCGCCCAGGACCCAGAGTGATGCTCAACTGCACATGAAGGAAAGAATTCCACTAGTACAACATCTCAAACTGAATCTTTTTGGAAACTTTGGGGGAATTTTACAGCCATACCTGCATGCTGTTTTGGAGCAATGCATCCCCCTATTTTTTTTTTCTCCCATTGTCACTTACACGTGGTCACTATGGGACCAGTATTTGTGAAGGACCTGGCTTAACGGGTGACCCACACCACAAGTTGTGTAATGTGCAGGTCTGTGTAAAGAACGTGTATTTTGAGTGTGTAGTCTGAGACCAGTCCAGTTAATTGTTCCTTTGATCCTTATCAGGTCTCTGCCCTGGATCAGGAGATCATTGAAGTAGATCCCGACACCAAGGAAATGTTGAAGCTGCTGGTGAGTGGGGACAGCAGTGGTTGCTGGTGGGGTGGCCCTTTTGTGGTCAGACTCCCCAGAACTGCTGCCAGCCTCTTTTGTTAGTAGCTGTAGTCACAGAAGGAGCGTCAGGAATATAGTCTTAGAGGCTGGTGTTCAACAGACAACAGTGGGACTAACTGTGTCCCTGGGTAGCTCAGCCATACTAAGAAACCTTGAACTTGGGTCCCCAAACATTTTGAGCCAATGGGCACCTTTGGAATTCTGAGACAGGGTGGTGGGTGGCCCCAGGAGGCAGAGCCACACACACAGGAGAAGCTCAGGTGCTGGGCAGAAGAGGAATAATTTTTAAAAGTCCACTGGGAAAGAGAAGTAAGCAGGAGAAGAAAACCGGGACCGTGAACAGCTGCTGCTAAAAGTATTAATGTTTAAATCTGCACAGCCAGTCGGAAACCCTGCTGGGAGACTTGGTCCCGTGCATTTTCTAAAAAAACTTGGGGGGCAGCAGGAAAAGGGAGTCAGTGAGTCTAATGGTGACCCTGTGCGCCATGTGGCATATGGGCGTTTACTAGTACCAGCCTTTTTGCTACCAGGCATCCGAAGCTGTTTCGGGTTATTGTTCAAAGCTTTCACGGCCGGAATCACTAGGGTGTTGTGGGTTTTGTGGGTTGTATGGCCGTGCTCCAGTAGTATTTTCTCCTGATGTTTCGCCCACATGTGTGGCTGGCATCTTCAGAGACCCACAACATCCAGTGGTTTCAGGTTGCTTGATTCCAATGACTTTTATATTGTTTTTTGTTTATCTTGGTAGAGGACGGGGGGGGGGGTGTTACTAGCTGTCACGCTGCAGTGTGCTTTCCAGGCACTGCGCTGACAGCTCTCTGTGCTGTTTTACTTCCAGGACTTTGGCAGCCTGTCCAACTTGCAGGTCACACAGCCCACCGTAGGGATGAACTTCAAAACCCCAAGAGGTGCCATGTGAAACCATTGCTATTCTGTCACTTTTCCAATAAATATGTAGAAACAAAGCTTTTACCCCTGGTGTGACTGTTTTGCATGACTTTCGATCATCTCGGTTTGGGGTGTGGTGATAGGACTCTGCCATGTATCTGTGTGAAGATCGGGTTTGGGGTGGCAGGTAAAGAAGGTCTTGTTACCTGCGTACTGCAGATGACACCTGAGACCAAGAAGCGGCTTGCCGGAGGCCATCTCATTCTGCAATACTGTGTAAGAGGATGCTCCAGAGACCCAGAACAAGCGTCTAACAGGTTGGGACGTCTGAGAGCAGCAGTGGTGTAATGGTTAAGAGCAGGTGTACTCTAATCTGGAGAACCGGGTTTGATTCCCCGCTCTTCCGCTTGAGCTGTGGAGGCTTACCTGGTGAACTAAGATTAGCTTGTGCACTCCCAACACACATGAGCTGGGTGACCTTGGGCTAGTCACAGTTCTTCGGAGTTCTCTCAGACCCACCCACCTCACAGGTTGTTTGTTGGGGGCGGGGGCAGGAAGGGTAAGGACTTTTTAAGCCCCTTTGAGTCTCCTTTCTGGAGAGAGAGGGGGGATTTAAATCCAAACTCTTCTCTTCCCCCCCCCTTTCAGGGTATTCAGTTTTTAAAACTTCCTTACGAGTAAAATACTTGAGGTGAGAGTTCTACAGTCAGAGCTGCCAATAAGCAGTTCTTTCTAAGTAGCAGCCATGGGGCGGGGCGGGTCTTGATTCTGATTGGGGCAGCTGGGGGCATCTTTTTTGACTTGCTCCCCTGCTTCCTTTTTCTGAATAATTATTCCATGTTCCATTCCAGATGGGGAGAGCGGCTCTGGGGTAAAAATAGGCAACCTTTTATTCCCATGAATTTGGCATGTATGGGCTTTTTGTGCCGCTGCTATTCAGAGGGCAGCCTAGATCAGTGGTGGCGAACCTATGGCACGGGTGCCAGAGGTGGCAGTCAGAGCCGTCTTTGTGGGCACACGAGCTGTCGCCCCAGTTTGGGCACTTGGCAGTGGCATAGTGCCAAGGGGGCAAGGGGTGCATGACGTACTGGGCGCGTGCCCCTACGGGGGAGTGGAGAGGGTGTTCCAGGGGCAGGGCAGGAGTGTTTCGGGGGCATTCCGGGAGCATTCCAGGGCAGGGCGGGGGCGTGAAAGTGGCACAGGGCGCACACATGACCCAGGTGCAGTTTCCCTTCGCTCCGCCCCTGGCACTCGGCCTCTAAAAGGTTCGCCATCACTGGCCTAGATGTGTAACATCTCCTGCCGTTGGGTTCTTTGTCATTTAACTGTATCAACAGGACTGACCACTAGAGGACATACGGGAGCTTTGAAACGGCTGCCTTCCATTCGCCTGACTTTGCAACAAAAAGCAGAAAAGTCCTTCTTGCTTCTCACTGAAACCAGGAGAGAACGGGCATGTGCAAAACCCCATCTTAGGTTGTGTACTGTTCCTCATCCCTGGTACACTCCTTGAATATTATTGGCATGGAGAAAGAGGATAGCCTGGTTGTAGCTCTTATCTATCTTGAAACTCCTTACAGGAGAGAAGGGCAAGGTATACATGCAAACTACTCTTCATCAAAGAAATGTGGCATTTAAAAAAAACGAGACAAACCAGTTTTGCAGGACTTCTACTCATTTTGTATATTTAATTCATATTATCTGTGCTTTTTCCTTTTGGCTAGGGTTTACAACAGGGCGTTCTATGGCTAGAAGTGAGAGTCTTTCTGTTTGCACCATCTTTCAGGTGGGAACCAGGCATTGCGTTTATATATCTAAAGACCGTGTATCTCTCAACGATCTCTTTCCTATTTCCTGCTTTGCTGGGCTTGGCTCTGTTCCTTTTGTTAAAGGGCAAGCATCAGTGGTTCAGTCCTGTGCTGGATTCTAAGTGAGTCCCATCCCACCCCCACCCCCACCCCCAAGATAGTACCAGAGATCCATCCCAGATTCCCTCTGCTGAGTTTCAGCTAGGATCATGTGCTTCAGAAAAGAGGGAGGGGAAAGACAGTCCCCTCCTTCCATCCTCTGCTTCAAGCTCTTTGCCTTTGACAAGGGTCAGTGTAAAAGGGGGGGGGGTCCATTGTGTTTTCAGAGGAACACCAGTTTGCTGGGAGAGCCCAGCAGCCCAGCCCCAGAACTCTGAAATTCAAGAGGTCTATCATTTAGAAATAAAGCCCCTCCTTGGCTTACTGTAGCTGAATTAAGGGATCATTTCAGGATTCTGCAGAGATTCCAGCAATAAGGGGGCAGAAGGCCTTGACGTTAAAGATGAAAGATAGCCAAAGGCTTCACAACGTAAAATATAAAAAGAAAAAAAGATAAATAAATTGATAGAACACAATATAAATTAACAGAAAAATAAAATCAGCCATCACAAGGTTCCCACTTTAGAGTCTTTCCCAGTAGTTAAATAGATGGTATTAAAAACCCTGTTGAGGGTACTAAATGGGAAGTTATTCCAAGTTGACTGCTTTCTTTGACACCATCTTGGCTCTAATCCCGATGGCATCCAGTGCGGACAGAGCCATCCTATAGGTTAAAAAAGAGTCAGTGTCTAAAAGCAGAAAGTTAAATTTATCTAAGGCCTTGTAGTCAGAGAGCACCTTAGCCCAGACCTGACCAATGGAAGAATCATGGAAGAAGAGGAGTTTGGATTTATACCCCACCTTTCTCTCCTGTAAGGAGACTCAAGGTGGCTTACAAACTCCTTTCCCTTCACCTCCACACAACAGACACCTTGGGAGGCAGGTGGGGCTGAGAGAGTTCAGAGAGAACTGTGACTAGCCCAAGGACACCCAGCAGGAACATAGGAGTGCGGAAACTCATCTGGCTCACCAGATAAGCCTCCGCCACTCAGGTGGAGTGGGGAATCAAACCCAGTTCTCCAGGTTAGAATCCACCTGCTCTTAACCACTACCCTATGCTGGATTGCTCATGGAGGTGTCATGTCCATTTAAGTAAGCCTGTGAGAATAGAACTGTATGCTGATATTATGCTCAACCCCATCTCCATGACGCATCCAACGTTAAGAAGAGCATCACTTATCTGCTAACTGTGTGTGCTTATATCACTATGTCTGGATGTGTACATCTTGGGACCAGGCTGCTGCCACTGCGGTGACCTACTTTAATTATGAGGGGATGCGCGCGCATGCGCAAGGGCCCTCTGCAAGCACGCATGGCTGCGAATTATTCATGACCTGCCCCTGTTAATGCGGGATTTAAACAACCTCCTCTATAATTCATCAGGCAGGGTGCTCTCTGCTCTCTCTCTCTCTCCCCGCCCCGAATCCAGCTGTTCCCCAAGGACCCATGCATGCTCAGGTGAGCAAAGCAGAAATAATGTGGCTAGTTTGGCAGACAAGGAAGGAGGCAGGAAATCGCTGGAATCAGAATGGAGTCCGAAGCAGGTGCGGGCGAACCAACCCCCACAAAGCGGGGAAGGCCAGGAGCCCAGGCGGCAAGAGGAGTGCGTTTTGGGGAGAGCTTAGCAAGGAAATGAGCTGATGGAAATAAATTGTGGAGTGTATTGTTGAAGGCTTTCACGGCCTGATTCAACTGGTTCTGGTGGGTTTTCCGGGCTGTGTGGCCATGCTCTGGTGGATTTTGTTCCTAACGTTTCGCCTGCATCTGTGGCTGGCATCTTCAGAGGTGTATCAGAGAGAAAAGTCTGTTTCACACTGTGTCTAAGCGAGAAGGGAAAGTTTAGTGTGGTTCCAGGGTGGGGAACCAATCATTAAGTGTTTGGGTGGAACTTGCTATGCAAAGGTGTGGTTGAGTGCATTGTATTGCTGATGGGGTTATCAGTCCATTTTTTAAGTACTGAGAGCCAGGCTTTGCTAATTTTTAACGTCTCTTCTTTCTTATTGAAGTTGTCCTGGTGTTTGTGAATTTCAGTGGCCTCCCTGTGTAGTCTGACATAGCCTTAAGGCCAAGAAAACCCAGGGTGGGGAACCAATCATTAAGTGTTTGGGTGGAACTTGCTATGCAAAGGTGTGGTTGAAGTGCATTGTATTTGCTGATGGGGTTATCAGTCCATTTTAATTGCTGGGAGCCAGGCTTTGCTAATTTTTAACGTCTCTTCTTTCTTATTGAAGTTGTCCTGGTGTTTGTGAATTTCAGTGGCCTCCCTGTGTAGTCTGACATAGCCTTAAGGCCAAGAAAAACCCAGAGGACTGAGGAGAAACAGCCCACCATCGGAAAAATATTTCTACCATACATCAAGGGAATCACACATCAAATAGGGAAACTGATGAAAAAAAGCATTACCTACAGACCATCTCTTCAAACCCACCGGTGAAATATACACAGCAAATGCTACGGCTCAGCAAAAGACAAGAGAGACCCCCTCACTTCTGCAGGAGTATATTGCATACCTCCTGTAGCTGTGGAAAAGGGTCTACATAGGAACCACACAAAAGCGCGAAAGCATTCAGACCCGTGATATACAGGAACCACGAAAGCGCACTTGCTGTCGGCTTAACCATCCTGAAAAATCTGCAGTTGCAGAACAGGTGTTAAACAAAACTGGACATAATGTTTTATTTGAGAACACTGAAATTCTGGACAATTCAGAAGCTTACTATGTCAGACTGCACAAAGAGGCCACTGAAATTCACAAACACCAGGACAACTTCAATATCCAGGGCACCTAGTGTGAAATGGAAGTAGAAGAAGAGTTGGATTTATATCCCCCCTTTCTCTCCTATAGGAGACTCAAAGGGGCTTACAAACTCCTTACCCTTCCCCCTTCATAACAAACACCCTGTGAGGTGGGTGGGGGCTGAGAGAGCTCAGAAGAACTGTGACTAGCCCAAGGTCACCCAGCTGGCGTTTGTGGGAGTGCCCAGGCTAATCTGAATTCCCCAGATAAGCCTCCACAGCTCAAGTGGCAGACCGGGGAATCAAACCCAGTTCCTCCAGATTTGAGTACACCTGCTCTTAACCCCTATGCCACTGCTGCTCCTCGATGTGGCTCCTAGACCGCAGTGTGACATGCTAGCTACTACACCCCTCTGACTCCCTTGCAGGGGGGGAAACGCCCTCCTTACAATAAGAAGAGACATTTCTTCCTATGCTGTAGAATGCTGTTGCATTGAGCCCGTTGTTCGTTTCAAGATGACTGGCTAATTGTTATCATTTATTTATTAAGCCAGCCCTTGTCTCTTGGAATCCACGTGTGTGTGGAAGAGGCCTGCCTAATGGAGCAGATGCCCCAGTTCGGTCCCGTCAGGCCCATGAGAAACTGCCAGCCCCAGCAAAGAGAGGCCGGGTGGCAGAGCGGTAGAGATAGACCAAAGATGCATTCATAAAGGACAGCTTGGAAGTTTGGGATGGGATTCACAGTGAACGACATCAGGGGCAATAACCCTAATGACCTCTTGTATTCGGGTAAATACTGTTGTAGGAAACCCCAAAGCTTTGGTGCACTGATGGGGACAATTTAATCAACATTCAGAATTCCTAACTAGTGGAGAGGTTACTTTTCAGTGGCATAGTCTTAAGCAGGGGTCTTCAAACTATGGCCCTCCAGATGTTCATGGACTACAATTCCCATCAGCCCCTGCCAGCATGGCCAAGTGGTAGGGCTCATGGGAATTGTAGTCTATGAACATCTGGAGGGCCATAGTTTGAAGACCCCTGGTCTTAAGGAATGCATTCCTCCCCCCACGCAGCATTGTAAAGTGGTACTGCCCCAAGATAAAGGATGGAGCATGGAGGTTAGGGATATACCATTAGCCAGATCCGGAGCAACCCTTCTGCAGGTAGCAAAGACTTCTATCTGAGGAGTGCCAGTCCTGCCCCTTGTAGCAGCCTGAAGTGCCCCATGAAATCATGCTCAGCAAGCAGATTTCGGGTTGCCACAGAGGCGATAGCACCCACTTGACAGGTTGCCACCCGTGAAACCAGCCAGCCAGCTTTCAAAATTCAATATCGCCCCATTCCCTTGAAGAGCCACTCTTCCACCCACTACCCTGTTTCCCCGAATATAAGACATCCCCAGAAAATAAGACGTAGAAGTTTTGCTGAAGTGCGAAATATAAGGCATCCCCCCAAAGTAAGACGTAGCAAAGTTTTTGTTTGGAAGCATGCCCGACGAACAGAACACAGAAGAATAAGACATCCCCTGAAAATAAGACATAGCGCATCTTTGGGGGCAAAAATTAATATAAGACACTGCCTTATTTTCAGGGAAACACAGTATCTTCCATGCAGGTTCCATGATATACATGGTAACCATTATCTCTGCAGAAAAGATAATTGGACGCAACAGTTTGCTTGGATTCAACCTGGTAGGATTCGGAATCAGGTAGCCAGCTCAAGGTAAATTCAGCCTTCCATCCTTCCAAGGTCAGTAAAAGGAATACACAGCTTGTGGGGGGAAAGCGTAAATGACCGGGGAAGGCAGTGGCAAACCACCCGGCAAACAAAGTAACTTTGTTTACCACCCTAGTAAACTTTGTGATGTAATGTCACCACATGGGTCAGTAATGACTCAGTGCTAGCACAGGGGAGAAGTCGATCTATGGCTACCAATCTTGATCCTCCTTGATCTCAGATTGCAAATGCCTTACCAGACCAGGTGCTTAGGAGCAGCAGCAGGCCATTGCTTTCACCTCCTGCATGTGAACTCCCAAAGGCAGCTGGTGGGCCACTGCGAGTAGCAGAATGCTGGACTAGATGGACTCTGGTCTGATCCAGCAATTGGCCATGATTGAAGTCTATAAAATTGAAGTCTATAAAATTATGCATGGGGTAGAAAATGTTGACAGAGAGAAATTTTTCTCTCTTTCTCACAATACTAGAACCAGGGGGCATTCATTGAAAATGCTGGGTGGGGAAGAATTAGGACTAATAAAAGGAAACATTTCTTCACACAACATGTGATTGGTGTTTGGAATATGCTGCCACAGGAGGTGGTGATGGCCACTAACCTGGATAGCTTTAAAAGGGGCTTGGACAGATTTATGGAGGAGAAGTCGATCTCTGGCTACCAATCTTGATCCTCCTTGATCTCTGATTGCAAATGCCTTAGCAGACCAGGTACTCAGGAGCAGCAGCAGCAGCAGCAGGCCATTGCTTTCATATCCTGCACATGAGCTCCCAAAGGCACCTGGTGGGCCACTGCGAGTAGCAGAGGGCTGGACTAGATGGACTCTGGTCTGATCCAGCAGGCTAGTTCTTATCTGTTTTCTCTTTTTGATACTGTTCCCTTGGCACCCTATCACCCAGTTTCTATTTTTGAAACTATAAAGAAGAAAAAAGAACAATTGCAACACGCCAGAGAGTACAATTCATATATTATCCAGTTTCACATTCATAGGATTATAGCAACTTATTCTCAAGGATCCGAATACAAGCGAGACAGCCATGGTCCAATATAATAATACTTAAAGCACTTCCAATACCAAGCAATAAAAGGTCAACAAAAAGGGCACAAATCTCTTGTTACTATGCCTGACAGATAACCGTTTTACAGAAAGGTTCTTTTCGTTTTTCTCCTCTTCAAGCTTTTCTTTTTCTTTTAAACTAAACATTTAAACTTATCTTACAGATTACAGTTTCTCTTTAATAATTAATTGCACACAAAAAAAACCCCACACAAAATCTTTTTTTATGAGGCATAAATATTTCCTTATTACACAAGGTACAAAAATACTCGTACATCTTTTGTTCGGTATTCCTGCAAGGATGGCGTATTATTTGGCAAGACTGAAACCTCAACAATCAAGAGAGGGATGTGAGGGGAGGGGGGGGAAGTTAAATATTTTACAGCTGTTCTATATATAGAAGTCTGACAGAGAGAAAAAACAACACACACGCACATACAAAAACTACCCTGGCTTGAACTGAAGGAGGAGAAAAAAAAATGGACACAAAATCCAGCACATTTGAATCCCTCCCAATATTCTGAAGTCGAACACGGAAGGAGGGCGGGAAACCCAAGACAGATGCCTAGTTTTTCACGGAAGCAAGTTGTGGGGAAAAAACTTCAGTGTTGGATAGCTAGGCCGGAACCTGTTGCTGTGGTTATACGAATGCTAGAAAACAAGCACACACGTTACACACCCACCAAGTTAAAGTGTTGTCAATCCATGCCAGAAAGAAAAAAAAACATGCAAAACCGATTGTCTCTTCGCTTCCTCCAGCGGAACTGCATAAACACAATTGAGCATCGTAAAGGCCTGGATATTGCACTGTATACAGCTAGACCGCCCTGCATGCCAGCGGCCCGGCTGGGAAACTACAAACCTGGCTACCGCCAAGATCGGGTCTCTCCGACTCAACCTCAGTGTAGCAAAAAAGGAAGGGGGGGGGGCACACACCAACACATGCCCCCCAGCAGCGGGAGTTTGCTGGGACTTAAGCGGAGTGACAGGCAGGCAAAATACAGACCATGCAAGTCCACAGTAGGGGGTGGGGGCTGTTGCTATTCACAGTCTTGGATGGGGAAGCCCACGGCTTCGTTTGCGAGAAGCGTGGGTTACTGCACTGAGGCACCTTCTCCGGTGACCACGGGAAAGGATTTGGGGGTGGGGGGTGGGAGGAGGATTTCCAGCGATCCACAGCTGCTTCATCCCTGGCATATCGCTCCATGGGGGAGGGAGGGGGAACGTGGGCCGAGAGGCGTCCCTTGAAAGCAAAAGAGAGAGGAAATGGGTTACTGTTAGCAAGCAAATAGTTAGCTCTCTTCCCTGTCCACTAAGGAACACAGAAAGGTCACCTTCTCTCCACTCCCCCTCCAGGGTAGCAAGAAGAAGAACAAGAAGAACAAGAAAAAGAACAAGAAGAACAAGAAGAAGAACAAGAAGAACAAGAAGAAGAAGAGAAGGAGTAGGAGGAGTTTGGATTTATATCTCCCCTTTCTCTCCTGTAGGAGACTCAAAGGGGCTTACAATCTCCTTGCCCTTCCCCCCTCACAACAAACACCCTGTGAGGTAGGTGGGGCTGAGAGAGCTCCGAGAAGCTGTGACTAGCCCAAGGTCACCCAGCTGGCGTGTGTGGGAGTGCACAGGCTAATCTGAATTCCCCAGATAAGCCTCCACAGTTCAGGCGGCAGAGCTGGGAATCAAACCCGGTTCCTCCAGATTAGATACACGAGCTCTTAACCTCCTACGCCACTGCTGCTCCTTGACCCTGCTTTGAGGATGGGAAAGCTAACTGGAGCTCTGGGGAAAACCTGAGTTTGATGCCCCCCAGGCATGTGCCCGGTGCAATGCGCACCCCCGGCCCCCTTGTAGCTACACCCAGTGGCGTATCTAGGCAAACTGGAGTTTGGCGCCCTCCCCCACCGTGACCAAGCAATGATTTTTTTACACCAGGTCGTTTCAAAGTCACCATCACATTATAGAACATGCCCCAACCCACAAATCTGAACACAGCAATAGGCCACGCCACACAGCAGAAATAATTAAAAAAAAACATTTTCAAAAATGCTTTCAAAATGTTTTATTACTGCTATGAAAACATTTTATGGTGTTGTATCCAGTCCCCCCAATTGTGGGAAACAGCATCACTTTCAAGGTTATTTAAACTGGGAATTCCAGATTCTCCCTTTAAGGTGGATTTAAAAGGAGAATCTGGGCTCCCTAGTTTAAACAAGTGATGCTGGAATCCACCCCCAAACAGAATCATATTCAATGGTGTTTAAACTAGGGAGCCCAGATTCTCCTTTTAAATCCACCTTAAAGGGAGAATCTGGGGTTCCCAGTTCAAACAGCATTGAAAGTGATGCTATATTGGGGTTGATTCTCCCCCACCCAGAAACAGCATCACTTTCAATGTTTAAACTGGGGACCTCAGATTCTCCCTTTAAATCCATGCCAAAGGGGGGGGATTTAAAAGGAAAATCTGGGGAAATTTGGGGGGTGCCTGCTGTCAGGGGTGCAATTGTTAAGCTAGCAGCACCAAACGTTCAGGGTACCTTTAGGAGACTCTCCTAATGCTACCACCCAGGTTTTGTTAGCTCCCATTGGAAACAATGGGTGATGGGGTACTGCCTTTGGGAGTCCATAGCTTTGGACCCCAGACCAAACTTCACAAAACCTGGGTGGTATCAGTAAGAGACTCTCCTGATGATACCTCCCAGGTTTGGTGAAGTTTGGTTCAGGGGGTCCAAAGTTATGGACCCTCAAAAGTGTAGCCCCATCTCCTATTAGCTCCCATTGGAAACAATGGGGGATGGGGCACCCCCTTTGAGAGTGCATAACTTTGGACTCCCTGAACCAAACCTCACCAAACCTGTGTGACAGCATCAGGAGAGTCTCCTGAAACATCCCTGAAATTTTGGTGCTGCTAGCCTAAAAACTGCGCCCTGTACAGGTCAAAAACGGAAAAACACTGACAATACAAAAAATCCCACAAACAAACCTGCAGTTTTTGTGCCCTCCCCCACAAGGGGGCGCCCTGGGCAACTGCCCACTTTGCCCAATGGGAGGAAAGCCTCTGCGGGAAAGGAATGCCAGGTAGGATAAATGACAGGTGATTGTCTCCATCCTGACAGGATTCTCCTTCCAAGCTGCCTCGTGGGGGTAAGGGATCGGCTACCAATTCCGCTGTTTCAATAAAGGGAGGCTGGACTCTGGCCACTTTGCAATGGGCAAGTCACAAGCAGACACGGTAGTCGCACATACTTAAACCCTCCATATCCCTCTCCAGTCCAAGGTCAACATTAAAGGTGAGACTGTGGTTCAGTGGCAGAGCATCCGCCTTGCGTTCAGAAAGTCCCAGGTTCCATCCTTGGCATCTCCCAATTTAAAGGTCTCAGGTGGTGGCTGATGGAAAAGGCTTCTCCTGCCAATCAGATTAGACAATACTAACCCAGACAGACCAATGGTCTGACACAGTAGAAGGGCACTTTGTGTGCATTCACACTCCCATTAAAATGGAGGCTGCAAAACTGGAGCTTAAAGAAACTTGCACCTGGAAATAAATCTTCTGCTAACCACCTGGCGGCAAGGTGAGGCTGTTCAGCTACTTGTGCAGTGACAACCGGCCATGTGGAACACATGGGGAAAAGACTGGGACGTGTGCCTTGCAATTCCCCGGTCTCTGCCAGGAAAACAAAGTCGGCTTCAGTTTGCCATGACTAGCTGAACCAGCCAAGAGGGAAAGGGTCTGAAGTTTGCGGCCTGACCAGATTTAGCAGAGGTTCTAAAAGGAACAGCCCAAAAGTGCCCCAAAACTCTAACGATCCAAAGCTTAAGCAGAAACGTGCACCAGAGACTCGTCGCAAGAGAGATACTCACTAAAAACTAACAGAACTGGCGAGATTTCCATCCTTGTTGGGTCGCTTCAGAAGGAGGATACCAGCGCATCTGGAAGACAGAGAAAGAATGTGGCAGAGAAGGCCGGCTGTGGCAAAATGCAGGCAGTAACTCCGCTTAGGTCTTCCTAACTATCTTACACAGGTGTCAAACTCGCGGCCCTCCAGATGTTGTGGATGCTGGCAGGGGATGATGCTGGCAGGGGATGATGGGAACTGTAGCCCATAACATCTGGAGGGCCGTGAGTTTGACACCTATGATAGGAGCACTGGAAGGCTTCCAACCCCCCAACCCCCCCGCCCAACACAGCCCCATCTAATGTTGGCAACGGACCAGGCCCTTTTCTGCACAAAGAAACAAGTCAGCTGACCCAACTCCGGCATGATCCCAAAGCACTACTCTAAGAAACCACCGGGGGTGGGGGGGGGGAGGGACTAATTGCATCTACCCAGACTGCCGGCTCACACATCACAAAAGGTAGTCGCGTTCACAGCTAGACTGAGGCTGCTGCAAGACGTCCTAGCGATGGTGGCCGTCTCTTGTGGGCCACCTGCCATCACTTCTTTCCATGCAACCTACAGCTGATGGTAGCGTTAAGGAACTGCAGAAATTTCATTCTGTATCCAATTTGTACTCTTATTAAAGACTGCATTTCACAGCCATACCCTCTGGGTGAGGGAGGAGAGAGAAATGGCCAGCGTGGTAGATTCTAACCTGGAGAACAGGGTTTGATTCCCCACTCCACCTGATTGGCAGAGAGGCTTATCTGGTGAGCCAGATGTGTTTCCGCACTCCTACATTCCTTCTGGGTGACCTTGGGCCAGTCACAGTTCTCTCTGAACTCTCTCAGCCCCACCGACCTCCCAAGGTGTCTGTTGTGGGGAGAGGAAGGGAAAGGAGCTTGTCAGCCACCTTGAGTCTCTTTACAGGAGAGAAAGGTGGGGTATAAATCCAAACTCTTCTTCTACTCTATTAAAGACTGCATTTCGCAGCCATACCCTCTGGGTGAAGGGGAAGAGAGAAATGGCGCAAACTCATTGATTCTTTTGCCATACGCTCCACATTACATGCAGTTTGTGGGGGGAATCTACTGTTCTCTACTGACTCTACAATAAACCCAGGAGAAACTTCCCAGCAGCTTCTCAATACATCTACTAGAGGAGACTGAATTTCAAAAGTTCCAGTTCCCAACGTTGTTGTTCTTTGCTGTAAGCAAAATAAAAAAAAAAAAACTACAGCTGGCCAATTCACCACACAAAACAAAAAATAGAAGTTTCTTAAAAATAGATGCCGTTCCTGGGATTTGTGAGTTGAAAACTGCATCAATGGAGTATAAATGACACCCAATATCTATCTATCTATCTATCTATCTATCTATCTATCTATCTATCTATCTATCTATCTATCTATCTATCTATCTATCTATCTATCTATCTATCTATCTATCTATCTATCTATCTATCTATCTATCTATCTATCTATCTATCTATCTATCTATCTATCTATCTATCTATCTATCTATCTATCTAATATTAATTTTTGCTCCCAAAGATGTGCTATGTCTTATTTTCAGGGGATGTCTTATTTTTCCTGTGTTTTGTTCGTCGGGCATGCTTCCAAACAAAAACTTTGCTATGTCTTACTTTCGGGAGATGCCTTATATTTCGCACTTCAGCAAAACCTCTACTATGTCTTATTTTTCGGGGATGTCTTATATTAGGGGAAACAGGGTATCTATCTATCTATCAAAACAGTCGTGAGCCTAACAACGTAGGACGATTCACAAGAGAGGGCGTAACCTTGCTCTGCTAGCATAAAAATGCAGATTTTTCTCTAGAGTCTGCCCTGATCAACGTTCAACGCCTCAATCACTCTCCCGGGTTTTTCGCCTTCACGCAAGGTTGCAACTGTTTTTTTTCTCGACTGACAGCCACCCAGATAGCCATCTTCCACAACCCCCGTCCCATAATCCTCCCCCCCCATACTTCAGTTTGTAAGCATTTCCCAGATTCCCAAAGCCCTCTCCCCCGCACATCTGGAATCAGTTTTATCCATCCTGCCCCGATAGCCGGGTGGGAACAGGAAGTTCCCTCTTTGCCGGACTGCGCTCTCTGCTCTTTCGCCCTGGCTGGAGGGTGCCGTGGATCCAGCTAGAGGAAAGGAAGAAGAGGGCTGAGATGCTCGAAATGCCCGCTTGCTGGGACAGAAGATATAGCTGCTTGAGACAGGCAGATGTTTGGGGCTTTGCTGCTTGGAGTAGAAGGAATAACCCCCAATCTTATTCTACCTATATGGTATTATCAGCTTTCCACAGTTCAATCCAGAATTGCCAGTCTGCCCTAATCTATAGGGCAGGGGTCTGTAACCTGTGGCTCTCCAGATGTTCTTGGACTACAATTCCCATCAGCCCCTGCCAGCATGGCCAATTGGCAATGGGATTTGTAGTCCATGAATATCTGGAGAGCCACAGGTTGCAGACCCCTGCTATAGGGCCTGCTCCCAACAGAATCCAGCCTCCCACTAGTTGCCAACCTCCAGGTGGTGGCTGGATACCTTCATTATGACTGGTCGCTAGGCAAAGGGGGTAAGTTCACCTAGAGCAGGGGTAGGGAACCTGCGGCTCTCCAGATGTTCAGGAACTACAATTCCCATCAGCCCCTACCAGACAGAGGCTGATGGGAATTGTAGTTCCTGAACATCTGGAGAGCCGCAGGTTCCCTACCCCTGACCTAGAGCAAATGGCTGCTCCACTCAAGTATCTCCCCTCCACAAACCACACCCTCCCCAAATCTCCAGGTATTCCCCAACCCGGAACTGGCAACCCGGCTCATCATCACAGTCCACGGCAGACGAACCACGTGTGGTTGCACAGTAAGCCACCCCCCCACCCAGCCAAAACCTCTCACCCATTTAGGTCTCATGACGTTTCCTTTCATAATCATCTGGAGGCAAGAAAAGGGGAAGAGGGGGGAGACAGTCAGGACTCGGCTCGGGGAGGAGAAAAGAGAGCGTGTGTTGGAAGGAGGATTTCTCCAGACTCCGGCAAGGAAGGAGAGAACTTGTTGTATTCCACTGCAGGAGTCTGCGGCGTGGCAGACGTGTGCCAGGTTGACTGTGCAGGGAAGGGGGGAATCAAAAAATGTGTCTTTGCTACTGGTACAAGCCACCTCCTCCCGTGGTGATGGTGGTGGAGTGAAACACAGGTGGCCAGGAGACCCCCCCCTCCACCCCCTGCCGTGGCACCCCGCGGCAGGGCCTCTCCCCCTCCCCGCCACACCCCAGACGGGACCGCTCCACCGCCGCTCAGAGGGAGCCGCGTGGAGCAAGAGCCGGTGCCATGCTGCGGTGCCCTCGTCGTGTCGTGTGTCAAGTTGGCAAGAGGTGGGTTAGAGAAATGCCTGGCGCTTCGTTCGCCTGGGGTGTGGATAGCGTGAGGCCCATGCACTGGGTTGCTAAGGAAGAAGAGGGGCAAACATCCCCCTCAAAACAAAGCTTGTGGATTGCCCCCCGCCCTGCCCCACATCGTGCCCAGTGGCATAGAGGAGAGATTGCCTTACCAGCCTTTCCAGACAGGGGCCCACCAGCCTTTAAAAGGACTCTAGGAATGAAGTAGCTCTGCAGCCAACTCCACTCCGGGCTGAGCTAGGGCGGTCCCGCCTCCGGGGCCAGCTCTGGGCCTTCGGGGCTAGCCTGCACCCGCAATCCTGGCTGCAGATCGCTGAAGACATCAAAGGAGGCATCGTTTCAACCGCCGGCCGGCCAACAGGGGGCGCCCCCAGCCGGCAACAGAGTTTGCTTTGGCAGGTGCCACTAGACACAGCACCCTGCTACTCTTCGTAGCCCCTTCTGCTGGGAGGGTGTTGACATTCAGTAGCGAACACACTGGGCTCTGCAAATGAAAACCTGCCTGTGTCCCCTGGCCTGAAAGATGTCCAGCTAGCCTCAACCAGGGCCAGGAGAAGCAACGGCGTAGTGTTTAAGAGCAGGTGCACTCTAATCTGGAGAACCGGGGTTTGATTCCCCGCTCTGCCACTTGAGCTGTGGAGGCTTATCTGGGGAACCAGATTAGCTTGTGCGCTCCAACTGGGTGACCTTGAGCTAGTCATAGCTCTACGGAGCTCTCTCAGCCCCACCCACCTCACAGGGTGTTTCTTGTGGGGGGGGGGAGGGAAAGGAGATTGTAAACCCCTTTGAGTCTCCTACAGGAGAGAAAGGGTGGGGATAAATCCAAACCCCTCCTCTTCTTCTTCTACTCCTCTTCTTCTCAATCCTGGCCCCAACTTGGTGGAACATTCTGTTCAGTGAGACCCCCACAGCCCCGCAGGATTTGATGCAGTTCCGCAGGGCCTGTAGGACAGAGCCGTTCCACCAGGTGTCTGGTTGGGACAGCTCCGGGTTTTCCACCAGTCTGTCCGCCTTCATATTACGTGTATATCAGTGCCATCCCATTTAGAATGATTTTAAATGTTTTTATCTGTAGTTAAACTGGTTTTATGTGGAACGGAATATGTTGTCAGCAACCTTGAGCCTAATAGTATTATATATCTTGAAGTTTGGAAAACCTAAATCTGATGAATTTCAATGCCTTGGAGGTTCTTTCCCCTCACTGAGGCTAGCAAAAAGAGGGTCTAGCTCAGGGGTCTGCAACCTGTGGCTCTCCTGATGCTCATGGACTACAATTCCCATCAGCCCCTGCCAGCATGGGGCTGATGGGAATTGTAGTCCATCGAAAACATCTGGAAAAACTCCTGGAGACCACAGGCTGGTATCTAACTGCCTGGAAATGAGCTATCATTTGCTCGTTTACAGAGGGGTTTGTTGCAGAGGAAAGGGGCAAAGGGCAGGTGGACCCCGGAGATGTTCTCGCAAGGTGACTTGAGGATGAACCCAGTACAATAGCCATCATGTAAGACAGACCCGGGGGGAATACAAAGTGATTTTGTCTAATCACCAGTTCTGAGCAGGGCTGCACGCACTTTTGGGGGCTCCTGCCCTGTGGTAGGATTCAAATAATTTAACAACTGGTTGTTTACAAGCACCATTTTAACAACCGGTTCTGCCGAAGTGGGAATGTCAACTCAATGCATGGCAGCTGTGAAAAAGGCAAAGTCTATGCTGGGGATAATTAGGAAAGGAATTGGGAATAAAACTGCAAAGATTGTCATGCCCTTGTATAAAGCCGTGGTGCGACCGCACTTGGAGTACAGTGTTCAGTTCTGGTCGCCACATCTCAAAAAGGATATCGAAGAGATAGAAAAAGTGCAGAGAAGAGCAACGAGGATGATTGAGGGACTGGAGCGCCTTCCTTATGAGGAGAGGCTGCAGCGTTTGGGACTCTTTAGTTTGGAGAGGAGAGGTCTGAGGGGGGGTATGATTGAAGTCTATAAAATTATGCATGGGGTAGAAAATGTTGACAGAGAGAAATTTTTCTCTCTTTCTCACAATACTAGAACCAGGGGGCATCCATTTAAAATGCTGGGGAGAATGGAAGGACTAATAAAAGGAAACACTTCTTCACATAACGTGTGATTGGTGTTTGGAATATGCTGCCACAGGAGGTGGTGATGGCCACTCACCTGGATAGCTTTAAAAAGGGCTTGGACAGATTTATGGAGGAGAAGTCGATCTATGGCTACCAATCTTGATCCGCCTTGATCTCAGATTGCAAATGCATTAGCAGACCAGGTGCTCGGGAGCAACAGCCGCAGAAGGCCCTTGCTTTCACCTCCTGCCTGTGAGCTCCCAAAGGCACCTGGTGGGCCACTGCGAGTAGCAGAGAGCTGGACTAGATGGACTCTGGTCTGATCCAGCTGGCTTGTTCTTATGTTCTTATGTGGTGCGAACCAACTGAATCCCACCACTGCTCCTGCCCCCCAGCTGTTTGCAGCAAATGGCCAATGTGGCAGTAGTGTGGACCCAGGGATGCTTACAGGCCATTCTGGGGGTAGCACATTCACCATATGGTGTAGCACTGCGGCCTATTGGTAGTTTTAGTCACAGGGCTTAGCCAGTCATCTCATCAAGATAGGATCCTTTTCTGTACTCCAGGGAAAGCGTCTTTAACTCTTCAACCTTCCCACCCATTTGTTAACACACCAGGATCCCAGCCTATGAACCAAGCAGAGTTTTTAAGCGGCCACTTGCTCCGCAAGCAAGAGGCAAACTAATGTTTAACTCCGTAAAGCTTTTTATGAGTAACACGTTTTGTTTAAAGAGGAAGCATTTGTGGGGGGTGGAGAGGAACGAAAGGACTTGATCTCAAAGCAGACGCAGTAAGCACCGTGCTTTTGTCTCCGGAGATGAGAGAAATCTCTCTGACCCGTGTGGGCATTCTTTTGCGAGTCTGTCTCAAGTTGGAGTTCTGTACCTTGCATGTAACCAGGTTTGGTTTCCTCTGTGAGCATTATAATCTCAAAATACTGTTTGCGGGCATGAGACACTCCTTGTTACCACCTCAGCAGTGGGCCAAGGGTTATACAACTAGGTGTATACCTACAGGGTTGATGGAGGGATTCACCTGGAAAAACCTGCTTCCGTGCAGCAATGCAACTGGGCTGCCCCAATATCCCTTTGGGAGGACAAGGCGGAT
Source organism: Sphaerodactylus townsendi (assembly GCF_021028975.2). Lineage (NCBI taxonomy): Eukaryota > Metazoa > Chordata > Lepidosauria > Squamata > Sphaerodactylidae > Sphaerodactylus > Sphaerodactylus townsendi. Next base: position 711,906 of record NC_059441.1, read on the forward strand.
ACCATGGGTACCCGTGAGATCAAGAGCGCTGTAAAAGCCAAGGTGAACAGCTGCACTTTTCTTCGAGGGCCTGATTTCGGATCAGTTGTGCTTCTAAAGCACAGGTGTCAAACTCGTTATGTATGGACTACATAACATCTGGAGGGCCGCGAGTTTGACACCTATGACACCTATGACACCATGCTGGCAGGGGCTGATGGGAATTGTAGTCCATAACATCTGGAGTGCCAAAGGTTTGCCACCACTGTTCTAAAGGCACAATTCCTTCAAGTTCTGCATTTGTCTGGAATCCTTCAGAACTGACCGAGTCCTGTTCCTTATTCCGCCAACACAAGAGCCCGTTCAAAAGCCGATTCAAACCTGTATTGTTACTAATAGTTAAGGAACTATTGGGGGGGGGGGCAATATTAAGAAAGGAGGGACCCACATTGCTCTTTTGGGGTCGGACGGCCCAGCCCAAAAGTCTTATTTTGCCAAAGCCCAGAAATGGACCTGGGGAAGCTCATCAAAATCTAAGCAGGCTCCGAGTCCAGAAGTTCCCTGGCATCATAGCTCCCAGATCAAAAAGGGGCATAGTCCATTTGGGTCTAGCCCAGGGCTCTGCAACCTGTGGCTCTCCAGATGTCCATGGACTACAATTCCCATCAGCCCCTGCCAGCATGGCCAATTGGCTGATGGGATTTGTAGTCCATGGACATCTGGAGAGCCACAGGTTGCAGACCCCTGGGCTAGCCAAATTAGCCTAGCCGGGACTGGCAACTCAGGTGCCGTGCAGAGCACTGAGCAATCTCCACTCCAGAGAGGCAATCAGCGCTTTCAAGCCCCGCGGGCACAGGCCTCCCAAGAGATTGGGGGCGTTGGAAAAGACTCCGCTTCCTGCCCCTCCCAAAGAAAGGGCGAGGCAATGCAAAACCTCACCTGAGCATGAAGGGCGGCGGCGGCGGCGGCAGCAGCTGGATATGTGAAAGCAGCATGTGGGATGGCAGGGGTTAACTCCGTGGTGTAGAGCGGGTAGGGAGCCCAGGCCTCCGGAGACGCTGGGATCAGGGCTGCTCCGGTCAGGTCGTCTAGACATGAAGAAGGGGGAGAAGCGGCAAAATCCATTGTGAGGAGGAGCACGGCGCTGGGAAGAGACAGCTTAAAGGCAGATGCAGGCCTATCTAGCAAAGGTCCCCCCCCCCCTTGCCAGCACTTTGCAAGCCACTGATTACGACTGCTTACACAGAACCAAGGGGGCTCCGGATGCAGCTATAGCTGGGGAGGCCCGCTGGTATGCTGGGCCCATAGTTCTGCCTCCTACCCGGCACCAAAGCAGAGTCTCTGTTCTCACCAGTATTCCCAGACATTCTTTTCCATGACCACTGAATGCAAGCTTGGTACTCAGCACCAGGCCACAGGCCAGGAGCAGCAATGGCGAAGTGGTTAAGAGCAGGTGCACTCTAATTTGGAGAACTGGGTTTGACTCCCCACTCTGCTACTTGTGCTGTGGAGGCTTATCTGGGGAACCAGATTAGCTTGTGAACTCCCAACACACGCCAGCTGGGTGACTTTGGGCTAGTCACAGTTTTTCAGCGCTCTCTCAGCCCCACCCACCTTTGTTGTGGAGGGAAGGGAAAGGAGATTGTAAGCCCCTTTGAATCTCCTTACAGGAGAGAAAGGAGGGATATAAATCCAAACTCTTCTTCTTTGACTTATCAGCAAGAGGGCACAGACTTTCTTGGCCCAAAGTCTCAGCGTCAACGCCAAGCACCTCTCCTTCAAAAGAAGGAAGGAGCAGACCTCTGTGGGGTCTCCACAGGGGCCTGCAACCTGCGGCTCTCCAGATGTTCATGGACTACAAATCCCATGACAGCATAGTCAAATTTCAGCTTGACAGCATAAGTCAATTTCAGCTTGACAGCATAAGTCAGTTTCAGCTTGACAGCATGGTCAATTTCAGCTTGACAGCATGGTCAATTTCAGCTTGACAGCATGGTCAATTTCAGCTTGACAGCATGGTCAATTTCAGCTTGACAGCATGGTCAATTTCAGCTTGACAGCATATGTCAATTTCAGCTTGACAGCATATGTCAATGTCAGCTTGACAGCATATGTCAATTTCAACTTGACCGCACTTTGCATCACTTCCACAGTGAGGGATAGGCTGCCCCCTTTACAAAGCATCACAAAAGCTCAAGAGAGACAGTTCAATTTATCCCCCGCCCCTTCCCCGCCTAAGTTCCTCACAAGGATCCCGTGCGATGAAGTGTGCTCCCAGGGCAGGGTGGAGGTTGGTGGGATTTGGCGTCGCCATCAGTTTGCTCTTGGCCATCTTGGTGTTGGCTTTTGCAAACTCTAACCGCAACGTCTGGGGGTTCTCTGGGTCGAAGCGGATGCCCTGCAGAGAGGGAAACAGAAGAAGAAAGAGGCACGTTCGCTGAAAACAAGAACTGGGGAAGCAGATGGTGTGGCGCCCTGTCACTTCTCCCTCCAGATAGCCGACCGACACATGCAACAGAGTTTAGTGGTACAGCCCTGAGGGGGACTGTACCATTTCGGACTGCAAGTAAGAACAAGTTTTTTTGAATGCTCCCGGTGTAAAGAGATCCTGCATGTAGAAAGTTAGAGGTTCTAGATCATAGGTGTCAAACTCGTGGCCCACCAGATGTTATGGTCTACAGTTCCCATCATCCCCTGCCAGCACTTTGCTGGCAGGGGATGATGGGAACTGTAGTCCATTTCATCTGGAGGGCCGTGAGTTTGACACCTATGTTCTAGATCGTCCTACTTTCTGCTGTGCTGCTTGCAGGGAATTTCTTTCCACCGGGAGGAAGTAGTATCACCCACAGCCTGAAGTGACAGAGCCTCAGGATTTTACCACCTCTCACCAGTGCATATTTCTGACCCCCCACCCCCCCACTACAGAAAGAACATGCCATCGAGGAGAGATTCACATGACTAATAACATTTTTGGAACCGTGGAGCCTCTGGAAGCAACCCATGTGCAAAGCAGAACATGAGATCTCTTCTCCAGGGGGGAAGGAAATGGTTTTCTGCATGTTTGAACCAAATCCTGGCGGTGCATGGTTGCATACTTGGCCGCCCCTCCAGCAGAGTCACTAAAACACCCACCCGGTTCCCAGACAACCTGGGGGAGGCTTTTGTACTTAAAAAAAAAATGAGAGTGGGAAAAAGGGACCAACAAAACGGGCAACGCGTTAGTGTTCAGCAAGCACTTAAGGCCTGCCAAGCGCGTTCCGAACACAGAGCACCGGGGAGAGTCCGACGGCAGAGCCAGCATCACATTTTTAGCATGAGCATTCCATTTTGGATATGAAGCTGCAGCTTACAGACACACTGCACGCTGAATAATGCACGCTGCAACTCTGTGAAATGGCGGCATCCACGGGCAACGACTGCGAAAGCGCGTTGGGAAGTGGGTCGAAAGGGCGTTATTCGGCACGCATGGAAGCGCCCCAGAGTTTAGATGGAGGATGGCTTTTGGGGGTGACTCCTGAATGTTAACAGCAACGACGGGAAGCAGGAGGGAGACACTCACATTCAAGGCGTTCTTGGCCGCTTCGGCACCAGACCGGCTGTCAAAGGTAACAAAGCCGACCGGCTAGGGGACAGAAAAAAGGTAAACAAACCACATGAGCCATACATACACGCACAACTCCTCCAGACTTGCGAGGAAGATTCCAAAGGCCCCCCACCCTTTCAAAGGGTCCTTTGCATCCTTTTTCCCACCATCTCCAGACTACAATCTTGGCAAATAAGCCAGAACATAGGCAACCATGCCCCTCCCAAGTCAAAAGGCCACGGGAAGGGGTAGTAGAGGATGACACAGGAGCTGCAGTGGAGTAGGAGGTTAGGAGCTCGTGTATCTAATCTGGAGGAACCGGGTTTGATTCCCAGCTCTGCCGCCTGAGCTGTGGAGGCTTATCTGGGGAATTCAGATTAGCCTGTGCACTCCCACGCACGCCAGCTGGGTGACCTTGGGCTAGTCACAGCTTCTTGAGCTCTCTCAGCCCCACCTACCTCACAGGGTGTTTGTTGTGAGGGGGGAAGGGCAAGGAGATTGTAAGCCCCTTTGAGTCTCCTACAAGGAGAGAAAGGGGGGATATAAATCCAAACTCTTATTATTATTATTACTCTGGGGAGAAGGTGGCAGAAGTTCATGATCAACTAAACCTCTGGCCCAGCTCATGGCAAATGAAGGAGGAGGAGAAGGAGGAAGAGGAGAAGAAGGAGAAATCTGGATTCATACCCCACCTTTCTCTCCTGTAAGGAGACTCAAGGTGGCTCACAAGCTCCTTTCCCTTCCTCTCCCCACAACAGACACCTTGGGAGGTAGGTGGGGCTGAGAGAGCTCCCAAGAACTGTGACTAGCCCAAGGTCACCCAGCAGGAATTGAGGAGTGCGGAAACACATCTGGTTCACCAGATAAGCCTCCACCACTCAGGTGGAGGAGTGGGGAATCAAACCCAGTTCTCCAGATTACAACCCACCCGCTCTTAACCACTACACCACGCTGGCCCGTGTAAAAGACCACCAAAATAAAAGGGTGATACCCTACCCTCTGGAGAATGCAACAGTAAGGCAAGGAGGTCACCTCCCTTTCGAAGCACCCCCTCCCCTCTGAAGAAGGGGCCCCATCTTCGATTAGAAAGCAGTTCTCCCCCAGTGTACAGTACTCGGACTGGGTGCTCCTTTTTCAGTTCTTGAGCAAGAATCACACCCAAGCATACAAGTCACAGTTCTTCGGAGCTCTCTCAGCCCCACCCGCCATAACAGTGTAATCCTATGCCAAGTTGCTCCAGCATAACCCCACTGAAATGAGTGGGCTTAGACCAGAGTAATATTCCTTAGGATTGCACAGTAAGACTACAACACAGGGATAAACGAGGAAAATTGCATCCCACCCCCTGCCTCTGACCCCAATTCACAACTTCGGCAATTACAAGCAGCGGCCACAAAGAGAAGTTGGAGGCATTACCTGTTTGGACGTTAGTTTGATCAGCGATCCTTCATAACCCTGGAAGAAGAAGCAGCCAGCAAAAGTTAAGTGATCCAACTCCTTAAAAGGACAAGAAAAGCTGGAAGGGCCGCTCGGTGGCCTTGAATGGCACACGAGGAAGCCAGAAATAGTTTTGTAGCCCGGCAGAGCGGGCAGGGCAAACGGCACTTGCTGCGTCAACAACGCTGTCCCGTTGTTCACCTGCTCCCATGCCATGGAACAACAATGACTCTTGCCCGTCCTAGCGGAGACCCTCTTGGTGGTGGACACCTGGCTGCCCACCCAACTCCATTCAGTCACACGGGAGAGTTCGGCAAGGTAGTTAAGCCAACCTCAGCTGCCTCAATTGCAAGATCCGAAGCTTATCATTCAAGGGAATGGCGTTACGGCGTGAGGAACCGGAAGTAGGGAAGCTGATAAGACTCCTCTGTGTTCCTCACACCTACACATCTTCAGGGCTCTCATTGTGCGTTCCTGCACTGCAGGGGGTTGGACTTGATGACCCTTGGGGGTCTCTTCCAACTCTATGATTCTACCCGGGGAACAGGATTTTCTCAGTTGTGGCACCAAAATTATGGAGCTCACTCCTCATGGAGATTTCTTTGTCCCCTCTATCTTTATCTTTATTAACCTTTAATAGGCATAGATAGATCAGGATTTACACAGACACATTCTGCAGTCTCAAGTATAGTTCAGTAGCAAGGAAATCGTCCACATAACTTGACAGTTGACTTCGAGGGATTCAAATCACTTCAGATTTTTTTTTAAAGAAATAGCCAGAGCAAATGACAGTAAATACCCCTACACATCAATGTAAAAATACAATCTAATATAAATTTGCAATAAAAATAGATCTGTTTAGCAAGATAAAAGCAAAATAATACAGCAATAGGTATCCTGCCATGCCGAATATTAGACAGATTGGAGAAGATACCTATCTTTTATAAGAAGTTCTACGTTTGTTTTATGTATCATATTTGATATTTAAAATTTGATTCTGTGCCAAATAATAATGAACCAATTTGGTTTAGTTACTGGTATAATATCTATTTTTTTAAAAAAATACAGTTAAAAGTAATAAAATGGGAATAAATTAGCACTTTAAAATGGTTGTCAGGTATAGAGCTACCATACGTGTTGTATGGGCATTGTAATCTCCAAGAAGAAAACGTATGGCAACAGTAGGGTTAGAAATTTTCCTCGCCACTAATAAAGGGTGGATTAATCTGAGACGCGCATCTGTCCCCTCTATCAACGTCGTTCACCAGCGGGGGAAGACTTTTTCTGTTTTGGTGGGTTTTCCGGGCTGTGTGGCCGTGGTCTGAACCAGAGCCAGTTGAATCCGGCCGTGAAAGCCTTCGACATTACATTTTTCTGTTTTGTGCTCCCCCACCCGGCCTTCCTTTTTGTTTACGCACAACTTTTAAAAAGTTATACACAGCGTTAATGCCTTTCCTTTTTGGCTGCCTTGTGTGTGCGTTAAGCACTGTCGAAGTCGCTTCTAACTGACGGAGACCCAGTTATGACCTCCAAAACATGCAGCGGTCAACAGCCTTGCAAACGGAGGGTCATGGGTTCCTTAATCTCGTGTTGGGTTTTCTTCTTTTCTCTATGGCCTTTGGCTCTTCCTAGCATTATTATGGCTAGCGTTATTTTGCTGACTTGGGGTCTGAGTTGGGTGGAAAGGCAGCATTAAGATATTTCCAATAAATATATAACATAACATAAGCTTTTGTTGGCATAATCAGACAACAAATATAAAATACGACATTAATAGGAGCGAAGACCAAAAAGAACCATAATACGTACATGCTGTTAAATACTCTCAACTCTCTCCAGAATAACATAACAACCTCTCACAAAAACCAGAATCAGGGCAGTTCAACAGTAGAGATAATCTAACCATATCTGGTAACTCAGATTGAACAAGAGGGTACATACTAATATATTTGGATCTGCAGCGCAAATCTGCTGCAGCGCAGAAGCTGTTGGGCCAATGTTTCAACCACCTTTGGATGTGCAGCTGCATAATAAATATAAAATTAACCTAGAACTAGTACGGCCGTCGTTTCTCGTTTTTGAAAGAGGAATGCTATTCAGGGCAGAAGAAAGCCCAGATGCTAAGATTCCAGCTGCAATCATAAGTGTTGGTTCTAAATGGATCTGCTTCCTCGTATATATACAGGACGGCACTGTTAAGAGGCACACATTCCTTAATTTATTTTAAATGGTTTTACGTCCCCCATTAGGGACTTTAAGGCGGACACATTTGGCTGAGCCTGATTCTCCGTCGCTAATACTCACCTTGAACGGCCGAAAAAGCAGGTAGAGCTCTCTGGGTTTGATATCTACAGGAAGGCCGCTGACAAAGAGTGTCCGTACCTAGGAGAGACGTGACAACACTCAGTGGATTCAGAGAACAGTGAACTGGGTCGCAGCACGAGATTCTTCAGGGCACCCAGAATTGTCTTGGGGAGGGTCAGCATTCTGAAAAGGGGAGGGGGCATCTTTCTTTCCTCCAGCCGTGAAGCTCAGGGCAAACATCTAGAACCCTTGAAGGCCTCACTGACCAACTCTTGAGCCTTCAAGATCACCGATACCCACCAAGTATTTTTAAAAAGCAGGTAGGGTTAGTACCAGTGGTGGGGTTCAAATAATTTTAACAACTGGCTCCAGTGGTGGGATTCAAATAATGTAACAAACTGGTTGTTTACAAGCACCACTTTAACAACCGGTTCTGCCAAAGTGGTGCGAACCGGCTGAATCCCACCACTGGTTAGTCCCTTTGTCCAGAAATGTGCACAGATTAATGAAGACCATGTAGGTGACCTCTAGTGATGCTTTAGAAACCTTCTTTGCTCTCGTTCTTTCCCTACTATTCTAACACTTGGGAATCACTTGAGATCTTTTTCACGCAAGGAAACTATATAGCCCTTCCTTCAAATTTACTGATAATACTAAGCCCAGTCGCTTCCTCAGCACCAAATATGGGAACAGCACCCTTGAATGGATGAAAGTGTCTTCCAGGGAGCAAGAACCAACTTTGACCTATTTCAGGCAGTATTGCCTACTCTGACTGACAGCAGATCTGCAGGTCTTTCACGTCCCCTGCTCCACAGGTTTCTTGACTGGAGATCACTGGGATTGAGCCTGGGACCTTCTGGGTGCAAAACGAATGTTCTACCACTGAGCCACCTCCCCCTCCCAAACTAAAGAACATAGCTGGACACAGATTCGCACCTTCAGGATCAAGAGGCATCCCTCCTCAAGGACATCACTACAATTCCTCCTCAAGTATGGTTGGAGGACGTATCCTGTAGCTGCCTTTCTGAAACTGATTTATATATTTATACCCCAATTTTCACTCCAATGGACGGCCAAAGATGCTTATATCGTTCTCCTTTCCTACAGTCATCTGCAGTAGCTAACCCAAGGGTCTGCAACCTGCGGCTCTCCAGATGTTTATGGACTACAATTGTAGTCCATGAACATCTGGAGTACCATAGGATATCCACTCCTGCCATAGCAGAACTTAGGTTAGTACCAATTGGCCATGCTGGCAGGGGCTGCTGGGATTTGTAGTCCATGAACATCTGGAGAGCCGCAGGTTGCAGACCCCTGAACTAACTCATCAGGTAGGCCAGTGGTGGCAAACCTTTGGCACTCCAGATGTTATGAACTACAATTCCCATCAGCCCCTGCCAGCATGGCCAATTGGCCATGCTGGCAGGGGCTGATAGAATTGTAGTCCATAACATCTGGAGTGCCAAAGGTTCGCCACCATGGAGGTAGGCTATGCTGAGTGAGAGTGACATGCCCAAGAGAACCTAGCAAGCTTCAACAGCAAGAGTGGGTTTGGACCTGGGTCTCTCAGCTCCTGGTCCAATGCTCTAACCACTACACCATGCTGATGAAGCAGGCTTAGGGCTGCCAATGCTTGAACAGAAGACCTCCAGAGGGATGCTTGTTTGCAGTCACCCGAGAAACAGGCGATGGAAGAGTAGCTGAACGGCTATAGAGTGGAACAAACCAAGAGGGCACGCCAACGCTCAAAGCAGTGCTCAGTACTGAGGCCCAGTTGGCCAATCTGTAGTTGGCAGATTCTGCGTGTCTTGGCTCAGAGAAGCCAAGGGCAACTTCCTGACCGTATTCCTTCCCTAGTGCCATGGAAGGAGCACGGCAACAAGCGCAACCAAGTTTGCCCAGCAGAGATTGTTTTGCCAAAACATCTAGCCTCGAAACAAGAGGACAGCTCAGCCGAGGTGTTCCTGGACACGCCGAGCCAGGCCTTTGCTGCTGCGTTTGTTTTTTTCCTTTTTCCCGGAGCAGGCTGATCTCAGAATACGCGGGGATAAAATGTGCAGCTTCGCGGAGCCTCCTGTGACAGCCTGAAGGAATGCCCGGCTCCGGTGACGAGAAAACTTTAGCAACACCGCAGGACTTATAAGGCCGCGGAGAAAGATCAAGCGGTAACACCAAAAGGAAACAAAAGTTATAGGAAGGAGGGAATTGTTTGGAAGGTGCTAAGCCGGCTACGGGTGGGAGACTGCTGAACAGCTAGGAACAGAGAGCTGATCGGCCTCTTTAAAGCCTGCACCTTACTGGTACCTGTCCAGCGGGAGGTTAGAAAGGTGAGATGCAGAAATAGAGGCTCAAGAATGCAAAGACCCAGCTGAGCAATTTGGAGGGAGCAGAACTTTCCAGGTATTTCAGCGCAGGTGTTCTGTGCCACACCCAAAGAGGAGATATTTCAACATCCAGGAATTTGAGGCTCGGTGAACATCTGACATCGACTAGCCAGAATCCTTGATGGACACCTGAATCCACACCTGAAGTTCTAACCCCTCTTCTAGAGTAAACCTCTGGATCCTAGCACCAGGAGGCCACATTAGGGGAAGGCATCCTCTACGTCCAGTTGCTGGACATCCAGAGGAACCGACTGACCACTGCGTGAGACGTGATGCTGGACTAGGTGGACCGCTGGTTTCACACAGCAGGGTTCTCATGTCCTCGGAACAAAAACTCTTATACAAAAGTACTCAAACCCATACAGGGGTAGCCGTCCAATTGGCCATGCTGGCAAGGGCTGATGGGAATTGTAGTCCATGAACATCTGGAGCGCCACACGATGGCCACCCCTGCCATAGGAGAACTCAGGTTCACTCATGATAAATACCGCTGTCTTTTTCCCTGCACCAAGATGCCTATCCAATGTCTGTTTGCCTGAGTAGAATAAAGCCTGCCTTGCAGTCCAGGACCCACCTGGGAACAGGAGAAGTGGACTCCTGGTGACTTTGGACCAACAGACCCACAAAAGAAGCCACCACCCCCATCTGTAGGGAGGGCTGCGATCGCTGACAGTTTACTAGCCTCTTTGGGTAGAGCAAGTATAACCCCCATGCTCAGAATGGGTTGACCCAGAAAGGGGTGGAGACTCAAAGCAGCAGAAGGCTGCAGAGCTCATGTAGTTTGGAGGAGACAAGGCTACCAGACTTGGGTTTTGTTATGTTTGTAATGGGTGAGAGTTCTCCTGGAAACCTTCACCATGTTGAATCCTGTTCATCAAGCCCTTGGAGTCTTCAGGAGCCGACCCACTTGCAAAGAAGAATTGGACTTAGCAGTATCAGTAGACTGTAAATAGAAGGACTTGAAAATGCAACCTGAACAGGACCTTGAAGTGTGATGTTAAATGTTGATGTGATATGTTATATGTGTCGAGAAAGTAAACCATTTTGTTTTTTTTAAAATTTGTTGTTGCAAACTCATTCCAAGTTCTGCCCCACAGAACCCACAGACAGAGGATACACAAGCACATCCAGACTACAAATTATGCTCTTCTCCCCTTGGTTTTTCATGACCGCTGTGCCAACGTACGTCGGCCTTTGTGAACGGAGATGGAGAAGTCCACCTACAGCAGCAGGGGGCAGGTGAACGCCCCTGTTTTAAAGGCGGGGTTTTTTACATCCTCCACAGCTACTGGGAGATGTCAACTCTTGATAAGTGGGTCCAAGAATGCTCCTCTGTGGACTGAATAGGAACAGCACTGAAATTCAGCAAGTATATCTAGTTGCCACAGGTTATCACTCATGGATGCTCCTAAGAGCTCCACGTTAACACTTATCCCACCAAGGGTCTGCAACCTGCGGCTCTCCAGATGTTCATGGACTACAATTCCCAACAGCCCCTGCCATGCTGGCAGGGGCGAGTAAAGTATGAATCCATAATTTATCTAATAGAGCTCTAAGTTGTAGACCCCATCCCACAGATACCTCCTTACCAAGAACAAGCCATCTACAGAGTGTCCAGAATCCCAGCACTGTGGTTCATACTGAGAATGGTCACCTGGAGATTCAGGAAGGATCTTTCTTATCAAACTTTATTTCAGTTCACACACACCCTGGCGTTCTCCACAACAGCGTCCCGAAGAACCTTAAACCACTAGCTCAGGGGTAGGGAACCTGCGGCTCTCCAGATGTTCAGGAACTACAATTCCCATCAGCCCCTACCAGCATGGCCAATTGGCCATGCTGACAGAGGCTGATGGGAATTGTAGTTCCTGAACATCTGGAGAGCCGCAGGTTCCCTACCCCTGCACTAGCTCCTCCATTGGATCCTAACAATAAGCCTGCAAGGTAGGCTAAGGTGAGAAGGCAGGCGTCCCCGGGCAAACTGGGGCTTTAGACTTGGGTCTCCCAGATCCTAGCCCGACACACTAACCACTATACAACACTTGGTTAAAAAAAAACTGGAGGTGTCAGGGTTTGAACCCGGGAACTTCTGTGTGCAAAGCAAATGCTCTTCTGTTGATATGTCAGAGTACATATCAGAGTACATATCAGAGTCCCCTAGCAGCAATGGCGTAGTGGTTAAGAGCAGAAGTACTCTAATCTGGAGGAACCGGGTTTGATTCCCTGCTCTGCCGCTTGAGCTCTGGAGGTTTATCTGGGGAACTAGATTAGCTTGTGCACTCCAACACACACCAGCTGGGTGACCTTGGGCTAGTCACAGTTCTTCGGAGCTCTCTCAGCCCCACCTACCTCACAGGGTGTTTGTTGTGTGGGGGGGGGAAGGGAAAGGAGATTGTAAGCCCCTTTGAGTCTCCTTACAGAAGAGAAAGGGGGGATATAAATCCAACTCTTCTTCTTCTTCCCTACCTTGTTTGCAACACTGTTCAGTCGCCCACCCTGCCAGCTGGTGCCAGGGGAGCCAGGCAGCCAGGTTTGAAAGACATTTTAACTTGTCCTGGGTACCAGCCCCAGACTGAGTGGGTGCTCTTCCTCCAGAACCCTCAAACACCCTAGCGGCTTGCAGGGGGCCCCACAGCCGAGCACTAGATATCGGAGGAGCATGTTTGTTTTGCAAGGCGGCGCCTTTTATGGGCGCTTCTGCCAAAGCTCAGAAGGAATCCAGCTGCAAAGAGTTCGGGAGGAGGAGGCGGCGGGCTTCCCCCGCCACTGAGTGGAAAATAAAAAGCACAGAGTCATTTAAACATTTCCTCCTCTTGAAAGGAAAAGGGCCGTTCTAACATCGGTGCTTGGACACTCCGGCTGGAGCGGAAGTGCGGGCTCTGAGCTATCGGGGAAAGCGTTCTGGTGTCTTGCAGGATGCATACGGGCCGACATGCCCCATGACAGGGCTGGTTTCAAGGCCAGAAATCCAAGTGTCACGTCAAAAAGGACCTCCCAAAACGACGCTCTGAATAAGGAACGGTCACCTGCCTTCTGAAACCAAAGACAGATCTTAAAGAACATAAGAACATAAGAACAAGCCAGCCGGATCAGACCAGAGTCCATCTAGTCCAGCTCTCTGCTACTCGCAGTGGCCCACCAGGTGCCTTTGGGAGCTCACAGGCAGGAGGTGAAAGCAATGGCCATCTGCTGCTGCTGCTCCCGAGCACCTGGTCTGCTAAGGCATTTGCAATCTCAGATCAAAGAGGATCAAGATTGGTAGCCATAAATCGACTTCTCCTCCATCAATCTGTCCAAGCCCCTTTTAAAGCTATCCAGGTTAGTGGCCATCACCACCTCCTGTGGCAGCATATTCCAAACACCAATCACACGTTGCGTGAAGAAGTGTTTCCTTTTATTAGTCCTAATTCTTCCCCCCAGCATTTTCAATGAATGCCCCCTGGTTCTAGTATTGTGAGAAAGAGAGAAAAATTTCTCTCTGTCAACATTTTCTACCCCATGCATAATTTTATAGACTTCAATCATATCCCCCCTCAGACGTCTCCTCTCCAAACTAAAGAGTCCCAAACGCTGCAGCCTCTCCTCATAAGGAAGGTGCTCCAGTCCCTCAATCATCCTCGTTGCCCTTCTCTACACTTTTTCTATCTCTTCAATATCCTTTTTGAGATGTGGCGACCAGAACTGAAAATGAAGTGTTATCCAGCCCACATGATTACCAAGTATGACAGCCCAGACGAACTTACAATCCAATCCACTACTTTTTTGGCAATAAGAGGTGGCAAAAAAGAATGAAGAAATGCACAGGAATCAGGGTGGACGTGCAGGAAAATGGCAGCTGCGAAGGAAAAGATAAGAACAGACTGATGGAAAAGGGTGTTTGGGGTTGTTTCAACTCACTCCAAGCCCTCCACGGCTTCACCTCTGTAGAATTGCAATTGTATAATCAGCTGTGTTAACCTGCTGAAGTAAAACAAAAGCCCGGTAGCACTTCAAAAACAATATTTATCTCAATATGAGCTTTCGTGAGCCACAACAGCTCACTTCTTCAGCTACGTGATGCAGAGATCTTATTGAGAATTTCTCTTCTGGGCTATATATTAAGGTTCAGAATTTCGTTGTCGATTTCATCATGTATCTTTCAAGCGTAAATCCTCTGCGCAAGGAAAACCAGAGTACCGCGTTTCCCCGAAAATAAGACAGTGTCTTATATTAATTTTTGCTCCCAAAGATGTGCTATGTCTTATTTTCAGGGGATGTCTTATTCTTCTGTGTTCTGTTCGTCGGGCACGCTTCCAAACAAAAACTTTGCTACGTCTTACTTTCGGGAGATGCCTTATATTTCACACTTCAGCAAAACCTCTACTACGTCTTATTTTCAGGGGATGTCTTATATTTGGGGAAACAGGGTAGTTAAGAACAGCCTATTTGAAATTTCTGGGTGAACAAGACTGTAGTGAATAAGGCAAGCAAGGTTGGCCCGGATAAGTACTTAGATGGGAAATCATCACGGAATTTCAATGGCAAACCACTCTGAGTGTCTCTAGCCTTGAAAACCGTATGGGATTGCTATTTTTAATTTTAGTTATTTTAGTTATTATATTTATATTATTTTATATTTTATTACATTTCTACCCCGTCCAATTCCCTCAGCTGGGCTCAGAGCAGCTTACAATAATAAGTCAAAACCAAAATAATCTAAAACCTATGAATACCACAGAACAAATACACTGAAATTATTATGTTACATCCTAAAAACAGATACAGATGGCCACATTTAATTATCTCCAAGGCTAATAGATCAGTCTTTACTGTATATTATTCATTTATTAAAGAGAGAGGAAGCAGTCAGAGGGGTCTGATAAATTCAGACAGTGTTGGCCCTAAGATACTTCTGCAGGGCTACGGCCACTTTACTGACCTTTATGTTGAGTTGACAATTTTGGGGAGTCTTCCATCAGAACCTCTCCTTCTCTAGGTCAGCTAGTTCTGTCTCCCCCAAAGGAATCAGCAGTTGGGATCTTTGCCCTGGTATGCATGGCATCACACTCACTTGCAAATCAGTTGTTTAGATTTTTCCTACTGGCCCAAGTAATTTGGGTGGGGGGCTCCCCTCCTCAAACTTGGCTCCCCTCTGCCCCAATCAGGAGCGAGCATATAAATTGGGGGAAACAGAACCCAAGGAGATGACAACATTGTAATGAGGCATACATTAAAGCAGGAAAATTAAAAAAAACTGAGCAAGAAATTTGGAAGGAAACCCCTTGACTAAGAAGTAGTTTCCTTCCAAATTTGCTTGCTCAGAGGCAAAGCTATTTTCAAAGAACGGGGGCATCTTGATCATCCTGAGAAGAACACCCCCATATACCATGTCTCCAAGGCTGTAGCACATATATTTTAAGTCAAGGTAAGACTGCAGTAGCAAGCCTTTATTGGCATAGACAACAGTACAAAGTCAAGATAAGACGCTGCATGAAGGATTGGACTTCTAAAGACCGCTCGTCCGTTCTAGGACTTTGCAACCCTCTGCCCAAGGAGAGCAAAACCCTTCGTGTTCTCCATATATAGTCATCGTTTGCAGGAATGCCAGGGAAGAGAGGTGAGGAGGGGGAGAGATGGTGAACGTTTGATTGCATAATGCACAGTGCCTGTTACCGAACTGCCCCTGCTAAAACCAAGACGTCTTTGCCCTCTCGGTTAGGATGCTAGATTCCACCTCAGTGTGGATGAGAGGGTAAATCGTATCTCTAGCATGAAGGGCTGTTTGGCAGGTACCCATCTGGGGGTCAATGCCCAAATTATCCCTGCTCCAAAAGCAAAAGAGGAAAAACCAATGCGCAAGGCTTCACTTTTCAGGAATGCCTACGATTCATAAAAGCTTGACACTAAGAGAGGCGGAACTGAAGCCTTCCGCTCGCCACAATGCTACAATCCATTTCCAAATCGGCAGCCAGCGTGGTGTAGCGCTTAAAAGCAGGTGGGTTGTAATCTGGAGAACCAGGTTTGATTCCCCACTCCTCTCCCGGAGTGACAGAGGCTTATCTGGTGAACCAGATGTGTTCCCACACTCCTACATTCCTGCTGGGTGACCTTGGGCTAGTCACAGTTCTTTGGAACTCTCTCAGCCCCACCTACCTCAAAAGGTGTCTGTTGTGGGAAGAGGAAGGGAGAGGAGCTTGTAAGCCACCTTGAGTCTCCTTACAGGGGACAAAGGTGGGGTATAAATCCAAACTCCTCCTCTTCTTATAGTGTTAAGACATAGGTGTCAAACTCGTGGCTCTCCAGTCCATAACATCTGGAGGGCCGCGAGTTTGACACCTGTGTGTTATGAGATAGGAGTCCAGGGACATTTGGAAGACTACACAAACTCACGTTGAATAAATTTAGTATTTCAAGATGCCACTGTACTCCGGTTTCGTAACGCTGCTACAGATTAGCATGGGAACGATTACAAAGCACAGGGAAGTAGACCGATCCATTTGGATGGAAACTTCCTTGATTCTGGTGGACAAACCTATAACTATCTTGCCAAGATGCCTTTATTCAAGCCAGGGCTGACGAGGCAGCCAAGTTTCGCACGTGAGCACGGTAGCCCGGGCCAAACTGGAAGAAGAGTCTGGTTTTTCTCACCTGCTCCGTTTCAGAAAGAGAACACTCTCTGCTTCAGATGCAAACAGGGGAGGGGCTATCATTTCCTCCCCGCATCTGACATTCAGAGGTTCTACAGAAGCAACAAGCTTGCGAGGTAGCCAGTTCAGTTATGGAAACTCCCGCGGATCAAAGGGAAGTTAAAATTCAGCTGCCACCGAGACTGTGCTGTGATATCAAGGCTCGCTCACGCACATTATGTGAAGATACATGAATGCCCAACAAGAAGGTAAATTGGCACATCGCCTGCCATGGCGATGGTTGCTCGGAATGCATTAGGTTGAAACAAGTTCCACTAGCTAGCTCCGTGGTAAAATTAAAAAAAAAATAAGAATCCACAGGAAAGTCATTCAAGTTTAGTTTCTTACTCAGCATTTTGCAGGAAGTGCTCAAGAAAAATACCGACTGGTTGCCCAAAGTCATTTTAGCCTAAATCTAACTGTTACTAGCTCTCAAGCTTCCCGTTTCTTTCTTTCTTTTTTTTTTTAAGCAAATGAAGATACTCTGGTCCAGGACGCCTAAGAAATACCAAAACAATTGTCGCAAAAACGTTTCCAAACACGAAAACATTTTAGATCAGGCCCACAAGGTAATCTGAACAGAATTACTGCATGAGTTAACATGCGGCAAAATAAAGGGCGTTAACTATTTCTGCCGCTTGCTTCTGGACCAGCTTTGTGGTTACCAAAAAGAGTGTCATGTGACTAGGGAAACCAATCCCTGCTCGAGGCAGAAAACTCACTGGAGGATCCTAGACCAGTGACCATCTCTTAGTCTAGCCCAGGGGTCTGCAACCTGCGGCTCTCCAGATGGCCAATTGGTCATGTTGGCAGGGGCTGATGGGAATTGTAGTCCATGAACATCAGGAGAGCCGCAGGTTGCAGACCCCTGGGCTAGACTAAGAGATGGGCTAGACTAAGAGATGGCCTCCAATTGGCCATGTTGGCAGGGGCTGATGGGAATTGTAGTCCATGAACATCTGGAGAGCCGCAGGTTGAAGTTCCCTGGTCTAGCCCCCCTCACAGGAATGTTGTGATGATACAGTGGAAGGGAAGAGAAATGGGAATGGGCAGGTGTACACCACTCTGAACCACCTGAAAGTTAAAAAAAAGTTTAACTGCTCTTTTAGGAACAAGATTAGGAACAAGATCCACCAGACCACGGCCACACAGCCTGGAAAACCCCCCAGAACCAGTAGAATCCGGCCGGGAAAGCCTTCAACAATACATTTAACTGCTCTTGTTCCAAGTCATTGCTGCTTCATAGTTAATTTCACAGAACCAAGACAGCACAGATTCTGCCTAAAAGTAGATGCAACATCTTAGATAATAACCTCACTGTACTCTGAGCCCTGTGCAGCTAGGGCAGGATATAAATTTGAATTAGTAATAGTAATAATAATAATGTGGTAGAGAAAAAACATGTTTGGATCATAGATGCTGCTGTGCCAGTTGACAGCAGGGTAGAGGACAAAGAGCTGGAAAAGATCACAAAATACAAGGACCTACAAATTGAAGTTGAACGATTGTGGCAAAAAAGAACAACAGTAATCCCACTAGTAGTCGATGCTCTAGGAGGAATCCCAAGAAATCTTGAAAAACATCTGGAAAGCCTAAACTTGGACAGAACATCAGTCCACATGCTGCAGAAATCAGCACTTCTAGGAACTGCACATATTCTACGCAAATACCTCTAATATCCTAGGTCCTTGGGAAGGACTCGAAATTCAGAGATGAATTCCAGACGCTTGTGCTGTGTTGTTATGTGTATAATAATAATAATAATAATAATAATAATAATAATAATAATAATAATAATAATAATAATAATGATAGTGATAATAATAATGATAGTGATAATAATGATAATAATAATAGGGCCAAGCTACATGATGCACCTGAAACATGTTGGGTCATAGATACATGACCAGATTTGAGGTCAGTCACGTGCCGGGGAAACTCACCTTAAAGCACGCTCTTGCTCAGCACTGAAAGAAAATGTTGCAAAGGAAGGAGGAACTTCCAGTTTCTCTTCCATTCTACTTTCGCCAGCAGAAATAGCACCACAGAAAAGGGAGCTGTCCCTTTTCTTGTTCCACAAACCCTAGGATATACGGTGCCAAAGACATTAGCTCACAAGCCCTTTTTGCTGGCAGAAGGGAGTGGAAGGGAAACCGGATGCTTTTTCTCTGCCTGGCAGCACCAAAGGAACAGGTACTTGTTCAGGTAAGTTTCCCCAATGTGAATTCAGTTGTGTACCTTTGACATGACACATGTAGAAGAAGAAGGAGAAGAGTTTGGATTTATACCCCACCTTTCTCTCCTGTAAGGAGACTCTAGGTGGCTTACAAGCTCCTTTCCCTTCCTCTCCCCACAGCGGACACCTTGTGAGGTAGGCGGGGATGAGAGAGCTCCAAAGAACGGTGACTAGCCCAAGGTAACCAGGCAGGAATGTAGGAGCGTGGAAACACATCTGGTTCGCCAGATAAGCCTCTGTCACTCCGGGAGAGGAGTGGGGAATCAAACCTGGTTCTCCAGATTAAAATCCACCTGCTCTTAACCACTACACCACGGTGGCTGTCAGACATATCATGGCTTCCAACTGTATGTTATTCAGTAGCATAGTTCTAACACTGAGTTGTCCCCCTTAGAAAATCTAGAAGGCACCAAGGAAATGCCTCAGTTGGGAGGTAGCCCTCAAAATCCAGAAACAAGAGTTCTGGGAAGTATGCATTTGGAAATGGAATATTTCTGTACCAGATTGCTGAGGATGGTCACTACCTCTTTCAGTCTGGGTTCGTCTGCAAGTACACTATAAAAAAACACAGGCAGCAGTACCTAAAATTCCCAGCACATAATAAGCCAACTATTTCACATTTTAGTAAATCATGCCTATTGCAGCTGAGTTCACCTTTTAGCCATCAACAATGAATTCTGTTTCTATAGATGGCAATCATTAGCTCACAGGAAGGAAACAATACCAGCATGGCTTACAGGGTCATTAAAAATACTGAGGAATAGTATAAGCTTAGACTACAACTGAAGAAACTGGTTCGAATCCCTACTCAGTCGTGAAGCTCACCTTAGGACTACCGCGCAGGGCTGTTGTGAGGATGACAGAGGGAAGAAGCCCTGAACTTCAATGGAGGAGGAGGAGGAGGAAGAAGAGTTGGATTTATACCCCACCTTTCTCTTCTGTAAGGAAACTCAAAGGGGCTTACAATCTCCTTTCCCTTCCTCTCCCCACAACAGGCACCTTGTGAGGTGGGTGGGGCTGAGAGAGCTCCAAAGAACTGTGTCTAGCCCAAGGTCACCCAGCTGGCATGTATTGGAGTGCACAAGCTAATCTGGTTCATTAGATAAGCCTCCACAGCTCAAGTGGCAGAGCTGGGAATCAAACCCGGTTCCTCCAGATTAGAGCGCACCTGCTCTTAACCACATCACCACGCTGGCTCTCGAGCTGGAAGGCTGAGATAAAAGCATTAACAGAATGTAGGCAGTGCATAAGACGTTTCCTGTATGCCAGGTATTATTGTCAGCATCCCAAATATAGACAAAGGTAACTGGCGGTGCCATGTGGAAGCCACACCTAGCTAACAGGAACTTGCTCAGATCAGATCTTGTCAAGGTAAACTATGAGAGTCCCTTTGGAAGAGAACTGCAGGAGGACTGGGAGAGGGTTGCAGGGGGGCTTGCAAAACAAACCTTTGGTTTTCATGCTTGCCCCCCCTACCACAACAATAGAAAGCCATGGCCTTGATGGACCAGCCCAGTCCGGTCTCCTCAGATCTGGGAAGCTAACTGGGTCCAGCCCTCGTTAGCAATTGGATGGGAGACAACCAAGGAAGTCCACGGTTGCTATGAAGAGGCAGGAAGTGGCAAACGAGCTCTGAATGTCTCTGGCATTGAAAACCTTACAGGGTTGCCATAAGTCGGCCACGACTTGACAGCATTTTTACCACCAACAGTGACAAATACTCTGACTTATATGAAAAGTAAGGGATCAGGTCTCCCCCCTCCAGATTCTTACGCCTAGATCAGGGGTCTGCAACCTGCGGCTCGCCAGATGTTCATGGACTACAAATCCCATCAACCCCTGCCAGCATGGCCAATTGGCTGATGGGAATTGTAGTCCATGAACATCTGAAGAGCCGCAGGTTGCAGACCCCTGGCCTAGATGTCTGTGATGGAAAGAGTTTATTGCTGAAGCAAGGAAGTCACACAAAGAAGTCACACAAGGATGGTAAAGAGCTTTGATCCCAGGAAATGCCATTCAAATTTGACCAGTAGAATTCAAAAGCATAGATTTACCTCGTGGCAGGGAAGGTAAAAACAAAGGATTGAACATTCCACCTGGGGGGTTTGACTAGGAAGCATCTCTCTACCAGGGGCTCCCCTGGTACGATGACATTTAAAAGGAACTTATTTTGCTAAGAGAACTGTACTAAGATTTTGTCACTTGAAATAAAAGCTTAGGAAACTTAGAAAGCTGGAGTGCTGGATGGGAAAAGAATCCACAAACAAATGCCGGATTGCAAACCCCAATCCAGGGCAAGATCGTGACAATGTGTCCAACCTCCCAATACTGAAAATAATTCACTTGCTGCAAGACCCAACCTTTCAGTTGACACTTGTAGGTTGGGCCAAGGGCACCTCTGTTTTATTACTCCACCAGTAGAGGCGGCAACAGTTTACCTGGTTAATGTTTCACACCGGGGTTTGGTCCACCTGCTGCTCCCCAGGCAAAGTAATGGAATTTGCAGACCCCAGGACTATAAAGTCGGAAGCCAAGCTTGCGGTTCACCATGAGTTTGCGTTCAGGAAAGACAGGCTGCACACTGGTACTGATAAACCCTTTATTTCAGGCTCCAGTCTTTCTGGAGTTTATCGTAAAGGCTCTGGCAGGCTGGTTCCGCTCCGGTGCCCTCTGTCCACACTTGGAAGGAGACAGTGCAGATTATAAGGATGCCTTTCAGTCACACCAAGGAAGGATGTAGGTCGCCATGAAGTCCAGTTGATGGGGAGGAAAAGATGCCGTCTTTCAATCATGCAACAGGTTTGTTTAAATATAAGAGCCCCGGTTAAGAGTAACATCTTCAGAGGTGCTGTGTGGTTTCCGGGCTGCATGGCCGTGTTCTAGCAGCATTCTCTCCTGACGTTTCGCCTGCATCTGTGGCTGGCATCATCAGAGGATCTGACGCCAGCCACAGATGCAGGAGAAACGTCAGGAGAGAATGCTGCTAGAACACAGCCATACAGCCCGGAAAACACACAGCACCCCAGTGATTCGGGCCGTGAAAGCCTTCGACAATACATCTTCAGAGGTGTTTGCTATTTCTCAACTCTCTGGCTAGTAGACCCTGAAGACCGAGCAGTACCAAATGTCCACACGGTGATGCAACTGTGAATTTGCTTTGTGGCACATCCAGGGACCCAATTTCTCAATACACACCCACATTTTTATACCACCACCAGAAACGCAGGAAGTTTCTGCAGTCAACAGTAAGCCTCTCTTGACTTCCTAGCACACCTACCCAAGACAACCTGCCTTCTGCCAAATGGTTGTGGACAGTTGGGTGCTGTGTGGTTTCCGGGCTGTACGGCCGTGTTCTAGCAGCATTCTCTCCTGACGTTTCGCCTGCATCTGTAGCTGGCATCTTCAGAGGATCTGATCTGGTTGTGGACAGTGCTTTCAACTCGCAAGCAACTTATGGGGACCCCAAGGCCAGAGAGGAACAGAGGTTGTTTGCTATTACCTGCCTCCAGGTAGTAACCTTGGACTTCGTTGGTGGTCTCCCATCCAAGTACCAATCAAGGCCAGCCCTCCTTAGATCTTGAATTCTGATGAGATTGGGCTAACCTGAGCCACCCACGTTGGGGCAAGAGATGAACAGAGATGGTTTCCAATTTCCTGCCTCAGCAGAGCAACCCTGGACTTCCTTGGGGTCTCCCATCCAAGTACTAACCGGGGTTGACCCTACTTAGGCTTCCAAGATCAATTCAGAGCTGACAGGAAACACCCACCACAAATAACAACCAGTGGTGTAGGAGGTTAAGAGCTTGTGTATCTAATCTAAAGGAACCGGGTTTGATTCCCCGCTCTGCCACCTGAACTGTGGAGGCTTATCTGGGGAATTCAGATTAGCCTGTACACTCCCACACATGCCAGCTGGGTGACCTTGGGCTAGTCACAGCTTCTCGGAGCTCTCTCAGCCCCACCTACCTCACAGGGTGTTGGTTGTGAGGGGGGAAGGGCAAGGAGATTGTAAGCCCCTTTGAGTCTCCTGCAGGAGAGAAAGGAGGGGATATAAATCCAAACTCTTCTTCTTCTCATAAAAAAATTGTGGCAGCCAAATCTTCAATTCTCAACAGAAGCAAGGACTGTTCCTTGTTAGAATTTTCCATCCTTCTTCTCCCCTTCCTGAGGGAAAAGGACCTGCTTTACTTCTGCAAATTCCTCTGATGTCTTCCACAGGAATATACTAAGTTAATCACATGGTTAGAATAGATGGGTCTCCTCAGATGTCTCTATAACTGAAGCAGTCTGGGCGTTCAACCTCGCTACTTTCCACCCAGACATTGTTAGACCAAGCTCAGCTTCACCGTGACCAAGGATGGGTTTGCACCCAAGTCAGAGCGAACCATCTTCACGACGCTTGGCCAGAAACTACACCAGCGTAAGAGCTGGAAGCGATCAGATCCGATTCCCTCAACAAAATGTTCCACAGCTAAACCTTCTCAGAATATTTATAGTTTAGGCACCTAATATCATCATCATCATCGTTTATTTACGGTCATTGACCAGCAAGATCCACAAGAATTAAAATCATAAAATTTACAGATATTATAAATATACAGATTAAAACAGTTAACAAAGTGCAGATAATAGGCCTCAGGAACTCAGAACATTAGCTCAAGATAATGAGTGGAATGTCAGTCTAATAATAATAATTAATAATAAGGATTAGCTGGCAGAGCCGGTAGTGCTCTGTCGGGCCTTCCTGATTTTACTTGATATCCAGGCAAACTTGGCAACAGAATACGTTAGATTTTTATTGGTATCTGATAACAGTATTTTAACCTTTTCTTTCTTAGCCAAAGGAGAGTTTGTCTGGTCAAAGGACAGAAGCATCCAATGTATCTCATCATAGTATGAGCATTCAAATAATATATGTTCCGAGTTTTCAACACCTCCTATTTGACAACTGCAAATTCTACCCTCAGTTGGTACCTTGTTATAAATCCCGTTGGTATAGTTAGACGAAAGGGCGTTGTAACGGAGTAGGATGTAGGCTCTTCGATAGTTAAGGCACCTAATATTTATATTTTATCACAGTTCCTTTCCCAGGAATCCCACTATAGGTGTATATCCACGTATAACACCATGGCTCCTAAAAGAAGCATCAGAAGAGTCAGTCATGGAGAGTATTCTTTCCTATTCTCCGCCTCAGAAAAAGATGTTAGTACAGCTAGCTAAGGTGAAGAGGTCAAGAAAATTGCATGCTTCTGCATTAGAATACATTCCCAAACACTGCCGTTGTCAGAACCATTATTTTGTGCATTATCGAACATGGTAGCTTGCCGCAAGATGTAAAAGTATTTTGATACAAAAAGTATTTTAACTTTCAAATGAAGGGGGGGGGGGGGGTGTGGAGAGCAGGACCAGGTAGACACTAGGACCCAAGTGGAACATTCCACAACAAAAAAAATGTCCGGCACGTTGAGTTCTGTGGTGGAGGAATATACAACCCTGCTAACATCTTTTTCCGAGTCAGACTATAGTGCAGGCAGTCTCAGAGACCTTCTTGCCCCTCAGTTAGGACATCTTCCATGGCCTCTCCAGCAGTCCCAGTATACTTGAAAGAGCCGAGCATCCCTTATCTGATGGTGAGGTCATAACTCAGGCTCCTCCCCTTCCTGTCATGAGGTCACATGGTTTCCAGTTACGCCTCAAAGGGTTCTATACTACCATCTCAATGTTATCAGTGGGCTCCTGGTCTTGCAAAGCCGAGGACCACGCAAGTACAGCATCTGGTTAATCACACCCTGAATCCCTAAAAGGATTAGCATGACTCAAATTCAGGACAATAGCATTTGAAGTCTGAAGCAGTGTTAGGAAGAGGAGGAAGAAGAAGAAAAATTGGATTTATACCCCACCTTTCTCTCCTATAAGGAGACTCAAGGTAGTTTACAAGCTCCTTTCCTTTCCTCTCCCCACAACAGAGGCAGGTGGGGCTGAGAGAGTTCTGAAAAACTGTGACTAGTCCAAAGTCACCCAGCAGGAATGTAGGAGTGTGGACACGCATCTGGTTCATCAGATAAGCCTCTGCCACTCAGGTGGAGGAGTAGGGAATCAAACCTGGTTTTCCAGATTAGAATTAGGGAGAGGGTCTTCATTCCTTCCCTTCCCATGATATTCTCTTGTACCATAGGGACAGGTATATTACATGACATATATATTACCCTATTCAATACAGCTTGAGGTGGGAACAGCTCTCAGATGTTCCAGGAACTACAATTCCCATCCCAGCCTACCAGCGTAGCCAATTGGCCATGCTGACGAAAGAGATTGTAATTCCCTGGAAAACAGTTCTAATCTGAGAAGGGTAGAATAAATTGGCCCCTTGAACATCACCCCATCTTCTACCCCGGCATAAAGATCAAACTGACACAGCCACCATTGAGGGTGGCGAATTCAATTCGCTTTAGCCGGGGAGGAACCCAACTCCTAAATGACCATAGAATCTCACGGGAGAGAGGGATGGAAGGCCTCGATTAAAAAACAACAACAGTCAAGCCCTGTGCTCATTAGCACTCTCAAGTGAACCGTGTTTGGGGGTCTATTTTTGGAACAGCTTTTTTTTCTTTTTAAGGGTACTTGCCAAATCACACTGAATAAGGAAGGGTTATAGCTCAGTGGTCAGGTTTTGCACACCAAGAGTCCAACAGTTCAGCTCTTCCAATTGGAGGCAGCCTAATAACCATCACCTTTTAGAGAGGACGCTGTTATAGGTCTAGAATGATAGCCAGTAGCCTAGTCTTGCTTAATGCTGGAAGCCGTCTTGTTCCTAGCCTATGAACTGAAACCTTGAAGTTACGTTGCCCTTTAAACCCGTGTGGCAAATTGAGGAGCTATAGCTCAGGAGCGGAGACTCAGAAAGCAGTTTTATACTCAGCTACTTTGTCTATCAAGGTCAGCACTGCCTACCAAAATGGGAAAAGGGCTGGAGTCCATGCCCTACGAGGAGAGACTTAGGGAACTGGGGATGTTTAGTTTGGTGAAGAGAAGGTGACACGATAGCCATGTTTAGATATGTGAAAGGATGTTGTGTTGGTGAGGGAGCAAGCTTGTCTTCTGCTGCTCCAGAGACTAGGACCAGGAGTCATGGGTTCAAGATGAAGGAAAAGAGATTCCATCTAAACCAGCAGTTCTCAACCTGTGGGTCGCGACCCCTTTGGGGGTCGAATGACCCTTTCACAGGGGTCGCCTAAGACTCTTTGCATCGGTGTTCTCCATCTGTACAATGGATAAATGTTAGGGTTGGGGGTCACCACAACATGAGGAACTGTATTAAAGGATACAGGAAGGCATTAGGAAGGTTGAGAACCACATCCTAAACCTGAAGAAATACTTCCTGATAGTCAGGGCTGTTAGAGAGTGGAACACACTACATCAGAGTGTGGCGGAGTCTCCTTCTTTGGATGTTTTTAAACAGAGACTGGATGGCTTTGACTGTGCATTGCAGGGGGTTGGACTTGATGGCCCTTGAGGTCTCTTCCAACTCTACGATTCTGTGGTTGTACTCTGGTTGGCAGCAGCTCTCTACCGTCTCAGGTTGAAGCCATTCCCACAGCTACTACTTTCTAACTGGAGATGCCAACGGTCAAACCTGTGACCTCTCCCATACAAAAATGGTGCTTTGCAATTGGAGGGGGGGGCTGTGGGTCAGTGGAGGTGGGTCTTCCTTGCCTCTCTAGCATCTCCAACTAAAGACTTCGGCAGCTTTGGTAAGGATCCTTCTCTTCACAAGACCTTGGAGAAGAGCTGCCAGTCCAAACTGACTCAGTACAATTTTATTTATTTGTTTATTATTAATTTTTTCCATATACCGCCCTTCCCCCGAAGGGCTCTGGGCGGTGTACAACATAACATGACAATACAACCAATGGAGCACATAAGCAAAACACAAATTATAAATAAACAATATAGGCTCCAATGCACATAAATGCTGAAACTCTTAAAATACAGCGATCAATAGAGAACTGGTGGCGTCCTGCAATTAAAACTCCCATGAAAACCCTCCCCAGAAAAGGGGGGAACGGTGGGTCCCGCTGATGTCAGGGGACCCCAGATATAATAGAGAACAGAGATGCACACAGACTTGGTATTAGAGCGTCCGACTAGGACAGGGGTCTGCAACCTGCGGCTCTCCAGATGTTCATGGACTACAATTCCCATCAGCCCCTGCCACCATGGCCAATTGGAATCCAGGAAACCCAAGCTCAAATCCCTCCTCTGCCGTGGAAGCTCAATGGCTAACCTTGGGCCAGTCGGACACTCTCAACACAATCTACCTCAAAGGGTTGTTGTGAGGAAAAGTAGAGCGGAGAAGGATGTAAGCTGTTGGAGGGAAAAGCAGGGTTCAAACGAAGGAATAAAAATAAATAAATCTTCTGACCAATCCCTCATCTAGGAACTTCTATTCATTTGCAGAATGGTACTCCAAAATGCACATCAACGCTTAAAATGTCTGGCTTCTTGCATTACCACGGCTACATTCTTCACACCTTTAAGAGTGTGCGGCAGACATCAGATTTAGAAGTACTCCACCAGAGACTGAATTATGCCCAGCACTGGCCTCTTCCTTAATCTGGTTTAACGACAGCTCATTAAAGTTGCCTTAAGACACCCCCCCCCCCCCAATTTATTTTGGCTGCAGCCAACTAACATGGCTATCCCACCCAGAACTAAGCGTTAACTAACCCTGAGCAAGGTCGAGACCAACAGAAAGAATTCTCTGCTTCCTTCATTGCAATTAAAAATTATTTGGGAGGAAATATCCCTAGCACAGTCTTTCCCACAGGGTGGGCTCGGGTGGCTGTTTATTTTTTTACCACAATTTCCACAGTCCGCCAATGACTTTTACATTTCTAAAGCAAGCGTGGAATATTCAGAATTCGTTGACGCTAGTTAGGAGCGAGTGCATGACTTAATGGCATTAAGCACCACATAAGGTAGACCAGGGGTAGGGAACCTGCGGCTCTCCAGATGTTCAGGAACTACAATTCCCATCAGCCTCTGTCAGCATGGCCAATTGGCCATGCTGGTAGAAGTGATAGAGCCAATTCCTGAGGTATCTACCAAATTCCTGAATGAGCTCTATTTCCAGTGTTCTTTACAAGAATCCCACCTGATCTACAGGTATGCTGCAATTAACGTTCTGCTCAGCGCTGCCTTACTGCACCAAACTCCTCCGCGTAAATAGCAATGGCCGCCAGAAAACCACAGAACGGCATTCTGCATCGTAACCACCACAAGACCGTGTTCTGTTTCCTTTTCCTGGAGTTTTTTTATCCAACAGCGCACACATTGCAAGACCCATTAGGGGATCATGCGGCACAAGCTTGCAATGCGGCGCTCCAGTGCTAAACACGGCGTTACTCTGCAAATAATTTAGTGGCCTCCGCCCTTAATCAACCATGCGACAATTATCCCAGGAATTGATGGATCTACACGGACACTTCGCAGACAGCAACCTGATAAACTCTAGGAGCAGCGTGACATTTTTTCCTTTGGGTATACGGATAAAGTAGGTGATAGTAAAGGTGACTTCAGAAGCAAGGTGATTTCCAGGTTGCGCCAAGAGAAGCCCCACCCAATCTTATGTGCCAGAGATAAGCATGCAAGCCTCAAATTAAGTTGTTTTGACCATATTAAGATATGCAGTTCATCAGGATGGATATTGCTGCTATGTTCTTCCGCAGACTTAGGGAGATTCCAATATATGGTGGAAGAAAGGAATAGAAGAGACACCCTACGGAATAACCCCTTTCGTACAAAGGGCTTCAAGAGAGACCCCAGGGGGTGGGGGGATATGCACCAATGTTTTGAGGATTCAAGCACTGAAATTACCTAATCAAAGATCACTACCATTGCTGCATCGCACCGTGTGTCTTTAGCCAACTCAGAAGGAATCGGGACCAGAGGCGCCCGCCATTCTGCACCAATAAAGCTACACGGCCATTTTGGGGAAGGAGAACCGAGCGATCCGCTGTGGCTCAAAGGAGCTGGGGTTCGCACCGTGTTTTGAGAGCCACACGCGCAAAATGGAGGCAACACAGCCTTATATGAACGGCTTGACCTGCACTGCGCAGATATAGGGCACAAGCAAGATGCACAAAACTGCAATTTCGTCCAACGCTACACGACAATTGGCAGACTTTGTGATATTTGGAAGTCCACGCTGGTTGTTCCGTAAGAATTTTGGCCCTATTTGCAAGGAGCTGACACCACAGAGCCCAATTCAAGGGATTCTGGCTAGTAAAGTGGTTTCAAAGACACCTTAGAGAGCAATACCTGAAGAAGAGAGCTTTGGTGATTGAAAGCTGATAGCCTGAAAGCCTTGTTAGTCTCTAAGGTGCTCCGGTGTTAAGACTTAACTGGACAGAGAAAGGGCGAGTCCAGAATTCATGAGCGACCACCCCGTTGGGCTTCCTGCCTCTGCAACACTAGCCTGGAAATTTTATTCCCCAGCTCCAGCCGCATATAACAGTTCTAATACCACCAACACTGCACCACAGTCCCAATACCAAAGAAAAAATAAAGACCCTAGTGGGCGACTTGAGGTGGGAAGAATGATACTAATAGCGCTCCTTTTTTTCCCAAGGGACGTCACACCAGAGATTCCCCCAAGCTGACTGGACGCATCCACGCACTCCCCAATAGAAGATGATAGATCTTGAGCAGACACGGGGCAGTTTGCAATGCTATCACTGCCCCGGGTCCACGGCTATCCGTTGCTCACTTAAACGCGCCAGATGTTTGGATAGCAAAGCCATCAAGAAACATCCCCGGTCTTGCTAAACAAAAGCCCTTTTGGGACACCAGAAGCACTCCAAAAGAAACACCTGGCGCACCTCTCTCAAAAGGTACGGACGACTCCCCGCCCCAACCCAAGGCTTTTGCATCCTGCCCGCCCCACCACAGAAAAACTTACACCGCCATGCTGAGGGAGGTCTTTGTGGGCAAGCGCGGCCAGATTCAGCCCTCCCAAAGCCCCTTCCATCTCTTGGGCTGGGAACCTGGGTGGGTGCGAATGAAGGCTGGGAAGAAGCAGTGGGTCTCAACCTTCCTAGTGCCGCGACCCTTTAATACAGTTCCTCGTGCTGTGGTGACCCCCCCAACCCTAACATTTATCCATTTTACAGATGGAGAACACTGATGCAGAGTCTTAGGCGACCCCTGGGAAAGGGTCCTTCGACCCCCCAAAGGGGTCCAGACCCCCAGGTTGAGAACCACTGCCCTTAAGCCTTTGCAAAGGGCCAGGCCCTGAGAAGTCCAGCATTCCTCCACAGCAGGGGCCATGACCCCCACCTCCTACCCTTCCAACATCAAGGGGGGGTGTGAAGCTGAGGCAAGTCGGTTCAGCCCTGAAACCAAGCGCCGGCCATGCAAGCCTGGCCAAGGGCCAGGGACCCCCCCTCAAAAAAAGAGACAAGGACCCCCCACCCCACCCCACCCCACCCTTACCTCTTCCTCGAGGTTGTTGCTGCTGTGCTCGTTCTCTTTGGCCAGGTTGCTCATGGTGGGTCCGAAGGGGGGAGGCTGTGGTGGGGGGTCCTTGTCTCTTGAGGGTCCCTGGCCTCACTCGCTTGCTGGGTGGGGTGGGAGAGGTGGGGCGGGTGGGTGCGGGTGAGCAGGGCCGGGCCGGGCCAGGGGGGGTCGCGTGCGGTGCGCGGTGCAGGTGGGCGAGGGGGGGCGGCGCGCCTATTTCAGCGGGGCGCCCATGCAGCCGGCCAATGAGCGGCCAAGGCCTGGCAACGAGCTGCAGCTGCTGCCGGGCCCCGCGCGGCCCCCTCCCTGGCTGCCTGGCCGGGCTCTGCCTGCACGCGCCGCCAGCACCGGGCTGGGCTGGGCAGGGCCGGCCCCCCGCCCTGCATCACCGTCTCCGG
Organism: Sphaerodactylus townsendi; assembly: GCF_021028975.2. Taxonomy (NCBI): domain Eukaryota; kingdom Metazoa; phylum Chordata; class Lepidosauria; order Squamata; family Sphaerodactylidae; genus Sphaerodactylus; species Sphaerodactylus townsendi. Next base: position 742,409 of record NC_059441.1, read on the forward strand.
GGGAACCCGCCAGCCAATCCCCGCCCTCGACGGGGTCGCCTTTGGGGCTCTTCCCCCCTCCCTCTCCTTCTCCTCCCCTCCCCCCTCTCTTCCCTTTTTTTCCCTTCTTCTTCTTCCGCGAAACTTTTTAAACTTTGATGAACTTGCCCGAGTGAACTTTCTTAAAGGGCCAGCGGGGCTTTTCTTGACCTTTCCCCCCCTGAGGATTTTGTGTGTGTGTGTGTGTGGTGGTGGGGATCCAGTGGGGGTGGGGATCTGGGGGGGGGGGGATTCGGATCTGGTCAGGCGTGGGGAGCTCGCCCGCCCGGGAGGCGCGCATTCTCCGGCGCCGGTTGGCAAGGTTTGCGCGCTCCGGAGCCAAGGCGGCGACGGGGGAGGGAATAGGGTGAAGTCGGATTGAGGCGTGTCTCTCCCCGTTGGCCACAGAGACCCGGCCCACAGGAGACTGAGTACGTTCAACCCCGGCGCCTGGTTTCGTTTCGTTTTTAAAAGAGAAACCCCAAATCCGGTATTCGGCGTGGAAATGGGACTCTGCGAGCAGTTGGCCGCCGTGGCTCGTTTACGCGGCCGGTTCGAGGGGGCGGGAGCGACGGGGGCTTTGCCATGGAGGCGAGAAAAGGGGTGGGGGGTGTTGGGGAGCCAGCAAAGGGGGGACTCGTGTAGGGTTCGGTTCCCCCCCCCCCCAAAAAAAAGCGGCACTGGCGGCCTTCTCGAGCTTTGGTTGCTACACGCATCCGAACGACTGTGCCACTCCAGGCTGCCCGGGGGGGAAGGCGAGTGCGCGTCTGAACGGTCGTCCACGGGGGAAAGAAATCTCTGCGCAACGAATACGCGCCAGGGATCCTGCCCCGACGGCCAGATGCGTGGTTTCCCCGAAGCTTAGGGATGGGGGTTTCCTTGGGGCGGAGGGGGGCTCTCAGATCTACCCGGTGCAGGCATGGGAAGGGACCCCCAGTTTGCTGCGCGGCAACAGTTGATCGCGGCTGTCTCTGCCGGCGCCAGAAATCCTGTCCGGCTACAGAGAGAGGCGGATGAGCAAGAGGAATTTGGAGAAGGACTTGACACGTGTCCGAAAGCCCGCATTCACACGCTAAGGTGAAAAGACCCGGCGCAACTGTAAACTCCGCAAAATCCTCCAAGGCGTAGAAGCAGGCTGGGATCGTGTGAACTAGTAGGGCGGGCGCCACGGGGGGGGGGGGGGACCTGTGTGTGTGTGTGTGTGTGTAAACCCATATGAAGCCAAAAAGGACACGAGACACACACCCCCTCCATCCCAAATCCTCTCCCAAAAGTGAGACATCTTATTTTCTCCACGTTAAAAATAAAAGAACTGAACAATTCCGCGTGTTTCTCTCGTCCTTGAATGGAAAAGGACACGCCGGGTTCTTTGCGCGTAATTTCCCACCGCTAGTAACCGGCTCGCAAAAAAGATCTGTGTTCGCGGGCGGGGGGGGGGGGGGGGTGTCTGCCAATTCTGGATCTCGTTTGCTCGAGGTTGCAAGCCCGAATTGCCACCAGGAAACCCAGATCCGAGTGGGTCCCCTTTCGACGCCCCCCTCCCTTGCGCATCGACTACATGGCGCGCAGATCAATCCTAAACAGGGCAAGATCGGCTCTTTTTATCAGGATTCCTATCAATTCGCTGCTCCCCGAATTTGAAGGGTTGCCCCCCCCCCCACACACACACACTATATTTCCGCCTTGATGCTTAACAATTGGCAACACTGAGTGGTCGTTATCATGAGACCCCCATATGAGCCCAGCTCCCATAGGTCCGTTGAAGGTTTATCCTTATTTATTTATTGACAAGACCGTATCCTTACTAACTTTTTCTTATATGGACAGGATTGGAACGAATGCATTTAGGATATTAAACATCGAGAACCGCCACAAAGGTTCATGCAGATGTTGGAAGACGTCTTGCAAACGTTTGGTCTCGACTCTCGAACCGGGAAAATATGGCAATATTCCTTGGAGGCAGAGATAAACGGGTGATGCTGCAACTGGAGAAGCTAGCAGCCCTGGTTATAAAGATGCAGCCAAGTTTTGTCAATGAATACTTGACTAGCTAGATACTAGATCACTCATTATTATAGGACTGGCGAGCTATTGTTAACTCTGTCCTTTTAGCTATCTCGGTTATGTTTTAAATGCTTATCATGTATTTTAATCTTCGAATGGATATTTTGTGGGGGATTGCTCAATTAACAGGTCTAGAACAATGTACCCCCCCCCCCCAGGCCTGAATAGGGATTTAGGGTTCTTATCTCACTAAGATGCTAATTTTCGGGGGGGGGGGGCAGCATTTCCCCTCTGCCGATTGCAAAACGCACTGGACGTTTGCATCCTACAAGCATTCTTTGCAATACTCCCCCCCCCCCCTTCTGACTAGGATAAAAGGACACGGATATCTCCATTTCTGCTCTACTGGTGTCTAGAAGGATGCCTTGACTCTCAAACGTTGATACCTTGAAAATCAGATGCCACGAGGCTTTGGATTGCCTTGTTTTGTTTCCCGTCTTTTAATTTCTGTTGTTTCGCTATAGCCTTTTTGAGCTAAGGCAATAAAATGAAATATTTATATTTTCAGCTGGACTGGTACAATGTAAGGTGTGGATTAATTTTTTCGAGATACCACCAAAAATATGTACCCACCAGGGAAACCGTGATGGGGTGATGTTTATAAGTGCAATGGGTACAAGCACAGATTTGCTGCTAACTATTGAAATAGCACCAGACCGAGGCTGACTCCTATTTGCCCCGCCTCTCCAAGAATATGAATTTCAATGGCCCCAAGGACAAAATTGCTTTCCTCTTCTGCACCACTCCAGCAGTCTTATATGGGAACCCTCTAGTCCCAAGAATACTTTCCGTCCCTATTAACCAGTAACCCACACTCACATACAAACCCAAGAAACAGATTCCCATTTTGGGTTATATAATGATATCCACAAGCTGCTATTTGCACACTTCAATCACCATGTTTTGACCAATCATTCTTTAAATATGATTTATATTATAATAAATAATAGCATTATAGTGCATTAATTATAAGGGTATAGTGGTTAAGAGTATTGGATAAGAATCTGGGAGACCTGGGTTTAAAAGCTTGCTGGGTGTCCTTGTGCCATTCACTCTCTCAGCCTGACCTACCTCAAAGGGTGGTTGTGAGAATAAAATGGAAGAAGAAGAGTTTGGATTTATATCCCCACCCCCTTTCTCTCCTGTAAGGAGACTCAAAAGGATTACAAACTCCTTTCCCTTCTCCCCTCACAACAAACACCCTGTGATTAGATTGGAGCTGACAGGCCTGAGAACTGGCTTAGCCAAGGTCCCTTGGCTGGCATGTGTTGGAGTGCACAAGCTAATCTGGTTCACCAGATAAGCCTCCACAACACAAGTGGCAGAGCGGGGAATCAAACCCGGCTCTCCAGATTAGAGTGCACCTGCACTTAACCACTACAGTATACCGGCTCCTACAAGAAGGTACACGATCTTGTAGGATCTCAGAGGCTGAGCAGGGTAGACCCTGGTTAGTACTTGATTGGGATACCACCAAGGAAGCCCTGGGTTGCTTGTCTGGTAGGTCAATGCATGAAACCACCTTTGAATGTCTCTTGCCTCGAAAACCTCACGAGGGGTCACCATGGGTTGGCCCCTGCATTCGATGACACTTTCCCAGACCAAGAGCCATGTTGTGTGCACAAACAGCCGCACTTACCGCTGTGGAGTTATTTTCCTTGAATTCAAATTCCTGGAGCAGCAGTGGCGTGGGAGGTTAAGGGCTCATTAGTATCCCAATCTGGAGGAACCGGGTTTGATTCCCAACTCTGCCGCCCTGAGCTGTGGAAACTATCTGGGAATTCAGATTAGCCTGTACCTCCACACACGCCAGCTGGTGACCTTGGAGCTAGTCACAGCTTCTGGAGCTCTCTCAAGCCCCATCCTACCTCACAGGGTGTTTGTTGTGAGGGGGGGGGAAGGGCAAGGAGATTATTTGAGGTCTCCTGCACAGGAGAGAAGGGGGGGGGGGGATATAGAAATCAAACTCCCCTCCTCCTCCTCCTTCTTCTTCTTCTTCTTCTTCTTCTTCTTCTTCTTCTTCTTCTTCTTCTTCTTCTTCTTCTTCTTCCTCCTCCCGTAGTGAAACACACACACACACACACACACACTATTTCTGATGATGGAGCATTTAGTCACGTGAGGGCCCCCCACAGTTTGAAGTGGTACAAGATATAGGTTTATCACCTTGGTGAGAACTAGGCCAGAGACGCATTGATGCAGAAACACATCAACTGGTCAATACCGCAGCAGGCACGGAGGGGGTGAGTTTCTTTGCTGGCACTCTGGGATGACTCTTGTCTTAAAAACTCCACTAGTCATCCCTGTAAGTCATGCATGACTGGACAGAAAATATATATATTCTGTCCAGTTCTGAATATATATGAATTCTGATTCACTAGAAAAGCAAAAAGACACATGAACTCATGCATGTGGTAGCCCTATTCACAACACTGTCTAGTGTGTAATAGTGGTTGAGTGTTGGTCTAGTACCTAGAACAGTGGTGGCGAACCTTTGGCACTCCAGATGTTATGGACTACAATTCCCATTAGCCTGGCCAATTGGCCATACTGGCGGGGCTGAGGGTGGGGTGCTTGGTCCATCTAAGGTCGTTACATCTGAACCTAGAAAGAAGAAGAAGAGTTTTTGACTATATCCCCCTTTCTCTCCCTGTGAGGCTTAATGGGGCTTACAATCTCCTTCTCCCCCCACAACAAACACCCTGTGAGGTGAGTGGGGCTGTGGGTCGCCCAAGATCACCCAGCTGGCATGTGTTGGAGTGCACAAGCTAATCTAGTTCACCAAACAAGCCTCCACAGCTCAGAGTGGCAGTGAAGTCAAACCCTGATTCACTACTCCAGATTAGCATCTGCTCAGAGAAGAGAGAAGAAGAAGAGAGAGAAAGAAGAAGAAGAAGAAGAGAAGGAAGAGGAGGAGGAGGAGAAGGAGTTTGGATTTGCCTCTCTGCTGGAAGACTCAAAGGGCTGCAATCCTTGCCCTTCCCCTCACAATAAGCCACCCTGTAATGAAGTGGGACTGAGAGAAAGCTTCAGCTTGTGACCCTGTGTCAGGTCTGAGCTATCTGATTAACCACTACACCACACTGGCTCTCAGTCCGGGTTCAAATTCTTACTCTGCTGTGGACGTTTTCCGGGTGACCATGGGCCTAACCTACCTTGCAGGAGTGTTGTCAGGATACAATGGAGGAAAGCGGGATAACGGAAGCTGCTTTGGGTCCCCATTAGAGGAAAAGGCAGGGTGCGAATGAAATAAGAAACAGACCACAAACTCCACCCTTCTCAGTCTCTAACTCCAAATCTCAAATAACTTCCCAACCCACACATCACAACCTTATCTGACAGGTATGGTCACAGGGAGAGTTGTCTAGGCTCCGGGTTTTTCCTATCACCTTTTCTCTGATCCTACTAACTGGAGAAGTCAGCAACTGATCCCAGGACAATCACAACCCATGCATCCAGTGGTGGGATCCAAAAATTTTAGTAACAGGTTCCCTTGCCTGCCAGCCCCCCTCTCAGCAAAGGGGGCAGAGGCATATCTAAGCAAACCTGAACCCTGGGCAAAACCTGAGTTGAATGCCCCCCCCATGGGCAGCCACCCCACCACGACCCCCCCCCCCAATTTTTTTTGCACCAGATCATTTCTAAATCATCATCCCATTATAGAAAAGGCCCCAACTCACAAATCTGAACACAGCAATGATGAAACACACAGGTTCTTTGATAGAGACTGGCGAGATAAAAGGTACGAAAGGCTGAGAATCCATGAATTGCAGTACCTGAAAGGGATTAACCCAGTTCAGGGAGTGACATGATTAGTCGCCATTGCTATATGGAACTTCCGTTCAAGGCAGTGATGCAGCCTCTTCAGGGGGGAGAGCAGGTGGAGATGGAAAAGCCGTCCCAATTAGTAGCCCCCCTCTCGGCACACACGAATAATTAGTAACCCACTCTTGGGAACTGGTGAGAACCTGCTGGATCCCACCTCTGCATGCATCCCAAGACCATAGGGGCGTTCAGGAGCCAGGCTAGAGTTGAGTAATGCTATGGAGCTAACACAGACATCCCATTTGACACCTTAAGACTATCCAGCCTTTGGCTTCCTCTGAGCCCAGCACTCGTGGCGGGCGGCTAAATGCAGCGGGACTGATAAGAGAGCTGGAAAAGCTGGCGGTTCCTCCAGCAGCAAAGAAACCAGGCCTGACTTGGAAGTATTTATAGCTCGGGCAGGTCAAAGGGTGGCTGTGAGTGAAACCATGCTGGAATTTGGGGAGGAAAACTTTGGCTAATCCCCCTTTCTGGTCTGTAACCTGAAATGGCTTGTAGGGAAGCGATATCACAATGCGTAGCAGATGTTTCCTCATTCAAGTCCAGCTGACGTTAACAATTATGCTGTTATAGTTTTGAAAGTTCTGTTGATTATTGTCAGCCTTGTCTAAGTGGAGCATTAGTTGATTGATTTGTTCCAGCTCTGTAGGGAGATGGGGGGGGTGAGGGGGGGGTAGGAGGTGTAGGTTTTCCAGGTTTGTGTGGCCATGGTCTGGTAGTTTTTGCTCCCAACATTTCCCCTGCATCTACAGTTGGCATCTTCAGAGGCATGTCACAGCAAGAGGCGTGTCTTATTGTGACATGGCTTTGAAGATGCCAGCTATAGATGCCGGCGGAACCTAATGTCCTTGGAGCCAGCAACCACAAAGAAATTACTGTCAGAAGTAGAAGAGTTTGGATTTATATCCCCCTTTCTCTCCTGTAAGGAGACTCAAAGGGGCTTACAATCTCTTTTCCCCCACAGCAAACACCCTGCGATGTAGGTGGGGCTGAGAGAGCTCCAAAGAACTGTGACTAGCCCAAGGTCACCCAGCTGGGAAGTGTTGGAGTGCACAAGCTAATCTGGTTCCAACAGATAAGCCTCCACAACTCAAAGTGGCAGGCTGAGGAATCAAACCCGGTTCTTCAGATTAGAGTTACACCTGCTGTTATCCACTACCTGCCACTTGCAGAGGACCGAAGGGTCCTCCACAGGCAAGATGGGGTGATGTGGTTCCTTAGATATGAGGGCCCCAGATGGTTCAGGGCCTTGAAGATTAAAACCCAAACCTTGAACCTGATTTGGAATTCCACTGGTAACCAATACAGCTTCGGTAGCACAGGTATTATGTGCTCTCTCACCGATATTGCTAGTCAACACAGGAACTGCACTTGCCAACCTGCAGGTGAGGGCTGGAGTTGTAAGTGAACAAATAACGTGTTCACACTGAGAATATCTGAATGGTATGAATAACTCTGAATTTTGTATTAATATAAATAGTCAAATACACAAATGAAATCCATGAGTACAACTAATTAAGACAACATAACTTGGGCTCTCTGCCAAACTTTATAAGTAGTTTTATCAGTTTTAAAAGGAAAAAAATAAAGCAAATAATTCACAGTCTTCTGCTCAAATAACAAATCTTATTGCATCATAAGAAATGTGTCTACTTAAACAATGTGGTATAAAGTCTTTTGGGGGGGTACTTAACCCTTAAAGAAGTGGCAGGCAGAAATTCTCAAATCCAAACTTATTGGCAATCAAGTTGTTTGTTATAAGCTTCAAGTCGCATAATGTTCAAAGCATGACTTGAGTCATATTGCATCATAAGAAATGTGTCTACTTAATGTGGTATAAAGTCTTTTTTGGGGGTACTTAACCCTTTAAGAAGTAGCAGGCAGAAATCCTCAAATCCAACCTTGTTGGCAATCAAGCTCTTATTTTTACCTTTTAGAACTGATAAAACGACTTATAAAGTTTGGCAGAGAGCCCAAGTTATGTTGACGTAATGATTTGAACTCATGGATTTCATTTATGTATTAGACTACTTATATTAATATAAAATTCAGATTTATTCATACCATTCAGATGTTCCCAGTGTGAACACGTTATTTGTTAACTTGCCATTGTTTCACACTTCGCTTGTTATTGTACGAAGACTGGACTTGTCCCAGAATTACTACTGGTTTCCAGTTAGATTCACCTCTAGCAGCACATCACAGAACAAAATATTTTCAGGGCATAAGTTCTCAAGAGTTCATGCTACCTTCGTCAGATTTCCAGACTTCAGAGATCAGTTGCTCCCAGGGAAATAGGTGTTTTGGGGGTGGACTCTATGGCCTGGAGCTCTTGCTGAGTTTCTTCCCCTTCCCCAAATCTACCCTCCTCAGACCCCCAACCCCCAAATATCCAACCCAAACAGGAATCCCAATTCTCGCTTAACACAGCAGGCTTCTCCACCTTATCTCATCTCATCAAGTGATTTGCCTCATTTCACAAAATCTGTGTTAAAAAAACTCCCAAATACCTCAGCCACATTTCTAATTCCAGCTGTCACTCCGGCTCAATCAAACTGGATCAACTCTTGATCGCTTGAGCCAAGATTACTCCCAATAGGAACCTTTTTCTCTTTCGGGTTTGAAAACCAGTTGCCACAAACCAAACCTAAAACAGCACCTTCTCTCGTGGGTCTGTTGTCAGTTTGAGGATGAAACGGATCGAAATGATAAGGACTGGCAGCTTGTTTTTATGTTTAGGATCATATAACATGGACCACATGCAATATGGGTCAGGTGGAGACACTCGATCATACCCTCTTTCATTGTGTAAGGTTTGCAAAAATCAGAATGTCACAATCTGCACTTATCCCATTTCTGTATAACAATCTAACTGATGCTCTTAAGATACCTATGCTTTTGAACAACATGGATCCCACAGTGTGTGAGAATGTAGCAAAATTTCTGCTAACAATAATAGACGTAAGTCTAGATGAATACCAACCAATGTCTATGTATTATGACCACATATAGCCAGCAGTAATTTTGCTAGCTTCTGTCAGTATCTGATGACGTTTAAGTGAGTTAACTTAGCTGAAGGAATGTCCTATAGTTACAGAAGGACCATGTATATATTTTTAGTATTTTAGTACCAGTGTCTATAATTGTGAGCAATAATGGGCAAATTTTGTATGCTGATTTTGTATGTTTATTTTATGCCAATAAAGGCTTGTGACTGACTGATAACATGGACCAGTAAACTAATTATGGTTCATCAGCAATAGCAGAACACATGACAAACCAACCTGGACACAGAATATTATTTGAAAACACAGAAATTCTGGACCACTCTGACAACCAGTATGTCAGACTACACAGAGAAGCCATTGAAATCCACAAGCACATGGACAATTTCAACAGAAAGGAAGAAACTGTGAAAATGAACAGAACTTGGCTGCCAGTTTTGAAAAGCACTAGAGTCAAGACAGTGACCAATCAGCTCCACACAAACACAGGATGACTATAGGCAGTAAACAATCAAAGGGAACAAAGGACAGGCTACTTCTGTTCAGATTGCCCTCGCTTATTGCCCTTGCTATCTTCATTGTTACTCACATGCTACATACTTCATTGTTACTCACTTGCCAGGCCACTCCTATTCAGATGCCCTCACCTATTGACCTTTACTCACAAGTATATATACTCCACTTGCTTTCCTTTCCTACTATCAGATCCTCTGAAGATGCCAGCCACAGATGCAGGCGAAACGTCAGGAGAGAATGCTGCTAGAACACAGCCATACAGCCTGGAAACCACACAGCACCCCAGTAATTATGGTTAGTTAAGGGGCATTAAACAGGATATGTAACCATGGCTTAAAGGTGTTTTGTTAACCACAGTTAGTTTTAATTAACCACGGTTTGCCCCCAGTGAGGTCCACAAATATATCCCATCGATGGAGATGTCTGGCCGGACCTAAGACAACTAAACCAGCATATACCAAGACAAGGCAGAATTTGAACCATCATCTGTGAGCCAAATCCCAGTTTTACAAACCAAACTCAATAAACCACGGGTTGACTTTATGTCTGGGTGGACGAGGTGGCATGGTGAGATCGTGTCTGGCCAAAGGCCACAGTTATTTTCTGCTATCTGTTGGGTTGCCCACTCTGGATTGAGATATTTCTGGGCATTTGGGGCTGGATCTGGGAAGGACTACGTTTGAGAGTGGGGAAGGACTTCGGCGGGGAGGTGACACCATAAAGCTCATCCCCTGAAGAAGCCATTTTCTCCAAGGGAACTAATTTCTGTTGTCTGGAGATCAGTGGCCATTCTGAGAGATCTCCAGACCTCACCTGGAGGATGGCACCCCTAACAACCTATAAACGGAGACATACTGACAATCCGGGGCCTAACAATTTATGAATCTGGATCTGAGGTAAACACCAGTCCGGTTTGGGGTCGGTGCTCTCTCATACGTAGGGCTTCGTTGACCAGAAATATTTTGCTGATGTTCTTCTCTGACCAGCGTTTCAACTCTCTCTCCTCCCACCCTGCCCAGGCCTCTGAGGGGGTAATAAACCAGGGAAAAGGAGGTTATCTCAGCACTCATGAAGGGAGCGCAGATCTGCTTTTATGGGCATTTCGCTTGGGTTTCTGCCTCGTCCATCTCCAACTTTGGTATTCCATTTTGACATCCAACTGTCCCTCAGTCCACCCTGGGAATGGACGTCCAGCGGACGACGACGGTGCTGCAGAGGAGGCTTTTCCGGATTGTTCTGTTGAGCAATCGGCCACGGCCGCCGTGGTTCCCTCCGACTCTCGTCTCCCCCCTCCACGCCCACGCCAATGTCATCTTCTGAGCTACTGCAGATGCCGCTGTCTTTCCTCAGCCCTCCATGGAGATTAGCAGTGACATTTTGCAGTTCGATCACCTCAGCTGTGAAGAAGATCCCGTCACCTCTCTCGAGCAGCACTGAAGAGAAGAAAGGGAGAGGCAGAGTCTTTTTTTTGGAGCCACTACTGGTGGCGGAGAGACTCTTATTTTTGTCTTGTTTTTGTTGAGAATTTTTATTTATTTTACACATTCAGTCAGTCCATCTTTATTTGATAGCCAACAAGGCAACAAGAAACCAGCAAATAAAACACACACAATTTACAGTTAAACCTTGTATACAAATGAAAGAACAAAAGCTGAAGAGCTAAGAAATGTGTACGATATTGCAGATTATAATTTAACCTTTATACTACAACATTTCTGCCATCTAAGTTTAGATGAGAGAAACATAAGTGTGGCTACCTTGCTTGTGGCATCCCCAAAGACACCAGCCATTATAAAACATACTTTATTCTCTCCAATGCCTCATGATTTTTCTAAAATACACATTTAAACAACACATACATGGAAAGATAAATAAAAAATCCAGGTCTAGTCCTTTTCCCCCCTCATGATAATAATACTAATTGTTCTGGAGCAACAACTTTATACTCACTGCCTTTGATTGAGGGTCTACCAGGGCATTTAGTTGGCTACTGTGGGAACGTATCTATAATGTTGTAAGAGACAGACCACTATCTGCTTGACTAGCAAGATTTTTATTATATTCATGTTTCCAAAGCCTATCATAGCTTCATTCTGCGTACCTGCATGTGCTATTGTACTCTGGACAATATCGTGTGGCTCCATAGCAGATCCACTTTTGCTATGCCTATTGGATGCCACATTTAATAAAGAATTGCAAGCCATGGGGCATATTAAAAAGAAAGAAAGGAACAAACTGAAAGATGGAAGAAGGAGGAGGAGGAGGAGAAGGAGGAGGAGGAGGAGAAGGAGGAGGAGGGAGGACGAGGAGAAGGAGGAGGAGGAGGAGGAGAAGGAGGAGAAGGAGGAGGAGGAGAAGGAGAAGGAGGAGAAGGAGGAGGAGGAGAAGAAGGAGGAGAAGGAGGAGAAGGAGGAGGAGGAGGAGGGAGAAGGAGGAGGAGGACGAGGACGAGGAGGGAGGACGAGGAGAAGGAAGAGGAGGAGGAGGAGGAGGAGGAGAAGGAGGAGGAGGAGGGAGGACGAGGACGAGGAGGAGGAGGAGAAGGAGGAGGAGGAGAAAGAAAAGAAAAGAAAGAAAAGAAAAGAAGAAAGAAAGAGGAGGAGAAGGAGAAAGAAAAGAAAGAAAAGAGAAAGAGAAGAAAGAAGAAGAGAAAGAAGAAAGAAAGAAAGAAGAGAAAGAAAGAAGAAGAAAGAAAGAAGAAGAAAGAAGAAGAAGAATAGGAGGAGGAGTTTTGGATTTATATCCCCCCTTTCTCTCCTGTAGGAGACTCAAAGGGGCTTACAATCTCCTTGCCCTTCCCCCCTCACAACAAACACCCTGTGAGGTAGGTGGGGCTGAGAGAGCTTCGTAGACTAGTGACTAGCCCAAGGTCACCGAGCTGGCATGTGTGGGAGTGCACAGGCTAATCTGAATTCCCCAGATAAGCCTCCACAGCTCAGGCAGCAGAGCGGGGAATCAAACCCGGTTCCTCCAGATTAGAATGCACCTGCTCTTAACCACTACGCCACTGCTGCTCCAGAACCATCCAGAGGTCCTCCTTCATGTGCTTTTGTGGGAACTAATAGTCGGTTTCCAGTTGCCAAAATAAATCCCACAGGTACCCCCCGGAGCTGATTTCTCAAAGAGGGAAAACCCAGAACTGAGGGTTGTTTGACGCCGACTCATCCCTCTAAATGGGAAGCAGAGTTGGCAGGTCACGCCATTGCTGGGCTGAATTCTTTCCTGCCGAGGCAGACATGCGATTAGGAATTGCCATGCGATAACACGAGCTCCCTTCATCCTATAGCACTCTGTGGTGACAGGGCAGAGTTGACGCTTTCCAGATCTCCCTGCGTTTGTAGCTGCCAGCTTCTTTCGGCCTTCGCAACTGTGTTTTATTTACACCATATTGAATCCGCATCTATTGGTCCTAACCAAACCTACTGTACAATTACAAGCAGGGATGTACCGCCCAGGGGGACACATGGAAGAAGAAGAAGAGTTTGGATTTATATCCCCCCTTTCTCTCCTGCAGGAGACTCAATGGGGCTTACAATCTCCTTGCCCTTCCCCCCTCACAGCGAACACCCTGTGAGGTGGGTGGGGCTGAGAGAGCTCTGAGAAGCTGTGACTAGCCCAAGGTCACCCAGCTGGCATGTGTGGGAGTGTTCAGGCTAATATGAATTCCCCAGATAAGCCTCCACAGCTCAGGTGGCAGAGCTGGGAATCAAACCCGGTTCCTCCAGATTGGATACACGAGCTCTTAACCTCCCACGCCACTGCTGCTCCTTGGAGTCAAATGTCCGTGGGCTGCAGCCATTTAGTCAAGTTGGGGGGTGGAAAATTGCCCCACACACCCCTCCTCCTTCCCCCCAGGGCCATACACTGACTTCAAGACCTGGTGCAAAAAAAGTTGTTTGGTCGTGGTGGGGGAAAACGGCTGCCCATTCGGAAGGGGCGGAAAACTCAAGATGTTGCACCGGGCTACATTTTCCCTAGATACGCCTCTGATTACAAGTCGCCTGTAAGCACTACATACTGTTTGGTGAAGGCCTTCTTTCCCTCTGTGCTGCACTTCAGAGGAAGCCGATTCCCCACACAACTCGCCTCATTCTCTTGATCACCGTCAACCGCTGGTTGGCCCCATGAACTCCTTCCCAAGGGGAGTGGTGGAAGGATCCATGGAGCTTCCAGATAATCAGAAGCACTGAAGGTGGCAACTGAAATTTCCCCAGCCAGTGGGCAGCATCGCTGAAGAAAGACACTGATTTCTTGGAAGGGCAAAGAGGTCTAACCTACACTTACCATTTGCCTGCCAGCACTGGACCAACCCCTGTCCCAGCCCTCAATTGCCCTCACTTGACCACTTGAGCAGAAGGAGGAGGAGGAGGAGGAAGAGGAAGAGGAAGAAGAAGAAGAAGAAGAAGAAGAAGGAGGAGGAGGAGGAGGAGGAGGAGGAGGAGGAAAGGAGGAGGAGGAGTTTGGATTTATATCCCCCATTTCTCTCCTGCAGGAGACTCAAAGGGGCTTACAATCTCCTTGTCCTTCCCCCCTCACAACAAACACCCTGTGAGGTGGGTGGGGCTGAGAGAGCTCCGAGAAGCTGTGACTAGCCCAAGGTCACCCAGCTGGCGTGTGTGGGAGTGCACAGGCTAATCTGAATTCCCCAGATAAGCCTCTACAGCTCAGGCGACAGAGTGGAGAATCAAACCCGGTTCCTCCAGATTAGATACACGAGCTCTTAACCTCCTACGCCACTGCTGCCCCTTCCGACTGGGCAGCCGTCTTCCCCCACCACGAAAACATGGGAAGGGCGGACGATGACATAAGCGTCTGAAGTGTTCTAGAAAATTCCCCCCATCTCTGTGTTCTTACCATAGAATAAAGAATTCCTAGAGTGTCCTGCCTGCAGGACTGCCTCTCCCATTACAAGCCCTGGAGGGCTTTATACTCCACTAGGAACAACTTGCTGGTGGTCCCTGCCTCAAGAAGTGTCTCGTTGTCCTCAACCAGAGACAGAGCTTTCCCAGATTTGACTCTGGCTTGGTAGAAATCTCTGTCAAATGAGACCTGGCCATATGAGATCTGGTTCGTACAAACAAACAAACAAAAAAGACTGTGGTGTCTCTTCAGAGCCATCACCTGAAAGTGTTATCGCTGTGTTTGGAAGACTCTTCCTTTCTCAAGCTCAGCCTCCAAAAGGATTTGCAGACACAAGGCTGGCAATCCTGATCAACACAATATTGGCCATGATGTGGACAATCTACATATTGAACATGTCATGTCTTATTATCCTCTGTTACTCACAATTCATCCTAAGATGAATGACGAGAGAAGGCAATTCTTTCCCCAAGTACCAAGCCACTGTACTTTGACGTGCTACTTGGTATGTGGCTGTGCTGTTGTTATAAGCACCTATTGGCTAGTGCCTGTACTGTCACTGATAATAAACTATTCCTCCACAAACGCAAATATCATTTGGTGGCCCTAACACCTGGGCTCAGCATGCAAACAGAGGCTTCGAGTGAGACATTCAGGGTATCACCAAAACATTATCGAGGTCCACCAAAACATTTCCATCGTGATACTCAGCAAGTTAAGAATACTTCCAAAGGATGATGCATGTTATTAAAAAAAAGAAGTCGTCTAATCCACTTTAATTGCTGCTAGTCGCCATCACACTGAGAGAGGTCGAAATTCCACACGGCCCAACCTCCTACTGCCAGGCAAGGCTATTCGTATGCAAGTCCACTGCTAATAGCAGAATCAACTAAATATCATTCATAATGCTTCAACAGACATTTACCGCAAGAAACAATTCCAGACCGGACAAACAGGCTTCTCAAACTACTCTACAGAGAGAGGCAAACCCCAACACCCCTTCCCCCCCCCCCCCCCGATACCTCCCAAAGGCAAGCACTCCAGCCAATCTGACCTGGGGGAATTTTCTTAGGTGACTTCCACATTCAGGAAGTTGCCAGCGTGGTGTCGTGGTTAAGAGCAGGTGCACTCCAGTCTGGAGAACCGGGTTTGATCCCCCGCTCTGCCACTTGAGCTGCGGAGGCTTATCTGGTGAACCAGATTAGCCTGTGCACCAACGGACACCGGCTGGGTGACCTGGGGCTAGTCACAGTTCTTCGGAGCTCTCTCAGCCCCACCCACCTCACAGGGTGTTTGTTGTGGGGGGGGGGAAGGGAAAGGAGATTGTAAGCCCCTTTGAATCTCCTTGCAGGAGAGAAAGGGGGGGGATATAAATCTAAACTACTACTTCTTGTTCTTGTTCTTGTTCTTGTTCTTGTTCTTCTTGTTCTTCTTGTTCTTCTTCTTCTTCTTCTTCTTCTTCTTCTTCTTCTTCTTCTTCTTGTTCTTCTTCTTCTTCTTCTTCTTCTTCTTCTTCTTCTTCTTCTTCTTCTTCTTCTTCTTCTTCTTCTTCTTCTTCGTCTTCTTCACTAAGCCCTGTAAAACACCTGTCCCTTATCATCACAGACAGCCTCTCTCTGCATTTGTGCCCAACATTCAGGGGTGGGCCAGCCTTTTAACTGACTGGGTATTTCATGGCAGGGGGTTGTCCTGGAAGGCCACTAACAGCAAGGAGCCGGCTCTGCTAAGTACCCTCTGCAGGGCTGGCAAACTACAGAGTCTTGCTGCTCTCCCAAGGGTGGCTGGAAAGTTTCTACCACTGGGCTCCAAGCTCAGTTTAGGGCTCTTCATTCCAGCCAGAGTCAGGGGTAGGGGCAAGGAGGAATCTCATGCAATGACATGCGACATCGTGTCTAGTTTGTACCAGAAAGTGACCTCACAACGCTCTGGGAATTCACACCTCTCTGTGATAGAAACCATAGAGATGAGCAAATTCCTAGAGCGCCATTCTGAGTAAAAAAAACAGAAGCGTCATCGTGATGTTGCACATCATAAATGGACGTTGTTCGCCACTGCATAAAGGCTCCTGCTGGTTGCCAGTGCTAGACTGGAATCTCTGGGGTCCGATCAGTGAGTTTATAGCCATTGCTATCGTTGCTGCGAGTTGCGTGGACCTTTCCCAACGTGGCTCGCCTTGCCCCAGGGTTTGCACCCAGGCAGATCTTGTGAACCTGAATTCCTCCAGCCTGTCTAGAACAGGAGCGTACATAGCTGGTCAACCAGCAGATTCAGCCTTGGAGAACTTCACGATTCCCTTGAAGAGACGTAATCTGACTTGTAACGGACATCACCAGGTATCCTTTTGAACTCGGAAGGCCTTTCCTCTGCCACGTGGCTAACAAGGGATTAACAAATTGGAGGAGAAGGAAGCAAAATGAACCATAGTTCCGGAAGGGGCAACCCTA
Source organism: Sphaerodactylus townsendi (assembly GCF_021028975.2). Lineage (NCBI taxonomy): Eukaryota > Metazoa > Chordata > Lepidosauria > Squamata > Sphaerodactylidae > Sphaerodactylus > Sphaerodactylus townsendi. The sequence continues at coordinate 759,141 of NC_059441.1, forward strand.
GCAACTGAGCTCCGGGGAAACGAGAGGACGGGAATAAACTGTGCAATTAAAGACGAGCCTGCTACGAGAATGCCCTGCTCCCCAAAAGGCCTCCGCAGTGGATGCTGCAGGAACTGGTCGACCACGAGGCTTAGATAACACCGAGCAAAAATAACTGCTTGCGTTCGAGAGGCAGGTTGCTTGGTATCTTCACAGCAGAGCAACGTATGAGACCTACGGTGTCTGGGAAAGAGAAGGCTGGAAAGAATTGTGATAGAATTGGCTCGGGATGCAGAGCAGAAGTCGCGATAGAAAGACTTCCTTTCAAAATGCGAAGAGTGTTATTTAAGTTGTGTCATCTCAGGAGGCCAGCGTGGGGCTGGGGATCCCACTGGTAATGGGGTGAGGGAGATATAGCAGTGGGAGGAGGCCGTATGAGAAAAGGGAGGGGAGACGTAGTTGTGCCCAACAGCCTTCTAACCTTCGTCCCATTATGAGACACGGGTGCTAGCATGGTGTCGTGGTTAAGAGCAGGTGGATTCTAATCTGGAGAACCGGGTTTGATTCCCCACTCCTCCACCTGAGCGGCAGAGGCTTATCTGGTGAACCAGACGTGTTTCCGCACTCCTACATTCCTGCTGGGTGACCTTGGGCTAGTCACAGTTCTTCGGAACTCTCTCAGCCCCACCTACCTCACAAGGTGTCTGTTGTGGGGAGAGGAAAGGGAGAGGAGCTTGTAAGCCACCGTGAGTCTCCTTACAGGAGAGAAATGTGGGGTATGAATCCAAACTCCTCCTCTCCCTTCCCCTCTTCCTCCTCCTCCTTCTTCTCCTCCTCCTCCTCCATAGGTCTAGGACACAGGTGTCAAACTCACAGCCCTCCAGATGTTATGGACTACAGCTCCCATCATCCCCTGCCAGCATGATGCTGGCAGGGGATGATGGGAACTGTAGTCCATAACATCTGGAGGGCCACGACTTTGACACCTGTGGTTTAGGAAAATATACCCTTCCCTGACACTGGTGCAATGCCAAATTCATAAATAATAAGACCTTAACTCTGCAGGACTATATTGCACTAGAAAATGTGGACCTGTGGCACACGTGACCTAGACTTGGGTTAGGGAGGTGAAACAGTCTCCTTGAAAGAGCTTGCCCCCGCCCCCCCGGGTTTTCTCAGTTCTTCACCTGTTCTCCATTTGCCTACTGGTAAGACAGCGAGGGACTGGAAAGGGCATGGTTACACAGTCCTGTTTGCCTTGCAAACTTCTGAACGCATATCCTCTTCCGTCTGTGCTTTTGGATCGCCAAGGCCCGGGAATATTTGATTTATAGGGCTGCACCTCTGGCTGTGTTTATTCCCAACAAGTTATTTTAGAGGAGGAGGATGGAGACAGGTCAAGAGTCTGGAGAGATTTGCCTTAAATAGTCAACCCCAAGAGACACAGGGGAGAGCCCAAACCTCTGGGGAGGGAGCTTATAGAAGGAAAGATTCAGGGAACCAGCCAGCTCTCTCCTAAGCCAGGAACAAATTTCTCCCCCCGCCCCCTCCAGTGCTTTAACTCCTTAAGACTCTTTTGCCTGGTTCGGTGGGCTACCAGCAGAGGTGGGATCCAACCAGTTCTCACCACTTCTCTAGAAGTGGTTACTAATTTTTTTCTGAGTGCCGAGAAGGGGTTACTAAAGCAACCTCCCTGCCCAATAGGGACTGGAGGTGCGTGAGTGCGGCGGCGCCACTGTTTGAATCCCACCACCGTCGGAACCTGTTATTAAAATGTTTGGATCCCACCACTGGCTACCAGCCTGGCTATCTGCACCTTCAACCTTCTTCCAAGAGAAAGAAAATATGCAGTTTGGTGAAAAGGATCTTTTCAAAACAACTCCTTTGCCAATGGGGCCGAAAGATAGCCAAAGGGACCTGCCTGGCAGAAAAACAAGATGTGGGGAGAGGCCGTCCCATCATAAAACAGAGGAGATGACAATCCAAGGTCAGTATTATTACTCGCAGGAGGAGGACCAACTTTGTGACTACTTGAGAGTTTCGATGGCTTTAACGGAGGGTTAGATAAATCTCTGCAGGACAGGTCTGAAGTTAGCTGGGACAGCAAAAATAAAACCTCCATATTGAAGAAGAAGAAGAAGAAGAAGAAGAAGAAGAAGAAGAAGAAGAAGAAGAAGAAGAAGAAGAAGAAGAAGAAGAAGAAGAAGAAGAAGAAGAAGAAGAAGAAGAAGAAGAAGAGGAGGAGGAGGAGGAGGAGGAGGAGGAGGAGGAGGAGTTTGGATTTTTATCCCACCTTTTTCTCAACAACAACCACCACCTTTATTTGGCATTTAAAATAGGTTCTAGAGCGTTGCCAGACATTTTTGAAATACAAATCAAGAGTACATTCAAAGCGCAGACAGGAAGACTGTATATAGCAGTATACATTACTTAGAAAGTTCTGTCACTTGTAAAAGACATTTTGCTACTTTTTCCAAGAGCATGACATCTGTATTGTTTAACAGAAGCTGCACAACAGAACAGTCAGAGTCTCTTTCAGATTTGTCTAGGGCCAGCCTGGGAGAGAAATTCCTAATGCCCACATATCTCGGACAGTCAAGAATAATGTGAGCAAGAGTCTCCACTTGGTTTTTACAGTGTGGACAAACCCAATCCTGGAGAAGGATGGATAAGTAACGACCCTTTGTAATGGCCGATGGGAAGGTATTGGATCTGGCCCTTGTGATGATCCATCTCTGTTGGGTTAATAATTCAAGATACTTGGCTATGTGCCCCTGTTCCTGTTTTATTCCAACAGAGAGGGGTGAGCATGATTTATTTGCTTGCCCCAACAAGATATGATATTCCTGTTCTAAAACTCTGCTTTTTAAGGTTCGGAAAATCTCTCCGGGTGTCAGCATACAGAGATCTTCAAGTAATAAACCTATTGAGTAAATTTTTGATTTGAGAAGTTGATACCGTTCTGAGGCAAATAGGTCTGGGCGCGCAGTGTATATTAAACTGTGCACATCAGAGTTAAAACATAATTTGATCCAATACCTTTTTCTCCTGTAAGGAGTCTCAAGGTGGCTTACAAGCCCCTTTCCCTTCCTCTCCCCACAACAGACACCTTGTGAGGCAGATGGGGCTGAGAGAGCTCTGAAGGAACGGTGACTAGCCCAAGGTCACCCAGCAGGGATGTAGGAATGCGGAAACACATCTGGTTGACCAGATAAGCCTCTGCCTGCCACTCAGGTGGAGAAGTGGGGAATCAAACCCAGTTCTCCAGATTAGAATCCACCTGCTCGTAACTACACCATGCTGGCTTTAGAAGTTGTGTGCCAGGGATTACTGATTGCCAAAGTTTATTCGAAGTCATTGTGAAAGGACTGTGGCCCCCTCCCCTCCTTGAGGTCATCAGCAGGAACGTTTTCTGATTGGAAGCCAAAAAAACCCAGAGAGGAAATAGCTGCGTTCATTTGCGTCCACTCTCTCCGCCATCTGTTTATTTGATGAACCAACTTAGCTCATGATTCAAGCCCCACAGGCACAAAAGAACTTCATTGCTTTTGTACGCGTTTGGTACGGGCTTCTGCCACAACCTTACGATCCGCCGAGGCAGTAAGTCTCTAGCTGAGGCCTGCCTGCCCATTGAACCTTTCATCTGAGCCACTCTAGGCCCAAAGCATAATCGCAAAACAAAAACCGAGCTTCCTTGCAGGGGCTGATGGGAATTGTAGTTCATGTTGCACTCTGGCTGTGTCCAATCTTATATACTGATCTTACATATAATTAATCAACTTCTATTTGTATTTACATTTCCTTATTTCTCTTACAAAGTTCTTAAAGATACAGCATAAGTCTTCCAACTCTTATAACTAAACATAAATAATCACTTAGTCCATTCAATTCTTTTTTCAGAAACAAAAAAAGGCTCATTCCGCACATGCAGAATAATGCACTTTCAAACTGCTTTCAGTGCTCTTTGAAGCTGTGCGGAATGGCAAAATCCACTTGCAAACAGTTGTGAAAGTGGTTTGAAAACGCTTTATTTTGCGTGTGCAGAAGGGGCCAAAGCTTCAGTTCCATATAGTCCATATTCCAATTCTGTAGGTTCTACATAAAAACGTCTCGTGCGTATAGAACATTTTTCATGCGTCTCCCTCAGTATGTCAGTATGTTCAATCAACTTCCAACAGTTCTTTAAGGCTTCTAATGGGTATATCTGAAATCAAAGTTACACAGATACATATATACTGAAATCAGAATTATGCATATTCATTCTGATATATAAGATTGGACACAGCCAGAGTGCAACGTGTGTATTTTTGAGTTTATTAAGGCTAACGTTGACATTGCACTCTTAAAGATAGTGGCAATTGTAGTTCATGAACATCTGGAGAGCCGCAGGTTGCCGACCCCTGTTCTGACCCGATAACAAAAAACTGTGCCAACGTTTACATACTAGAAGCTTGAAATGGAAAGTTGGACACATGGGATACGTGAAGATGCCTTCTTCTGCTCAGTGAGTCCCTTGGTCCAATAAAGTCAATAAACCACACCACAAGAACCTTCTCTTGTTTGTACTTTTTGAAAGTGATCAAGGGACAAAGAATTGGCTGCTTGAATTTTTTTTTTTTTTAATCAACAACTTAGCTCTAGGAACGGAATGGGTAGTTGGCACTCCAGTCCCTTCTGGGCGTGCAGAATAATGCACTTTCAATCCACTTTCAGTGCACTTTGTTGTTGTTGATGTTGTTTTGAAGAATTTTATTGGTACATTTGGACCGGATTCTTACAAACATATTGCATACTTTACATTTTATCCAAAATTATACCTTTCCCCCCCTTTTTCCCCTCCCAGGAGCAGCAGTGGCGTAGGAGGTTGAGAGCTCGTGTATCTAATCTGGAGGAACCGGGTTTGATTCCCAGCTCTGCCGCCTGAGCTGTGGAGGCTTATCTGGGGAATTCAGATTAGCCTGTACACTCCCACACATGCCACTGGGTGACCTTGGGCTAGTCACAGCTTCTCGGAGCTCTCTCAGCCCCACCTACCTCACAGGGTGTTTGTTGTGAGGGGGGAAGGGCAAGGAGATTGTCAGCCCCTTTTCCTGCAGGAGAGAAAGGGGGGATATAAATCCAAACTCCTCCTCCTCCTCCTCCTCCTCCTCCTCTTCTTCTTCTTCTTCTTCTTCTTCTTCTTCTTCTTCTTCTTCTTCTTCTTCTTCTTCTTCTTCTTCTTCCCTCCCCTAGGGATTTTCTTTCTTCATCGCTTAAGTAAGCAGCAGCAAGTTCATCCTTTGTAGCCTCTTCTCCCATCTTTCTTCTTTGACTCCAATTTCACTCATCCAATCTGTAAATTCAGACCACATCTTCATCATTTCGATTTGTCTTTCTTGCCGTAATTGGTTACGAGACATTATTTTGAAAATTTCTAACTGTACTTGTTCCCATTCAGTGCACTTGGGAGCTGGATTTTACTGTGCGGAAGAGCAAAATCCACTTGCAAACAATTGTGAAAGTGGATTGAAAGTGCATTATTCTGCATGTGCGGAAGAGCCTTGGATAAGCATCTGGGGGCCAAACCAAACCTACCTCTCCTCCCAAAACAAATGATCGCGGAACGGAAGAGAAGGCGGAAGGAATGGGATAAAAACGGTCGTGCGACCGTCCTGGTTGTGTTCCGAGGAAGCTTCGTGTTGTCGGGCAGGATCTGTGGTGATGTGTGGCTTGTGAAATATTCATCGCTTCCCCTTGCTTGGAACATGAAATCGCTCTACGTTGCTCTAAATATTTCATCGTCGGGGCTGAGGAACAATCTCAGCACTGGAGGGCTGACACACAAAAGGAGCACAGGGCAGGCGCTGCTGTGTGCGTGCAGGCATGGGAGTCCTGGAGGCAGATGCTATTTTGGTAGGAACGGTTAGAGACCGGACCGAGCCGTTTCCCCAAAACCGGGCCCGGCCAAGCTGACCAGTCCGTAGCAGAAGACAGAACGGCTGGACGAGGAGGCACCACGAAAGCCCCGACCCCCTTTCCCTCTGCTATTGTCTCCCCCTTCTTGGCTTCACGCTCCATTATGTTCTTCTCCTCTGATAGGAGCAACTCTTGGTAACGCATTGTGAAAGGAACATTTCTGGCCCCATGTGTCCTTGAAAGCAAACTCTGCTGCATTAAATGTGCAAGGCCTGCTAGATATCCCAGGTCGCTCACATGAATTTCCAGAGCTGATGTTTTAGCGTGTGTGTTGTGTGGGTTTGTGTGGGTTTGCATCAGAGGGTTGGTCATTCAGGGGCAAACCTGGGTCTGCTGTGGTACAGGTGACTTTTGGCAGTGCCATGACCTTTTTTCCCCTTTGGGCATGCACATACTTTGAACATTCAAACACACTTCTTAAAGGCACAAATTAGATTGACAACTACATGCCTGAGTAATAGCCAAGTATGTGAAGGAGGAGGAGGAGGAGGAGGAGAAGGAAGAAGAAAAAGAAGAAGAAGAAGAAGAAGAAGAAGAAGAAGAAGAAGAAGAAGAAGAAGAAGAAGAAGAGGAGGAGGAGGAGGAGGAGGGAGGAGGAGGGGGAGGGAGGAGGAGGAGGTTTGGATTTGCCTATATCTCCCTGCAGGAGACTCAAAGGGGCTTACAATCTCCTTGCCCTTCCCCCCTCACAACAAACACCCTGTGAGGTAGAGGGGCTGAGAGAGCTCCGAGAAGCTGTGACTAGCCCAAGGTCACCCAGCTGGCGTGTGTGGGAGTGGCACAGACTAATCTGGAATTCCCCAGATGCAGTCTCTCCACAGCTCTGGCTGCAGAGCTAGAATCAAAACCCGGTTCCTCCAGATTAGATACACGAGCTCTTAACCTCCTACGCCACTGCTGCTCACTTTCAAAGAAGAAGAAGAAGAAGAGGAGGAGGAGGAGTTTGGATTTGTATCCCCCTTTCTCTCCTCTAAGGAGACTCAAGGGAGCTTACAATCTCCGTTTCCTCCCCCCCCCCCACAACATACACCCCAGAGGTGGGGCCGGAGAGAGCTCCAAAGAATCCAGAGACTAGCCCAAGGTCACCCAGCTGGCGTGGGTTGAATGCACAAGCTACCTGGTTCCTCAGATAAGCCTCCATTGTGCCTGCTGCAGAGCTGGGAATCAAACCCTGCTCCTCCCAGACAGGGAGTGCACCTGCTCTGAACCACCACACCACGCTGGCTCTCTGTGTACCCTTTTGACATACGAAGGACATGCACACACGCAAATGTGTGGCACTCTATTTTATACAGGGCATCTTGTGAGCACCTTAAGCTGGATTTTCCCAGGGCCAGCCAGATCTCACCACATCTCAGAAGCTAAGCAGGGTCAACCCCGGTTAGAATTCGGACGGGAGACTTCCAAGGAAATCCAGGGTCACGACACAGAGGAAGGTGACGACATTATTTCCCATTCAAAGCAGCGTCTCATTAGGATCGGAGGTGGATTTGATGCCTGGCGGTCCTCGAATGTGTCATATAATTCTATGGGGGGTTGTGGGAGCAGGAGGCTTATGGCGAGGGACCGTTGTCCGTCATTGGCCTTGTATCCACCCTGTGAGGTTTCCCTGGTTCTAGCAGGACTGTGGGTCGGGGGGAAGCCCAAGCTGTCACCAGGTTCCCTTGATGCCCACGGTGCCCACACATCAGTCACCCAGCTGTTCTCCCCTCCCTTTGAAACATGAACAAGTCCTCCTCCAAGCAGCTTCTGAGCTCAGCCCAGCAGGGCAGGGTCCATACCCAGTGGTGGGATCCAAAAATTTTAGTAACAGGTTCCCATGGTGGTGGGATTCAAACTGTGGCGTAGCGCCAATGGGGCTGGGCGGGCACTTTGATGGGGGGGCGTGGCCGGGCATTCCGGGCAGGGCATTCCTGGTAGGGGCTGTGGTATGCACGAGCCACAAGGCCGGTCCCATAGGCGGAAAGCGAATGCACGCAGGAAGCAGGCTGCCACCAGCACGCTGGTGCACTCCTCCTCCTGCTAGATCAAGGCCGGGTCAAGTTCACTGCAGCTACTGTTGAGAGGAGAGGGCGTAATCAAGGCAAAAAAAAATCATGTGGCAAAATCACCAATTAGTAACCCCCACTCGGCACACACAAACAATTAGTAACCTACTCTCAGGAACCTGTGAGAACCTGCTGGATCCCACCTCTGTTTGTACCTCCGCAGCCACACGGTTGCTGTGGGCGAGGGAGAGGGGGCATGCCAAGGGCATTCCTATCTAGCCACGGCAGCAAGGGGAGGGGGCTGCCTTCCCAGGGGGACAGATAAGGGCTCTTGGCAGGGCCCTCACCTCCATAAAAGGTCTGGCCTGTCACTCTGGCAGCTGCGTCTGTAATGTGTTGTTTCCAGTGGAGAGTGAGAGGGTTGTCAGTCACTCAGTGAGGCTGAGGTTTTGGGGGGCCCCTCCCCTTCTCCCTCTCCATTTCTCTTCCAGGGGGAAACTTGTGTCGAAGAAGAAGAAGAAGAAGAAGAAGAAGAAGAAGAAGAAGAAGAAGAAGAAGAAGAAGAAGAAGAAGAGGAGGAGGAGGAGGAGGAGGAGGAGGAGTTTGGATTTATATCCCCCCTTTCTCTCCTGCAGGAGACTCAAAGGGGCTGACAATCTCCTTGCCCTTCCCCCCTCACAACAAACACCCTGTGAGGTGGGTGGGGCTGAGAGAGCTCCAAGAAGCTGTGACTAGCCCAAGGTCACCCAGCTGGCATGTGTGGGAGTGCACAGGCTAATCTGAATTCCCCAGATAAGCCTCCACAGCTCAGGCGGCAGAGCTGGGAATCAAACCCGGTTCCTCCAGGTTAGACACACGAGCTCTTAACCTCCTACGCCACTGCTGCTCAAACACAGTGTTGTAAGGGAGATAATGCCAAAGCTTGACAACTCCAGGTATTGAAGTCACTGTATGGACCAAGGGGAAAGAAGGAGGGGCGTGGGGGGCGTGGCTAAATGGCCACAGCCCAGGGACATTTGACCCCATATGTCCCCCAGGGCGGTACGCCACTGGGAGATCTCCAGGCTCCACCTGGAGCCTGGCAACCCTACACAGAAGGGTAGGCCTCCCTGGGGGATGACTGGACCAAAGCAGAGTCAATCGCCAGTTGGCTAGAGGGGAAGGAACCGGCCCTTTTGTGAGTGCTGGCAGGACCAAGCCCTGCACCCCCCCCCCGCCAGCTGCTGATGCGGCATCCTCCACCCCCCCCCCAGCCCTTTTGCAGGCTCACCTCTCCCCACCCCCACCCCAGAGGCAGCGGCTGAGTGCCAGCCACCTGCACGCCTGGCTGCAGCCGTCACATCCGATCAGCGTCCAGCGGTTTGCAAAGCACTTAGACCCTGCTCTCAGCTGCCCTCACCTCACGGAGCGACAGCCGCCTTCCCAGAGCCGGGAATTCTCTCCAGCTGGTGGCCATTAAAGGCACAGGGCCTCTCCTTCGCCAGGCTGGTGGCCGGCATCGCCCGCCGGCCGGCCCCACAACCTGCTCTAGGCAAAAATAAAGAAAGAAGGATCCCTGCATAGTCCACACAACTTCTTCCACGGGGCTGGTCTCTGCAGCTCTTGCCGGACCTCTCCCATGGGCTGGGCTTTAAATATATATATATTTATATATGTATGTATGTATAAATGTATATGTATATGTATATGTATATGTGTATGTGTATGTGTATGCGCGTGTGTGTGTGTGTGTATACACACGCACGCACGCACGCACACACGCACACATACATACATACATACATACATATATATATATATATAGTGGAGAGAATCGAAAAATGGAATAAGAATACATTGATAGGAAAACAAAAAAAACCCCTATAATATCCAATTCCAAACCCTTTATTGGCATTATAAATTACAGAGTTAGTAGAAAAGGGGCATTTATCTACTAACTGAGACATTAAAACATTAAAATACATTAAAACATTAAATACATTAAAACAATGTTAAACATTCACAACCACGCCTTGTAAACCGCACCCTATAACATCTTGATAATTTATATAAATAATAATAATAACCTTTAATGGCATAATTAAAACAACAGCAGCAATATACCAGCAACGATGGCGACCTCAGTGTAATGATACAATCTCCAGGACAGTTATAACCGTTTGCTGATGACAGAGCACAAAAAGTTAGCCGGCGCTTCCAATCCACTTGCAGAACCACAATCCAGCATCGTTACCACAATTGATAGATCAGTATTATCAATGGCGGGGTTTTAGCCACGGGTTTAGATATTTATTCCTGGCTAAACTGTGTAACGGGCAGTGTAATATCGCGTGTTGGATTGATTCTTCATAAGCTGAACTGCAGGGACAAAAAGAAGAAAAAATAAGATAGAGACCCATCAATAATCAAGAGAGCCAGCGTGGTGTAGTGGTTAAGAGCAGGTGCGCTCTAATCTGGAGAACCGGGGTTGATTCCTCGCTCTGCCGCTTGAGCTGTGGAGGCTTATCTGGGGAACCAGATGAGCTTGTGCACTCCAACACGTGCCAGCTGGGTGACCTTGGGCTAGTCACAGTTCTTTAAAGCTCTCTCAGCCCCACCTACCTCACAGGGTGTTTGTTGGGGGGGGGGTGGAGGGAAAGGAGATTGTAACCCCCTTTGAGTCTCCTTACAGGAGAGAAAGGGGGGGGGAATATAAATTCAAAACTACTAGTAGTAGTCTTCTTCTTCCTCTTCTTCAACAAAGGTATGCAAATGGACAGTCCGGAACTTGGATAGCTGCACTGCTGTCCTCTGTTGGAGGAAAATGGAGCAGCCAGATCTTTGGCTGACGTGGGGAAACTGAGAGCTGCAGGAATCTATGGCTGGTAGCAGGTGCTTGGTATTTCAACAGAGGTCCCCATAGGCAGCAGATGCCCGGGGTCTGGGGTCAGGGTTCAGTTCCAGAGAGAGAGCCTGGATGGTTGCGGAGAATCCCAGATGGGTGTCACAGGCCTGTGACCATAAATCCACTAGTCCAGTGGTGGCGAACCTATAGCACAGATGCCAGAGGTGGCACTTAGAGCCCTTTCTGTGGGCACGCGAGCACAGAGTTCGTCATGTGGGGGGTGGAAAATCACCCCACAGCACACACATCTAGGCTGGCCTGGGCACGATCCTTTACCTGGGAGTAAGCTCGGTTGCTGACAATGGGGCTTGCTTCTGAATAAACCCTTCTAGGGTTGTGATTCACCCATTTGAAGCATTGCATGTTGCTTTACCAAGCTTACTCCTGAGTAATGCGTGCCTTGGAGCCAACCGTTTTTTCTAAACTAAAACCTCAGTATTCAGGTTAAATTGCCGGGTTGGCACTTTGCGATAAATAAGTGGGTTTTGGGTTGCAATTTGGGCACTCGGTCTCGAAAAGGTTCGCCATCACTGCACTAGTCATTCACTCAACTGGTGAGGGTACAAAGTTCAAGAGGGTGATGGCCTCATTCGGGGCCGCACAGGGCGACTGAAGGAAGGGAGGCTTTGATTTGGAGTCAGGGTTAGCCGGGCTGAGAGGAGTTAATATTTGGACGGGCCCCCTCCAAGGAAAACCAGAGTTGTGACACAGAGGCCGGCATCCCGACTCCGATTCTCTGACCACAGTCGCGTTGAGAGGAGATGTGACTGGCAGCTGTTCCCAGGAGATGGCCATGAAATATTGAGCAGGCCCTCTGCTTTCTGCTCAAGTAAAGACGACGGAGTGTGATGCCGGCTTCAAGGCAGGCCGGAGCGGGGCGGGAGACCAAGGCGCCTTCTGCTGCTGCTCCTGCTGAGAGCCAGCGTGGTGTGGTGGTTGAGAGCAGGTGGATTCTAACCTGGAGAACTGGGTTTGATTCCCCGCTCCTCCACCTGAGTGGCAGAGGCTGATCTGGTGAACCAGATGTGTTTCCGCACTCCTGCATTCCTGCTGGGTGACCTTGGGCTAGTCATGGTTCTTTGGAGCTCTCTCATCCCCGCCTACCTCACAAGGTGTCTGTTGTGGGGAGAGGAAGGGAAATGGAGTTTGTAAGCTGCCTTGAGTCTCCTAACAGGAGAGAAAGGTGGGGTATAAATCCAAATTCCTCCTCTCCCTCTCCACCTCCTCCTATTCTCCTCCTCCTCCTCCTCCTCCTCCTCCTCCTGGGACTGCCCTGAGGTTGGATAGTCCTGTGAAGCCACCTTGAGTCACCTTACAGGAGAGAAAGGTGGGGTATAAATCCAAAGAAGAAGAAGAAGTCGTCGTCGTCGTCGTCTTCGTCCTCCTCCTCCTCCTCCTCCTCCTCCTCCTCCTCCTCCTCCTCCTCCTCCTCCTCCTCCAGACTTTCTTAAGAGCCGCCCTCTCATCAGAAACTCTGCCACCATCCTGAAGACCACTGACCCAGCAAAAGAGAATCAAGGCTACGGCCCCCGCAGCGCAATACCTGGAATGAATTCACACTGGTTTTGTTGCTGCTGAGCTACAAGGACTCAGAAGGCATTCGGGCCAAACTGTTGGTTTACTTGCCCTCACCTTCCCTTTGAGAAGTGTCACTCAGGCTTTCCACGAGGTATAGGCAGCAGGCATTTCCTTGATGCGAGGGATTAATTGTGCGTATGTGTATTAAAATGCTGTGAATTCACTTCCGACGAATGGCCAATCTCTGGTTGAATTCCCCCCAAAACGTCTTTTCATATTTTTCAAAACAGCCTATCGTTTCATCCTCACGACGACCCTGCGAGGTAGGTTAGGCTGAGAGGGTGTGAGTGACCCAAGGTCCACCCAGCAAGCTTTTGTGGCGGAGCGGGGATTCAAACCTGGGTCTTCCAGAACCTACTCTGGTACTCGCACCACCACATTACACAGGTTCTTTTTCAACATTTTAATTTTGGTATGATCGGTTAGCAAAGGCAGGTGTGGGGACTGCCCCCCTTCTTGCCTGAGATTTGGGTCCTCTCCCTAGCTCAGGGGTCTGCAAGCTGCAGCTCTCCAGATGTTCATGGACTACAATTCCCATCAGCACCTGCCAGCAATTCCCATCAGCTCCTGCCAGCCCCATGGCCAATTGGGAATTGTAGTCCATGAACATCTGGAGAGCTGCAAGTTGAAGACTCCTGCCCTAGCTCCACGTCTTCATGAGCGTCCACACCTTCCTGGACCAGCCCAGTGTCCTCCTTGAACAGCCCAAAGCTGCCACCTTGTGGCAGACGACAAAACTGCATTACTTAATGGGTTTTTCTGCGTTCTGGTTTTTCACCGCTAGGTCACAAAAGTTAGTTCCCAGTAAATCCGCTGCTCTTTAAGGTGCCACAAATGGGCATGTGTGTGTATGTGTGACACAGAAAGGCAGAGATGGGCAGCTGGGACCCATTCTCAACCCGGCATCTTTCCCAAAAGTAAGAAGAGGAGGAGGAGGAGGAGGAGGAGGAGAAGTAAAAGGAGGAAGAGTAGTAGTACTAGTAGTATGGATTTATACTCCACCTTTCTCTCCTGTAAGGAGACTCAAGGTGGCTTAAAAGCTCCTTCCTTCCTCTCCCCCCAATAAACACCTTGTGAGGCAGGTGGGGCTGAGAGAGTTCTGAAAGAACTGTGACTACTAGCCCAATATCACCCAGCAGGAGTGCAGGAACACATCTGGTTCACCCGATAAGCCTCCGCCACTCAGGTGGAGGAGTGGGGAATCAAACCCGGTTCTCCAGATTAGAATCCACCTGCTCTTAACCACTACACCACTCTGGAGACCCGCCTGAACATCATCTCTGTATATGTATGTGTGGGTCATCAAGCCCCACTCACTTAGGGTGGCCCTGCAGGGTTTTCAGGCTAGGAGACGTTTGGAGATGGTTTGCCACTGCCTGCTTCCATGTTTACTGAGAGAGTTCTGAGAGAACTGTGACTGGCCCAAGGTCACCCAGTCGGCTACATGTGCAGGAGTGGGGAATCGAACCTGGTTCTCCTGATTAGAGTCCGCCCATTCCTAACTACTCCACCACAGCAGCTCTCCACTACAACCTTTTTAATTGGAGATGCTAGGACTTGAACCTGCACCTTCTGGATGCTGAGGGGATGCTCTGCCACTGAACCGTGCGACTCATCCACTCTCTCAGGAATGCAACCTGAATTTCTAGCTTACAGCATGTTCTGACCGAGGGGTCTGCAACCTGCGGCTCTCCAGATGTTCACGGACTACAATTCCTATCAGCCCCTGGCCAATTGGCCAAGCTGGCAGGGGCTGATTGGATTTGTAGTCCATGAACATCTGGAGAGCTGCAGGTTGCAATCTGGCCTGTCCAGGGCAACCCCAAAGCTTTCTGGATCACATAAAGCAAGGGCACCGTTGCTACCCGACTGATCCCCATGTCGGTGAGCGTTCATGTGGTGAGTCGGCCTTTGGTGAGCATGCGCGCGAGAGTATAACGCATGGGTGTATGGCACGTGCGTTTGTTTGGGACCCCCGGCGCTTGGCTCACCCCCAGCATATTGTCTCTGGTTTCCGTGCTGCACGGGGTTTGGGGGGAACGCGGGTAGCGCGGGAAGCAGATGCTTCTGGCGGCTGCAAGGAGCTGCCTCGCAGGCTCCGTTCCCACGCTCTGCTGCCCTTCCTGTTGCGACAGCTCTTGGGAGGATGCCAGGGCATTGGAAGAGACTCTTGGAAATTGTGACGGGGTCTGGGGGGGGGGAGGAAGAGCTACACCGTTGCTGGAATAAGTGGGGACCGCCTCCCCAGGACAGCTCTCCTTTACGCACCACTGTCTTCTCCCAGCTGTGCCCAAAGAGGATCAAACTGTTCATTTCCCTCCTACTGACTTGGTTGAAAAAAATAATTTTCTAAGGCTGTTGGGCTAGTCGCAAACTGTGATCATTTTAGGGTGAGAACCACCAAGAAATGTTGTAATTAAATCGAGACACATCGAGACACATTGTGTCCAGTTCTGGTCGCCGCATCTCAAAAAGGATATTGAGGAGATAGAAAAAGTGCAGAGAAGGGCAACAAGGATGATTGAGGGACTGGAGCACCTTCCCTATGAGGAGAGGCTGCAGCGTTTGGGACTCTTTAGTTTGGAGAGGAGACGGCTGAGGGGGGATATGATTGAAGTCTATAAAATTATGCATGGAGTAGAAAATGTTGACAGAGAGAAATTTTCTCTCTCTTTCTCACAATACTAGAACCAGGGGGCATCCATTGAAAATGCTGGGGGAAAGAATGAGGACTAATAAAAGGAAACACTTCTTCACGCAACGTGTGATTGGTGTTTGGAATATGCTGCCACAGGAGGTGGTGATGGCCACTAACCTGGATAGCTTTAAAAGGGGCTTGGACAGATTTATGGAGGAGAAGTCGATTTATGGCTACCAATCTTGATCCTCTTTGATCTGAGATTGGAATGCCTTAACAGACCAGGTGCTCGGGAGCAACAGCCGCAGAAGGCCATTGCTCTCACATCCTGCATGTGAGCTCCCAAAGGCACCTGGTGGGCCACTGCGAGTAGCAGAGAGCTGGACTAGATGGACTCTGGTCTGAAAAGGATTCACAGTCCCATTTTGTGGCTTTGTTTCTTACATGTTCTTATCCCCTCCCGGCACGCTCCGATGCAGGATCAGAAGCCCCATATATTATTGCTGCTGCTGTGCTTTATGGTTATAGATTTGTAAATTGTTTTAAATTACCTTCGTTTTTATGTGTTAAATGTTGTTTTTAGCCTGCTGTGTTTAATGTTACTATGTATTGTTGTTGCAGGCCTGCTGTACGCCGCCCAGAGCCCTTCGGGGATGGGCGGTTTAAAATCTAATATATAAATAAATAAAATAAGATGAACTTTAATGTCATTGCGCACACACAACGAAAATACAAACAAACATCCCCCGATGCACGTTTCTGCAGTCCTCACACCCCATCTTCCACAATCCCAACCATCCCTACATAGCCGCATCAAGGGGACACCATGGAGTTCAGCATAGCCACAGCTCAGAGGTGCATCTCATACATGATTTACCTGTGGCCTTCCTTCCCCATGAAAGCATAAGAACATAAGAACTAGCCTGCTGGATCAGACCAGAGTCCATCTAGTCCAGCATTCTGCTACTCGCAGTGGCCCACCAGGTGCCTTTGGGAGCTCACATGCAGGATGTGAAAGCAATGGCCTTCTGCTGCTGCTGCTGCTCCCGAGCACCTGGTCTGCTCAGGCCTTTGCAATTTCAGATCAAGGAGGATCAAGATTGGGAGCCATAGATCGACTTCTCCTCCATAAATCTGTCCGAGCCCTTTTTAAAGCTATCCAGGTTAGTGGCCATCACCACCTCCTGTGGCAAAACATTTACATGATGTGGAGCTGCCCTTCTGGCCGGTTAAGTGCTCCTGCGCACCGATTTGCCCTCGCGTTGAAAGCGGAGCAGCTTTTCTTCCCATGCGAATCCTAAAAATAATGCCGACCACATTCCGGCTTCCCCTCTGACAATCAGCCAGAGGAGCAGTGCGCTGTGGGAAAGTCTGGCTTTGTTTTTCCTGAATCTTATAAATAGATTCCTTCCTCTAGCAGAAACGTTAAACGAGGAGGGAATGGGAAGGCCGATGGCAAGCTTCTTTTGAACTGGAACAACAGTTTGTTTTTTCGTTTCCTGCGGAGAATCATGCAGCCAAGAGGGCTGGCCCGTGGGCGAACAGTTGCAACGAGAAAAGGCGCCTGGCATTTTCTCCCAAAGACCCCCCCACGCTCACGCTAAACCGGCTTTTTGTTTGCTTGCACTTGAAACATACAGTTGGAAGGGTCCTATCCCCTGCTCAATGGAGGATCAGAGTATCCCAGACAAGGGTCTGTCCAGCCACTGCTTAAAGACTGCCAATCAGGAGCTCACCCCCTCCCTTGCACAACATTTACTGTAAAAATATTTCTCCTAATATCCAGTCGGAGCCTTTCTGCCTGTCAGTTAAACCCATTATTGCAAGCCTTATTCTCGGCTGCCAACAAAAACAGCTTCCTGCCCTCCTCTAAGTGACAGCCCTGAAAATACTTCAAGAGAAACAACCACGTCACCCCCCAAACTCTTCTCCAGACTGAACATTTCCAGTTTCCTCAGCCTTTCCTCATAGGGCTTCTCCAAGCCTGTGATGTATATAAACTATAAATTTATATAAGTTTATATGCACATAAGTGTTCTGTATTGCGTGTATATCAGTGTGTGTGTGTATACACGTGTGCGCATACTTGTGTATACACAATATATAAACTTATCTTTATATACATATAAGTATTCTATTACGTGTATATTAAGCATATATAAATTTATATATACTTACATAAGTATTGCATGTGTGTATTTGTGAATGTATATAATCTGTAAGTTTATATACATATTATTCTATACTATATGTATATTAACTATTCTCTCTCTGTGTATATATATATACACTCACACATATATATAACATGTATCTTAAGTATTCTCTCTCTCTCACTATATATATATGGCGCGTAGTGTGTGCGGATGTAATATATATACACGTTACATACATACACACACACATATATACATATACATATATACACACACACATATAAATCGTGTATACATATATATAATATATATACACACACGTTACATGCATACATACATATACATACACACACATATATACATACATATATATACATATACACACACATATATTTGTGTATACATATATATTATATATATGTACACGATACACACACACACACACACACACACACACACACATCTCGTGTATACATATATTACATCCGCGCACACTACGTGCCAACATCTTCCCGAGACTCCCACCGCGCAAGCGCACGGCGTCTGGCTCCTCGCGCCTGCGCAGTGCCCGCGGAGGGCGCGACCGGCTGCTTCTCCCGCCTCCCTCCTCCGCGTCTGCCTTTGTTTCGAGCGTCTGTTTCCCAGGCAGCCTGGCGGCGGAGGGGGCGTGACTATGCAGATGAGCCAGGGGGCGGGGCCTGCGCTTCGGTCCGTCAGTCGGAGCTGGGCGCTCGCGAAGGGAGGAGCTGCCGAGAGGCCCGGAACCGAGCGCCTCCCCCGACCCCCGTCCGTCCTGCCGAGCCCCGAGGATGATAAACACCCAGGACAGGTACTCAGGGAGGGGCGGCGGCGGCCCTCTTGCCCTGCGAGGAGGAGGGGGCCTTCTCCCCTCCGGATCGGGGCCGCTCCCCCCCCCGCCCCTCTGCAAAAGACCCGGATGATGCACAAAGACCGCGGGGGGGGGGGGGGGGTGTATGAGGAAGAGAGAAAGGAGAGGACAGAAATAAAATGGGGGAGGGGGTGTTAATGTTTGCAGACACCCAGCTTTGCATGACCGGGGGGGGGGAGCGTTTTGCACGCGCTTGTGCAAAAGTGGGGGTCGGAGGGGGCGTGCGTGCGCGCGCCCGGTGGCTAGTGCACGTCGACGCCTGCTTTGCTCTCAGTTGCTCCAGCCCTCAAATGGAGGCTGGGACTTCCCAGGAAAGGGGGGGCTCTTTCCCTCCCCCCTTAGTTTCCCCGCCCATGCACCCCCCTTTCCTTTCTGATCTCCCCCCCCCCCTTGATCCTGCTAGTCAGGAGAATCTGGTTGCTTTTTCTTGCACGCAGGTGGACTCTTGGCCTGTGTCTCTCTTGACCTGGCTTGGAGGTTCATTTGGGGAGGGGGAGAGCCAGGGGCAACTCTGGGGAAACACCCCCCCCCCTCCAAATCCATGGTGGTGCTGGCCTGCTTGGTAAACACACCCAGGCTTTGACGCTCAGATCTTCCCCACAGGTGGCCTCACAATGCCCACCTGGCCCTCTTGGCATGGCATATTTTGGAAAGCATTGCCAGGTTGGACAGCAGCCCTGAGGTCCCTTTGCCAGGGCCGCTTCTAAAATGTCTGCTTAGCTTTTTTCAGGCCACAGCCAGCTTTGGCCGGAATTGCCGAGACGGGTGCTGCTAGTCTGCAAAATCTTACACGAAACAAAACGCTGTTGGTCCTCCACAGCGGCTTCGACACCTGTTTTCTTTTGGGCGGGTGACTCTGAATCTGTAGTGGCACCACAAAATTCAAGGCCGGTAGTGCTTTAAAGACTGACACACACACACACACACCCCGCCCTCTAGTGCATAAGCGTCGTATCAGTTTGTCGGATACAAACAGAAATCAGTCTGCTCGGATCCTGTTTATTTTTGCTATCTCGAGAAGGCTTTTTCCCTGCACAAAATAGGGGGAGCGTTCACTCTGCTAGCTGTAGCCGTGCGGCGGAGTGGCCTCGTATCTGGAGCTCAGGGAGGGCCAGGCTTTCCTGGGCATCTTGGAGTGGGTGCGCGAGCTATTGTTGGTGCTCTACAGGAAAATAATTCGCGACGAGCATTTTATAAAGCTGGGTAGGGCAGATGATAACAGTTGCGTGCACGTAACTTCCTTATACCGAGTTCTAGAACGGTGAACCCCTTGGCTTGAAAGAAGCCTGCTTTTCTGGCTCACATGCCCACTTCTTGTGTGTTTCTGCCTCTGGGAAGTGGTCACAGAGAACGTTAACTGGACGGTTCGGGCTGCAATCCAGAGTATGCCCTTGGACCTCCGAAAACAAGACTGAGTAAATGTCGTTGACCTTTAAAATACTGCTGGAGTCCAATTCTGCTACTGTAGGTTAAGTCAGGCTACCCACCCAAAATAAACAGGTGCTTTTGGTGTGAATTTAAAAGAAATAAGGCTCCACTGTGATCCGGAGGGTGGGTTTACCCATAAGCGTTATGGAAACTGGGCTGGAATAATCGCAGCATCCCACCATTATGAAAAGTTGGCACCCCTTTGTCTATGGAGATCATTCTGAGAAATGGCTTCCTGTCAGCGGGGTCCTTTTTCAGAGGCGACCATTTCAACCCCTGTACAAGGTTTAATGAATTGACTGTCAGAATACAGACTGTCGCCTTTTGTGTTTCTCCCCTGCAATCCTTTGACGCGAGGTGGAAATCATAGATTATGGGACGATTTGGGTTTGGAGGCTATAATATTTTCGCCATTGGGATTTGGTGCTAGAGTCAGAAATTTCTGAAAGTTTTTTTTTTAATAAACTCAGGTTCTTGGGAATCGGATATTTTGGATAGACCGGTGGGGTTCAGATTCCTTAAATAGGTAAACATAAGCCATTTAACATTGCCCCCCCCCCCCCCCCAGGTTCCAGATTGGTGTTAATGATGGAGTTTCTTCTTGAAAGAAATGGGGGTTGCAGAACATCAGTTGTTTAAAAATGGGGCATTCTTCACTGCTCCAAACGAAAGAGGTTTCTACTCCTTTTTCCGGTCCACAGAGGGTGTTTTTTAAAGAAAGAATTTGCTTATCGTCGCAATAACCTGTAGGGAAACTTTGCCTGCGATCGACACACCCCAAACCATGTGGCTAATTGATTATCCTGGGCAGAGACCTGCATTTGTTTTGCAAAGAATACTAACCGAGGATCCTGTTTTCACCAACCACTTGTACGCCAAACTATCCCAAGCACAATTACTTGAAAAAGAAAAAGAGCTCTTTAGCTCTGCTAGATGTGAACTACCTTAGGGAAATCCATCCACCCCATTCAGTGCAAATGTTAACTAGATTAATAAAGCTAGTGTGTGGTTACCAGACTTGGATAGCTCAGACTAGCCTGATCTTGTCAGATATCAAAAGCTAAGCAGGGGTGGTCCTAGTGCTGTGGTGGCGAACGTTTGGCACTCCAGATGTTATGGACTACAATTCCCATCAGCCGTGGAAACCGTGTCTTGTCTTAAAAACTTTGTGATGGAAACCGTGTCTTGCCTTAAAAACTTTGCGTGGTCAGCTGTGACTTGAGGGCAAAAAAGATGGGGCCTGTTATTCTTGATTGGATTTCAATGAAGAGTTTGAAGAAGAGTTTGGATTTATATCCCCCCTTTCTCTCCTGCAGGAAACTCAAAGGGGCTGACAATCTCCTTGCCCTTCCCCCCTCACAACAAACACCCTGTGAGGTAGGTGGGGCTGAGAGAGCTCCGAGAAGCTGTGACTAGCCCAAGGTCACCCAGCTGGCGTGTGTGGGAGTGCACAGGCTAATCTGAATTCCCCAGATAAGCCTCCACAGCTCAGGTGGCAGAGCTGGGAATCAAACCCTGTTCCTCCAGATTAGATACACGCGCTCTTAACCTCCTACGCCACTGCTGCTCTCAATCTTGCACATCACCCTTTGCTTCCTCCATTTCGTGGCCCAGGGACGATTTGCTTGCTTGCTTCATACCTTCTATGTAAAACATCTGTCTACATCACTACATCCGAAGAAGTCAGCTGTAGCCCCCCAGCATTTATGCTTGTTACTTAAAGGTGGCACTAAACTCCCGTTTTCTGCCGCAGCCCCGCGTGGGACGCCTGTCTCAAATTATTTACTTGCTTCTGTCGGTGGAAGTCATTTTGCAGTTTAATTGCAGAGGTACGCCTTTTCTAGTGCTTTAGAACGAAGGGTTGGTGGTTGTGGGAAGTTACGTTAAGTCAAAACTGACTTATGGTGACTCTAAGGTTGGATTGCTTATTTATTTATTAGATGTGTTATACCACCCACCCCCCGAAGGGCTCCAGGCAGCGTGCAGAAGATAAAACCATTACAAAAATTACAAAACTAAATCACTGTGCTCTTGGCTGCTCAAAAAAACCGCTCAATCATCCACTGCAGAAATATGTTTAAAGTGCAATGCAATAAGACTATGTATGAAAGAAGCCTGATCATTCATGCACTTTAAACTCATCACACTGCACTTTAAACATGTTTCTGCACAGTCTACGCTTCAGTGGGGGGTTTTTTGAGCAACCCGGGGCACAGTGATCTAGCTTTCCATTCCAGTTTGTTCCCTGTGTCATGCTTGTAGTTTTGTGTCGACCCTGTAGGGTTTTCAAGGCCAGAGACAAACAGGTGGTTTGCCATTGTCTTCTTGTGCTTCCTTTGATAGTCGCCCCTCCAAGTACTAACTAGGCTGACCCTGCTTAGTTTCCAAGGCCCAAGGAGATTGAGTGATTGAGAAGCCTGCTAGTAAACAATGTACAGATCTGTTAAACACAAACACAGCTTTCAAACTTTAGCCTCAGCACTGTTGCTTTAAGAGCAGTGTTTTTTTTTTAAAAAACAAAAACAAAATAAATACAGTTCCTGTTTCCTCAAAACAAACACATTTTCGATTGGGAGCTGAATCATCTAAAGCTTATCCTGGGGATCTGTGCTTGCAAGTCATATTGTCACTTGAGCCGGCAAACGTTTAGAGCAGGGGTCTTCAAACCATGGCCCTCCAGATGTTCATGAACTACAATTCCCATCAGCCCCATGCCAGCATGGCCAAGTGGTAGGACTCATGGGAATTGTAGTCTATGAACATCTGGAGGGCCATAGTTTGAAGACCCCTGGTTTAGAGCATAGGTGTCAAACTCACGGCCCTCCAGATGTTATGGACTACAGTTCCCATCATTCCCCACCAGCATCATGCTGGCAGGGGATGATGGGAACTGTAGTCCGTAACATCTGGAGGGGCACGAGTTTGACACCTGTGGTTTAGAGGGATATTTGAAAAATCTTAGTGGATTGCAAAACAGGAAGGACTTTTGTTTACTGCTGTTCCCGGGGAAGGTTTTCTGAGGTTGCTTCCAAGACATAATGTGTGTTGAGTTTTCAAACAACAATAAAAAACCAAACAAACACAGCAGCTTAATATTATTGTCTGCGTACCGCTGGCTGGAACCCCTGTGACTGACTGCTAAACTTAAATATGGGTGTACGCAAGACACTCATCTGGATCTGTTTTCTAAAATCCACTCAAGGCCTTTGGTGTTACATAAACAGTGAGGTAATTCCATCCATCTAGACGTCTAGAAATCAGGTCAGCAAGGGGGGGGGGGGCGGGGCGCGGGCAGGGCCCAGTGATCCTCTTAACATTCACTACAGCGTATGAACACGCTGTCTTGCATACGTCACTCTTGAAAGCATCGCGGCCTACTAATTTTAGACCTTTTTAACGTTGTGGTTGGTGTGAAATCATCAGGTGCACTGCAGGCAAAGTTTTATTGCAATCTAAAAAAATGCCTTCTACTTAGTTGCGTAACTTACCTTTTGAGAGCTCAGTTAAAAAGCCAGCTTTTTCGCAAAATCAGACATGGTTTCTCTGCGACCTCTTGTACTTTTGGGATACATGTGTATTTGTGTGTAGGCATGCATCTGCACAAACATTTGCAGACTACCACAGGGTTACCCCCAGCTCTCAGAACATCTAACCTTACAGCTGAGAGTATTACACACTTTTGAGATTGGGGTTCCTTTTTGTTCTGCCTAGATAATTTCAGGTTCCTTCGACTCATCCCTGCAGCTGTTCTTGAGGAGACCACAGGAAAGGCAGACTGAGCCCGTTTTAAAATAAAATAACACTTTGCGCTGAACAGCATGCCAGTATCCTTCCTGCAGCCTTGATCCTTTGCAGTTGCAATAAAAAGAAGAAGCAAAAACCAGATATCTAGGAGAGCCTCCGTTGCATTTCAGTTGCGCTATCAATTTATCAGTGGCTGTTGCACTAATGAAACCCCCTGTTTGAACACTGCTCGAGCGCCCAAGTAGAACTCTTTGAATGTCACCGTTTTTTGAGACACAACATTGGCTATTCTCCCCAGCTGCTTTTTAATCTTAGCAAAGCGTTCAGAAATCTCTGTACTTGCTCTGTTCTCGTAGTGATCATTAGTGTCACAGTAGAAGCAGAAGTTCTGACTGAGGCAGTGAGAACTGCGGGTGGGTGGGTCCCTTGGGCTACGGAGATCAGCCAAGCTGAGTTTTTCCTGTTGGCATCCTTAAGCAGAAGTTGGGCTGGGAGGATGTTCAACCGTGAAGTGCTAGGCCACAACTGAAGGTTTATCTAGGAAGCTGAGAAGTCCTGCCCCTTCCTGTCACCAGAGTTGGGGTCTGGATCCTGCAAAGATCTATCTAGGGAACATGATGCTCTCCACCCTCATGGGACTAATATGCATGCCACCTTGAATTGACCAGGTGTGCACTCCTTCACTTGGTCTGGGCCCCAGCTCTGCCGTTTGTGGTTCTGGGGTTTAGGGGAAACAGTGAGGGGGGAGAGGTATGTGAGTCCACTCAAGTGGTTCCTGGTCCACATAAGATAAGATAAACTTTAATGTCACTGTGCACGCACAACGAAAATACAAACATCCCCCGAGGCACATTTCTGCAGTCCTCACACCCCATCTTCCACAATCCCCCTTCCAACCATCCCTACACAACCACGTCCGCACGACACCATGGAGTTCAGCATAGCTACAGCTCTAGAATAGAAGCTGTCTCTGAGCCTAGATGTCCTTGTTTTAATGATCCTATATCGTCTGCCAGATGGTACTATTTCAAAAAAAGAGTAGGCAGAGTGAGACGGGTCTTTCAGAATATTCCGAACTTTCGTTAAGCAGCGGGAATTATAGAGTTCTTCCAAAGAGGGGAGAGGGCAGCCAATAATTCTCTGGGCAGCAGTAATCACCCTATGGAGCGCCTTCCTATCTGCCACTGTGCAACTGGCAAACCATGCACAGATGCAGTATGTCAGGACACTCTCTATGGCACAGCGGTAGAAGATCACCAGCAGTTGCTGTTTTCTTAAAAATCTCAGATAATACAAGCCTCAGAT
The DNA here is from genome assembly GCF_021028975.2 of Sphaerodactylus townsendi. NCBI lineage: Eukaryota > Metazoa > Chordata > Lepidosauria > Squamata > Sphaerodactylidae > Sphaerodactylus > Sphaerodactylus townsendi. The sequence goes on from NC_059441.1 coordinate 783,685, forward strand.
AATACATGTTCCCCTGGCTGTCAATCTCGACACTAGCAATGAAGCTCCCTTGAAATCTGTACTTAATTTTTCTTTTCTTAAGGACTCCTTTGTCCATGCGAAGTACAGTTTCCCCTGGATGCTCCAACTTGCTAGTCCCCAGTTAATATGATATGAACAATCTTTGGGCCAGGCTTTTAATTCACCAGTCCTTACTGACCCAGTTATCCAAACTTTGCTTGCGACTAGGAGCTTTGGGATTGTTCCCTCTTGCTTTCTGGTAGGAAAGACTTTCATTAGCAAAGCAACATTCAGGCCCCCCCAAGTTGGGCCACTGTATCAGACAAGTTGATTGCCATTTGGGTTAAATCCACCCAGCCATTTAGCCAAGCGTAGTGTGGCCTGATTTTTGCTCTCATCCAATTATTTTAGGGTGTTGGTTTTTATTTTTAATGATTTGAATAATTGTCTAGCGATCATTCTTTGAGATTTTTCTCATTCCCTTATCCATGCAAGAGATAATGGAGGTGGATTAGCATGGGCTGCTCTCATTCAGTAGAGCACAGTGCAATATAATATTTGGTCGTTGACTGTAGTGGTTAAGAGCAGGTGGAGGAACCGGGTTTGATTCCCCGCTCTGAGCTGTGGAGGCTTATCTGGGGAATTCAGATTAGCCTATGCACTCCCACACACGCCAGCCGGGTGACCTTGGGCTAGTCACAGCTTTTCGGAGCTCTCAGCCCCACCTATTTCCCAGGGTGTTTGCTGTAAGGGGGGAAGGAAGGGCAAGGAGATTGTAAGCCCCTTTGAGTCTCCTACAGGAGAGAAAGGGGGGGGGGATATAAATCCAAACTCCTCCTCTTCCTCCTTCTTCACCGTGTAGTATAAGTCTCAAGAGACATTCCTTCCAGGGAGTTGAAGATGGACTGGGGAAACTAGTTGCTTCTTGTGATGTACACATGTTTCCACTGTATTGCTGTCATCTCTGGTCAAAGTGCAGATGATTATTGTGGTTGTTGTTGTTGTTGTTGTAGATTTCACAGCTGCCAGATCTTTAGCTGGTTGTTGGCCTTTCATTACAATTCGAGCCTCACCCAAAGGCTTAGGAAGTTGTAATGCATCGGTGTAGTATTTGTGCGGATCCCAGCAGGGCCTCCCTTCTGAATTTGACAGATGTTAATTTTGTCAATTCAAAGATGTTTCAAGTGCTGCCCTAGTGTTTTCGGAACGGCGCATTATTATTATTATTATTTTGGGGGGGATGCGAAGCTTGTAACCGGAAATTAAAGTAAGACAGAGGAAATCTACATGCAAATCATACGGATAGTGCTTTACATTGGCCAGCTTGCTCAGACATTGCAGGATTTTGGGGGAGGGGGGGGGGAGAAGTCTGCCGTGAGCATGGCACAACTCCCAAAGAAATTATCTTCCATCACTGTCCTTTGAGTGAGGTAGTTGTAGTGGTGTGAATGTAATATTGGTTAGCTGTGTTGGGCAGAAAAAAGTTTTAGTCCAGTGGCACCGGAGGAGGAGGTGGAGTTTGGATTTATACCCCACCTTTCTCTCCTGTAAGGAGACTCAAGGTGGCTGACAAGCTCCTTTCCCTTCCTCTCCCCACAACAGACGCCTTGTGAGGTGGGTGGGGATGAGAGAGTTTTGAGAGAACTGTGACTAGCCCAGGGTCACCCAGCAGGAATGTAGGAGTGAGGAAACACATCAGGTTCAAACCGAACCAAGTTTAATCCTTGGGATAAGTTTTCATGTGCGTGCAGGCTTCTTTAGATATCTGAAGAAGCGTGCGTGCGCACGAAAGCTTGTATCAAGAATAAAACTTCGTTGGTCCTAAGCGCACTCCCACACACGTCAGCTGGGTGACCTTGGGCTAGTCACAGCTTCTCGGAGCTCTCTCAGCCCCACCTACCTCACAGGGTATTTGTTGTGAGGGGGAAAGGGCAAGGAGATTGTAAGCCCCTTTGAGTCTCCTGCAGGAGAGAAAGGGGGGATATAAATCCAAACTCCTCCTCCTCCTCCTCCTCCTCCTCCTCCTCCTTCTTCTTCTTCTGCTGCCACTGGACTCGGATATTAGGATGACAGAAAACTACCTTTGAATCTGCACTCTGCCACCTAAGCTTGCTGGGTGATCTTGGGCCCATGTGGTAGAACTGTTATGATAAAATGGAAGAGAGTGATATATGCCCATCTGGGACTTCATTAGGGAGAGAGGTACAGTACAAATAAAACAAGGAAATAAAACAGCTAGATTTGAGTCTGTTGGCACCTTAGAGACCGAGGAGACCTTGTTAGTTTCTGAAGTTCCATGAAACTCAAATCTAGATTTTGTACTGCAGACCAGCCTCTGAAACAACATAAATAAAGACTCCCTTGAATTCACAAAGCCCCCAGAGTTGCAAAGCGATTTGTTCCTGCATTTTTGCAAAGATGAATGTGCCACAGAGGTGGCAGGAAGCAGAGGCAGGCGAGATATAGATTGCTGGCTGAACCCCACTTCCACAGAAGTTCACAACGTTCCTGTGAGGGTGGCGTGCGGCTCCTCTTCACCGAGCATGCCCAGAACTGTGAATTCTGCAGTTGCGGCTAGAGATGCAGAATGTATTGTACTGTGCACAGAGTGCCGTCTCCTTGCGAGTTTTAGCTTCCGTGCTTTTGAAGTGTGTGTAACGTGCTGGAAGGGGGTGGGGGGAGGTTTCATTGCTATTCATAGCACACACCCCCCCCCCAATGATTACCTGAAACGGACCAGGTCCTACAAAACAAGCAAAGGCGCACGATGTACACCAGTTGCAGAATCTGGTGTTTCTCGATGCAGAATTGAGATGAGGGGCCATCTATATGCATACCTGTCTAAACATCCAATATCCTGATATAATTTAGTCACAGAGGGGACTCCTCTGCCCCTCTGAAGCTCTTTGTGGGGCTCGCTGCCGCCAGAATGAACTGCTTTCCCTGGGGGGGAAATCCTGATTTTCAGCGCCACACTTGATTATTCAAACATCCTCCAGCAATGATAATGCTGCATTGTTGGTCGGAGAAAACAAAACACATCTGCCAGCCGTATTTGGGGAGGCCAAAGAGGGACGGCAGGGAAGGCCGTGCCAAGCGTTTCGCCACGCCTGTCTCCTCCACCCAGCGGAGCGGCAGAGCCCTGCGTCTTTAGTTCACTGTTCCAGTGAATACGGTTGACGCAGGCCGGCCAGCTTCATGAACGAGCCACAGTGCCAGGCATCCTTCAGTACAGCTGCTTTGGACTGGCCCACGCAGGCACATTAACTTCAGTTAGAGGCGCCTGCCAATTTCAACCCGGCCATTCGGCTTTCTCAGTGAGCCCCGGTTTGGGCACGTGCAGTCATTCGACTTTGCACAATATCGCTGATGGTTGCCGTTCAGGGACGCATGGGCTGCGGAGCTGGAAGCTAGTGCCGTTTAGCAGGCCGAGGCTCCTTTTGTCCAGCTGGAACATGTTGACTCGGAGTCTTTGTGGCTGCCTTTAACACAGATGTGTTGGGAATTGGTTTGGCGGTTCTCTGGCAGAAATTAACCTTGCTGTAGCACGGAACCCCATTCCTGTTGGGGAAGCCCGATATATTTGAGGTTTAGGCTCCAGATGTGACATGTGGAACCAACAGTCTCGGGACACGTGAAAGCCTGTCTGATTTTGTTGCGGCTTATGTTTTTGTGAGCTGCTTGCCCACCTCCTCTGCTGCGTGAAGTGTTTTCTTCTTTCAATACTGACAAGCTGGAATGGGTCCAGAGGAGGGCCACCAAAATGGTCAAAGGTCTGGAATCCATGCCCTGCGAGGAGAGACTTGGGGAGCTGGGGATGTTTCGTTTGGTGAAGAGAAGGTTAAGGCATGATAGCCCTGTTTAGATATTTGAAGATGTCATGTCGGTGAGGGAGCAAGCTTGTTTTCTGCTGCTCTAGAGACTAGGACCGGGAGTCATGGGTTCAAGGTGAAGGAAAAGAGATTCCACCTAAACAGGAAGAACTTTCTGACAAGTTAGGGCTCACTACCTTGGAGTGTGGTGGAGTCTCCATCTTTGGAGGTTTTTAAACAGAGGCTGGATGGCCATCTGTCAGGAGTGCTTTGATTGTGTGTTCCTGCATTGCAGGGGGTTGGACTTGACGGCCCTTGGGGTCTCTCCCAACTCTATGATTCAGCTAATACTGTGTTAGTTGCTGCGGTATTCCTTTCCCGGAAACTTTGACCTGGTGAATTGCATCTTAACTTAAACCTTTGACGTTTTTCCAATAGACTTGTCACAGTGTGGGGTAACGGGTGTAGTCTGTCTCAGAAAAAGATGTTAGTAGGGCTGTATATTCCTCCGCCATAGAACTCAGCTAGCTGGACTGCCTTTGTTGTAGAATGCTCTGCCTGGGTCCAAGGGCGTGTGTTAGACATACGGTAGTCGTTCAATGAACTATAAATGCTCTTGTATCAAAGGACCATGTTCAGTAACGCACAAAATGCATATCTTTGAACTTGCAGATTAGACATGGATGGGACTGGGGAAGAAATTCTGTTTATAATTACAGGGACTTTCACCGTGCACAAATGCCAAGAAGCCAGCTGCTGATCGCGTTAGTGACGGCAGCAGGGTCGTCGGACGCAAGGAGAAGAATAGGAAGATCTGTAGAAGGGTGGAGAGATAAAAAAAATATATTCCACAAAGAACCCAGTGTGTTTTAGGACCAAAGTAGCATGTCTTTGGAGGAGTGTTTTGTGCATTTCTCCGTCATGGACTGTGTGCTTGTAAATATATAAAATTGTCACAGTTAAGGGCACCTTTGGCCAGAAATGCATTAAATTATCTGTTGGATACATCTGTCTCTGTTCACAACTGTGGCCTCTCTCGGGCTGCATTATCTGCCTTGGGAGCTTCCCTTTTGTGGGGCAAGGGAGCCGCGTGGCGTAGTGGTTAAGTGCTTGCACTGCCACTCACACGGTCAGGAGTTCGAGCCCCCTGTGGGTCAGATATCCTGGCAGCTGGCTTATGGTCAACTCAGCCAGCCAGCCATTTCTTGGTCGGTAAATGAGTACCTAGCGTCAGTGGTGGCGAACCTTTGGCACTCCAGACGTTATGGACTACAATTCCCATCAGCCCCTGCCAGCAGGGCCAATTGGCCATTCTGGCAGGGGCTGATGGGAATTGTAGTCCATAACATCTGGAGTGCCAAAGGTTCGCCACCACAGACCTAGCTCATAGCTAGGGAGTAAAGAATAGCCGGAGAAAGCAATGGCAAACTACCCCACAAAAACGGCTTGCCTATAAAATCACTGCTTGCTTTGGCACCCCAGGGTGAAGAGGAAACTATACCTTTATCATAAGCCGGGCCAAAATTGCTGTCTCCTATAAAGTAAGAAGAGAGGCAAACGGTGCGTCTCAATTGTGGGAGAGCTACAAGCTGGCTTTCCACCACTTCACCGAAACCCTGCAAGCAAGCCCCGGCATGCGTCTCTCCGTTTGCTCTCGTTCTTCTCTCTCCGTGGGGGCTGGAATGGGCCCACGCAGAGACACACACAGGCTCCCTCAAGGGTTGCAGCCTCCCCGCGCAGACATTAAAACAATCTACTCCCAGTGCTTTGAGGAACCTCTGCCACCCTCGTCGCTCCGTCTGAAAACACGAAACCCAACCCTGCCCCTTCAAGAATCTGTCGCTCTATTTCTAGATGTTTATTGAAAAAGCGTGCTCATGAGCTTGGTCGCCCGGGCCTCTTGCCAGCAGAGGAGTTTGCTACGCCCCCAGCCTTCTCCACTGCACTCTCTTCTCTCCCTGGCTTTTGTTGGCTTGTGTCTGAGGACTTCCTGCTCAGAATGGATCGTACGCAGGCGACGCTAGAAGACTAGCTAGTGCAGAGACTCAGCCGGGACAACCAGCAGGGCTCCCACGTCTAACCACGTGCCTTTTTTCTCTCTCTTCTCCTTGCAGTAGTATTTTGCCTTTGAGTAACTGCCCTCAAGTCCAGTGCTGCAGGCACATTGTCCCAGGGCCTCTGTGGTGCTCCTGATGCCCCTCACCCACTGTCGAAGATCCCCGGTGGGCGAGGGGTTGGCAGGGATCCTTCTCCCTCAGCTTTGATATATAAGGTGAGCCTCGTTTGGTTTCTCTTAACAAGCGGTTGCAGAGGTGGGGGGAGGCTGGATGCGAACAGCAGCTTCGGTCTTCGGAGCAGGGCCTTCTGCGGGGCCAACCTGCAAACGGACGAAAGCGACAACTTCCGGCATACGGTGGTTGCAAAAATAAAAGAGCCGATGTGCACCTGGAAGGCCCAGAATTTCTACTCTGCATAAAATCCTTGGATTGTTTCCCAGCAAACACACGGACTTTGTAGCGTATAGCTCAGGGGTCTGCAACCTGCGGCTCAGTGGCGTAGTGGCTAAGAGCAGGTGCACTCTGATCTGGAGGAACCGGGTTTGATTCCCAGCTCTGCCGCTTGAGTTGTGGAGGCTTATCTGGGGAATTCAGATTAGCCTGGGCACTCCCACACCCGCCAGCTGGGTGACCTTGGGCTAGTCACAGCTCTACAGAGCTCTCTCAGCCCCACCCACCTCACAGGGTGTTTGTTGTGAGGGGGGAAGGGAAAAGAGATTGTAAGCCCCTTTGAGTCTCCTACAGGAGAGAAAGGGGGGATATAAATCCAAACTCTTCTTCTTCTTCTCTCCAGATGTTCATAAACTACAATTCCCATCAGCCCCTGCCACTGTGGCAGGGGCTGATGGGAATTGTAGTCCATGAACACCTGGAGTGCCGCAGGTTGCAGACCCCTGGTATGGCTGGATCCTGCTATTGACTAATTTTTAGTGTGGCGGTGTTGGGCACCTTTGGAAATAAGGGATTCCAGGAACCCTTTTCAGGACCCTGGAGTGTTTATGGTGCTTGCTTTTATTAGGCGGCACCTCTCTTCAAAATAACAGGGAAACGGCTCTCTGCTGCAAGTCGGTTGACGCTGGCTCGGAGCGCACATAACAACAACGCTCCCATTCTCCCACCCTGGGTTGCTCTCAGCAATCACCTGACCGCTCTGCTCCCCTGGGCTCTGAGTTTCCATAACACTTTTTACAAGCACTGTCTTGGCTGTTAGAACAAACAATTGTCTTGCAGCCAGAAAGGAGGGATAAATAGGCCTTTCTCGCGCCAAAAATGGCGGGCAGCCCAATTTCTCTCTGGAACCGGCAAACTCTTGTGTTGGTGCGGGTGCCCAACTCGTGGCGGGCACGTGCTTTAACCCTAGCAGCTGGGTGTGGCGCAGCTCCGTGACGCCCGACCTGGAAGCCGCTGCCACCATCCAGCCCTGCCATCACAAAAAACGTGGCTGGGGGGGTGGGGCCAACCTTAGTTGGCCAGGGCAGCGCAGGAATAGTGCTGTCCCGGCCCTCCAGCCTACTCTAGATCGGGCTGTTAAACTAACTTGGCCTGTAACCAAGAGAACTTTTCAGTTGAACAGGAGCATTGTTGGTTCTCAGCGGTTCTAAACAGCAAGCGGGATTAACATTTTAATAAATATAAGCAATGGTGGTAGCTAGCCTTGTAAATGAAGCGAATGGAAAAATGCTAATCGTAGCAACTCCTCCTGTGATTGAACACACCGTGTTTTTTTTCTTTTGTTTTTTTTTTTGGTTCTGTAAAACCCGAAGGATGAGAAGCTCACTGTTAACCAAGATCTTCCAGTGCATGATGGGAAACCACACATTGTCCACTTCCAGTACAAAGTGACGGAAGTCAAGATCTCTTCCTGGGATGCAGTGCTGTCCGATCAGAGTCTTTTTGTGGAAATCCCTGATGGTTTATTAGCGGACGGGAGCAAAGAAGGGTAAGCGTCTGAACTCGGCTGCGAAACAAGCGAAAGCGCGGAGAAGTAGCTGTGATGGAAATTAGTTGGGATAAACCAGCCATTCTCAACCAGGGTTCCCTGGTACCCTGGGGTGCCGTGAGCATGTCCCAGGGGTACCGTGGCAACACTACCGCCCCCCCTCCCCCATTTTGTGGTGTCTCCCACCGGAGCCAGCAAGGACATGGAGCTGGCCCATGGGGCAGGGCCTGCCACAAGGTCAGCAGCCACCACCACCCCCAGTGCTTCCCTTCACCCTGGGAGGGGAAGGTGGGGGGTGTGGCAAGCAGGGGCAATGGGAGGGGAAGGTGGAGGGTGGCGGCAGGGGTACCGTGAGATATGAAGAGTGAGGTCAAGGGTACCCTGACCTCAAAAAGGTTGGGAAACACTGGGATCAATGGAGGGAGTTTTCTGCATGATTGGCGGGCAGCGGCTGCACGACGGGAGCAAAGTGCAGAAAAATTGATTGAGAGAAGTCCTGATCTTTTTAGGCTGGGTTAGGCCAGTATGTGACCACTTAAAATGTCCTGGTTTCCAAGCCAACAACCTGCCTCCCCCAGTCCTTCAAGTCTCATCTTTGGATCCACCTCCGGTGTTTGCCACGGGTCTTCTGTCTCCGTTTTCCAATAGAGAATCACGTGTGCATTCCCTCAGTTCTTCACCTCACCTGTCTCTTCCTTGTGACAGATTTTTGGGCATTAGCACTTCCACCCTAAGCACCGGTTAAGTACAATTGCATAACTGGTTATTTTTAGCTGTCTAAAAGATGCGCGGCGGAGGTTCTAATTAAAATGGATCACAAGCATATTAGCCGAGGCCCGAGCTAATTTTCGCCTGCCGTGGTTCTCCAGTCGCACGGGGCGTCGTTTCGTCGGGTCTTGATTAAAAACAGTTTTGACTGGCTTGCCGAGAGACCCTTGTTCAGACGGAGCGGTGGGGCTGTTTGAGGACACAGTTCAAAAACAGGGAAAAGTTGATGCAGAGCAGACGGACTTGGGGTGTCTGTATACCTCATGCCCTGTCTTTGGGATGGGTGGCATTTGTCTGCATTCACCCCATCTCTTTGTCTTTCTCCCTCATTAGAAACGTTAGCTTAAATGGGAGAGACCAACACAAACCAGATATGCTTCCATTCTTGTTTAGAGAACTTGGGGCCCAGAAACTTTGTTCCCAAAATTGTCAATCCTGTAGCAAGGGGGTATGTTTCTTGATCGACTTGGGGACCAAAACCTCATTGTGGGACTGGCGTTTTTAATCCTGGCTCTCAATATTCTGCCGTCTTCCTTTATGCAACCTGGCCAGGATTTTATACTTGTTGCCACTACAAAAGTAATAGGGGCCGTTTTAGATTTGCCCCTAGCATCGCCACCATCCTCTTTGAAAGGATGACATGTCGAAGAGGGAGCAAGCTTGTTTTCTGCTGCCTCAGAGACCAGGACACGGAGTAATGGATTCAAGGGGCAGGAAAAGAGATCCCACCAAAACATTAGAGAGAACTTTCTGACCGTCAGGGCTGTTCGACAGTGGAATTCACTGCCTCCGAGAGTGGTGGAATCTCCTTCTTTGGAGGTTTTTAAACAGAGGCTGGATGAACATATGTTCGGAGTGCTTTAATTGTCTGTTCCTGCATGGCAGGGGGTTGGACTTGATGGCCCTTGGGGTCTCTTCCAACTCTATGGTTCTTTGCACGCACACTACTTCACCTTATCAGTTGCAAGAGACAGAAACTGACCCTGGCCCAACGCATTCCTTGAGGGTGTATCTCAGTGGAAGAGCTGCTAGTTTACATGCGGAAGGGCTTGCCATCTTCCAGTCATGCAGGGGTCTGCAACCTGCGGCTCTCCGACCTGTTGGCCAATTGGCCATGCTGGCAGGGGCTGATGGGATTTGTAGTCCATGAACATCTGGAGAGCCGCAGGTTGCAGACCCCTGTTCTAGTGGAATGGATCTTAGGAACTTGGTGATGTGACAGACCTCTGCTTGAGACCTTGGAGTGCAGCTGCCAGCCTGTGTAGACAATACCGAGCTCCATAGACCAAGGGCTAATTCAGTAGAGGGCAGCTTCGTGTGACCTGTGCACTAAGCTTGACTGTGCCCGCAAAAGGCGGCCGCCGTCTGATACCCTCTTTTTCCTCCCCCCTCCTGGCAGATTATTAGCACTGTTGGAGTTTGCTGAAGAGAAAATGAAAGCAAGTTATGTCTTCATTTGCTTCCGCAAAAGCAGAGAAGACAGAGGTGAGTGCCTCTTCCTTTATTCCACCCAAGGAGAACCAGGCTGCGCTTTCAGCTCCCCCACCTGATGAGCTGTGGAGCCGAGTTTGAGAATTTGGGATTCTTGCTTTTTTTTTTTTCCTGGGGAAAGGGGGCTGGTGTAGTTTCGGCTTAGTTGCTCGCCGCCTCCCCTCTATGTAAGATGAATGAGATAAACAGAATGTTCAGCTCTGGGGACTAGACAACTTGCACGTTTCTGGAATATTATTCAGTTGGCCTTGGCTTGTAGCTGGACTCATGGATTTTGCACTGGAGGGTGTTCAAATACTCGTCCTTCCTGATGCCGGCGTTTTGTCTTTACAGCTCCATTACTGAAAACGTTCAGTTTTTTGGGCTTTGAGAGTGTGAGGCCCGGGCACCCTTGTGTCCCGCCGCGACCAGATGTGTTGTTCATGGTCTACCCCCTGGATCAGGTCTCTTCCGACGACGACTAGACCCCGTGCAGCACTTCAGAGGGACCTGAACATGCTTCGGAGGAGAGCAGGGGCTCAGACCCCTTTTCTGAGGAAAGCAAAAACAAAACTCTCCTGGACTGAAACTGTATTTCTTATTGTTAGAGTGACCTGTATATCTCCCGAGTTGACTTTTCCATTGAAATGTGTTACCTAGCGAATAATATAAAGTCTGCACATTGTAACCGCACAATCGTAAATGGAAGGTAAATGGAGCCCTTTCGTGACAGCTCCGTGGTCCGCCGGCTGGCTTCGTGGAGACCCCCCCCCGGTCCAACCGGGCTGTGAGGAGGGAGCTCGCCGGCGAAGAAGGGGGGACAGACAGGCTTTGTGGATTGTTAAAATTAGTGCTGGGCTTTTCTGTTCGTTTTGGCTCTCGTTTTACATGTATCTTTCTTTCAGCGTTCCCCTCACTCTCAAGCAGGGGACGGGATGCTTTGGAGTGTTAGAGGCGCGAAGAATGTGAGCCCTGTTTAGTCAATCGGCGACGGCAGCATCAGGGTAACCGAGGGGGGGGGGGGGGGGCTTGGGTTCTCGACAGCTTTGTGCTCTGCTAGCCTTACAGTAAGTAACTATTAACTCTGCGTTAGTGCAGCTTTCAATAAAAAAAAAGGGGCATTCAAACAAAGCCGGGAAGCCGGGCCTGCTTTTTAAGCGGACGTGGAACATGGCCTCGTAGCACACAGGCATCATCCTCAGAGGTGACCACAGGAGAGTTGCCGTCTGCTGTGAGACAGGGCTGGAGTGTGGAGTTATTTCTTTTGGAGGGGGAGGGGAAGAGTTTGTATTTATACTCAGTGATTTGTCTCTACTGTAAGAGATCTCGAAAGCAGCTTACAATCGCTCCCCCTTCTGCCTCTCCACAACAGACGCCTTGAGAGGTAGGTGGGGCTGAGAGAGTTCCCAAGAGCATGTTCTGTCCTCAGTGTGGCCGTTTTGGTCTGCAAGAACAGAAGTGCACGGCGCGTGTACAATACAGCGACAAAAACCTTTTAATGACCTTGAATGATGGGGACCAGACGCCATTTGCAATTTCTTCCGCTGATGTGGTCATTTCTTGTACTAGATCTAGGGTGCGGCTGGTACGAAAAGCAAAGAGGATCCGATCTATTCCTGAGAGGAAACTGCGCTGCGAAACAGGCTCTGTCTTGAGCCAATCGCGTGACCTCATGCAAAGTAACGTTCACACGTATTATGTGCACTGGATTGAGCTGGCGGGGCAGGCAGGAGGGCTAAACTTATTTCACTGCTTTTACAGAAGTGGTGACTGGTATGCGGCTTCGTGCCAGAGGGACTTTTTTTTAGGCCGGCAACAGCCGCTGCGCTGTCAGAGAGTATCAAAACTATAGGAATAGTCTGAAATTGCTCTAGAAGGCTGTTCTTGGATCTGCTAAGGAGCTGTGAGAAGACTGTTGTTCGCCTGCCGAAGTGTGAGAGAGGTTTTCTTCGAGCCACAGCAGGGCAGACGACCGTTCGCCATGGTGGTTTCCCATCGGGTGAACTGTTCCGAAGCACCTCGGTTTCACTTCCTGACATTCACGGTGTTATTCCTCCCATTTCCTTTTTCTGTGTCATGGCGTGTGTGGCCCCCCCCCCCCTTTCAACAACATATTCCTGGCGTTTTTGTTACTCCCTTGAGTTCCGATGGCTCTTTTGTATTTGGCTTTAGGTATTTACGTGAGTGACGCTTCTGTAAGTGGCGATTCTTCGCTGACTGTACCTTTGAACTGCATTTATCTAGCTTGTCACCGGAGCGTCCTTCCGAAGACTCATCGTTAATCTTGCAGCTTCAAAATGTCTCGGTCCTCATCTCTGGTTGTCAGCCATTCAAGGGATGCTTTGTCTGACTATGTACGGAGGATTTCCTGTCATTTCATGCTGTAGTTCACCCCTCTTCCCCACCCTCTCCAGCTGGATAATTCCCCATCCTTTGACTACTGTATAAGCAGTAAACGTTAGTCTTACTACAATTCAGATTTCCAACTTTATGAAATTTGAAGTGCCTTTACTGTCTTCTGCCCTCTGGCTTCCTGCTGAAAGTGGACACGGGACCACGTGGGTTGGGGGAACAGCCAATCTGGCCAATCCACTACAGATCACGTGGGATCAGCTTGCAGCAGCCATTACAAGTACCAGGGATTCCCTCCCTGACGTCTCTTGCCTGTTACCTCCTCTTAAATATCTCATGGCACCAATCAAGAAACAGCCCATATTTTAGCTTGCTACAAAACAAACTTATCTGTCTCCAAATGTAAACACGCAACTGACTTTTCTTCTACTGGTGATTTTGCAGATTGCATCATTAGCAGCTGCGCAAGCAATTTTCCCTATTTTTTCCCCCTAATCCTGTACTGGTGCTGTTGTTTTATGAGGATCAGTCACCAACTATAGCTGGTTCCCTACTTCCCTCTCGATAGGAAAACGCTGAGGAGGGGGGAATTAAAAAATCTTCAACTTGTGCGCTTTATGGCACACACATGTTGGAATGCTTAAAACTTGTGTGTGTGACTGCACAGGTCTATGAGCTCCAGTTACAGGTAAGCAGCTTGTTCTGTGACCAGGTAGCCCCATGCCAGTTTAGGGTTTTTTTTGTGCAGCAAGTGCTTCCGTATCCCCCCCCCCCCCAAGCATATTGTAATCTGAAAAGAAATTGTTCTTTTCAGGCAGAGGGACAGGACTGGACCGTTTCTCCTCTGTACAGGTGTGAGAAAGCAGAAGTCAGAGAGCAGTTTGCATTCTCAGGGAAGAGAAAAGACTGCAATACATTGTCGAAGGCTTTCATGGCTGGATTCAACTGGTTCTGGTGGGTTTTCCGGGCTGTGTGGCCGTGGTCTGGTGGATCTTTTTGCTAACGTTTCGCCTGCATCTGTGGCTGGCTCCTTCAGAGGTGCATCAAGCCTGTTACACACTGTGTCCTGGGACATGGACAATATGTACCCCACTAAACATTCCCTTCTCACTAGACACTGTGTAACAGACGTCCCTCTGTGATACACCTCTGAAGATGCCAGCCACAGATGTAGGCGAACGTTAGGAACAAGATCCACCAGACCACGGCCACACAGCCCGGAAAACCCACCAGAACCAGACTGCAATACGTTTCTCCTGGGGACGAGGTCACCGGGTGCTTTGGCAAAAGGGGCCCCAGTGAAATAAAGATGGTGGCAGGCAACAGAGAAGAGCCATCTCCCTTTACTGGGAGAGCCTCTCTTACCTGCCCAGGCTACGGGCCCCCAAGCTGGGGAAGAAACAAAAACAGACAACAGATTTCAAACAATTCCTTTTTACAGAATATACAAAGTCTGGGAGGCAGAGGTGTGGCCTCACACAACGTACAGACAGGAACAGAAAGGACTGAGCTGGGAGCTTGCGTTGTCGGGACGGGCACACACGTCCAGCTCCTCAAAAACCTCCACGGCTGGTCACTCTACAGGAGGGGAGGCTGGGGGAGAGTAAAGGGGGCGGGAAGTTAACTCCCTTTAGTGTGGGCAGGGTGCCAGGTGGACCATTTCGGCAAGGAACAATGGCACGGGGCTGACCATCGGCCTGCGAGGCACGGGCAGTCTTTTCCTGCAGCGGAAGCAGCAAAGCCCACGGGGAGGTTAGCCCAAGCAGTTTCATCCCCGACTGACTTCAACGAGGGGGTCTGCTCCGGCAAGCGCCGCCTGCAGCTACGGCACAGTTGCCGATCAGCTGGGCAGCCAGTTTGCCTCTACCCCATCTCCGCTCCCTTGCTAAGATCACATCTGCCCTGGCACCCAGTCGTTTGCTTCCTGCAAGAAGGACAGACGTGAAGAAGGAAGAACTGCTTGCCCAAAATGTATCCGGCCCCAGGTGAACATGTCTGCATTCGGGAAACTAGCTTACGGGCGGGGGACCTGGAGAAGGCAGGAAGTGTACGCAGCCGAAAGCCTTCCGGCAGAGTGGAGAGAGGGGCCACCAGGTGGGCGGCGGCGACCTATCCCAGCGGGAGCAGGGCCTGCCTGCCGAAAGGCCCCCCTTTTAGGCGGAACTGGATGCCACACACTTTTGTGCTGCAGAGCAAAGAGGCATCTGCCGCTGCGATACACACGTCCCGCCTGCAGGGAGAGCTCTTTACAAAGAAACACATGGAAAAGAGGACCCGGGGCGGGGAAACGGGAGGAGGGAGCAGCAGTCCCGAAGGCAAAGTGCTACAGAGAGTTTTCAGTGTTGTTCCGGGTCAGGGGGCGCGTCGTCGGCAGCTCGCGCTCGTGACGGCCCGCTGCTTCTCCCCGCTGCCCGATCCTCTCCCCGCTTCAGGCGACAGAAGCAGCTCTTCCCTGCGGTCTTTACAGAAGCCCGCCAGCCTGATTGCGTGAGGCAATCGCTTCTCGCTGGTACAAATACCTCGGCCTGGACCGTTTCCCATGTTCTGTGGAGAAGCCGTCTCAGGAGCAGGGAAGCTGCGGCCAGAGAGCCGGGCAGACTCGCCCACGTCCCCTAATGTTCCAAATGTCCCGTGATGCCACCTTGCTGAGCCTACCAGCGCACAGTCCCCGCTCTCCAGAGGAATTCTGGGAACACAGGCCGCTTGCCCCCCCGCCCCATCCTCCCACAAGTCAGGTGAATAAATATTTTCCACAAGTCCCAGCTCCACAATTCAACACATACGGGCGGGGAGGGAGGGGGCTCAGCTTGTGTTCAAACGGGGGGGAGGGGCGGCGGCCTGCCTCACATTACAGCAGGATCGTCAAGCAGAACAACTCAACACCATTCAACTGATGTCTAACGCAGTTTCCAGCGCTTCCTCACGTGAGCCAGTCACATGACTTGGGGGCAGCCTCGATTATCCGGTCACGTCACATCCTGTGGGGGGAAGGAAAGAGAGAAAGAAACAAACTCAGCCCCCGGCACTCGGCGTTTCGACCACAGGGTGGTGCCAGACCAACAGTAACTGGGAAATTATTCCCCGCTTGCTTTGTCTCTTCCACAGCTCTTCAGAGAGACTCCGAATCATGCAGGCTGAGGAGGAGGTGAGAGTCCAAGGCCACGGGGGTCACAGGATTCTGTTGCTGCTGGGAACTGTGGGAACGAAAATTGAGACGTCCTTCCTCGCTCGGTTGCTTTCCTGCAAGATGCTGTTTGCCAATCTAAATCACAACCGTCTCCAATCCAGTGTTATTGGGTTTCAGATCATGTTGGAGCAATCTCGTGGTTGACTGCTGCAGATCTAAAACAGGCTAGAAACGACCCCCCCCCAATCCAATGATGGCAGCCTTACCGGTTTCACCTCCGGGGTGGCGGGTATAGGGAGGGAGCAGCGCCTTGCTGGCTGGCCACGATGGCTGTCGATGATAGGCCTGTGGAGAAGAAGAAGAAGGGTTTGGATTTATACCCCCCCTTTCTCTCCTGCAGGAGACTCAAAGGGGCTTACAATCTCCTTTCCCTCCCCCTCCCCCCCGTGAGGTGGATGGGGCTGACAGCTCCAAAGAACTGTGACTATCCCAAGGTCACCCAGCTGGCATGTGTTGGAGTGCACAAGCTAATCTGGTTCCCCAGATAAGCCTCTACAGCTCAAGCGGCAGAGCGGGGAATCAAACCCGGTTCTCCAGATTAGAGTGCACCTGCTCTTAACCACTACGCCAGGCTGGAGAAGAACCAGAGTGGGCAATTGAGCCAAAGAGAGAGAGAGAAAGAGGCTGAACTGACCCCAGGCACAAGTTTAGAATGGACACGTTTCAGGATGCTTCCAAGAGGAACGTGCAGGGCTGGCTCCAGCAAGACTGGAGACCCAAGGCTGCCAAGAAGCACCTGGCTGGCAGCCGCAGCCCTCCCCCTGCCAAATGCCCCCGCTCTTCTGCTCTCACCTGTTGCATAGGGCAGGTTGTACTGGGCTGGCAGCAGCGAGTAACCCAGGTGGTGGTGGTGGTGATGCGTGGACATCAGGCGCTGCGAAGGAGACGAACGGGGCCGGTCAACGCTTCTCTCGGCACTACTGGTGCCCCCTACGCTGCTGCAGCCTGCGCTGCTTCCTCCCACCCCACAGCCGCTGCGCTCCTGAGGAGTCTTCTCGCCTATCTGGAAGTTAACCAGAGAGAGACGGGCACGTGAAAGCCAAACATGTGAACTGGTGGGGCGAGCGGAAGTTGGCTGTTTCCCTGCCTGCCAAAAAAAAAAAAAGCCGCGGTGGCAAGCTGGCTCTTGCAGGGCTTCCCCAGTGGTAGCCTCCTCCCAAAAATCCCCCTGCTGGCCTCTCTCCTACAGACTTTGCAACGCCCGAGCAGGGAACTCATGAGCAGAACAGTCCATTCCCCCGACGTACGTGCTTATTCTCAGAGTCAACCTAGCAAGTGCGGCACTAGTTACTGGAAAGTTCCGCGTCAACCAAATGCAAGACAGACACTGTGTCATTCCCCAACACACACACACACACACACTTACCGTTGGGGACTTGCTCTTGTAGTGGCTGGCGTGCTGCTGCAAGATGTCCAGAGCCTTGGATTCGGAGCTGGACTTGCAGCCCATGCTGGGGCTGGCCCGGGACTTCTCGCCATCGTCGCTCCCGGAGGCTTTGCTGCCGTACGGGGAGAATGAATAGCTGGAGGGCAGATAGGAACCTAAAGAAAGGAGGGCAGATGCAAGAGTCAGGACTTCCTGCTCATCCCAGTATTGGGGGGGGGGGGGGGCTCACAAAGGGAACAGTCCTCATCGCTGATCATTTTGTAGGACAGGCTGAAGGAAGAGCCCTGTGTAGAACTGATCTCCTGGCTGCACTCCCTGTAGAGGCAGGAAAAATACTGACAAAATGGAGTCCAAAGCCTCTACAGGAAGTGGCGCATTCTTTTTCCTGCCTCCCTGAGTAAAAGGCGAGAAATACCCAGCAGCAAGATGCCCTCCACCTTCAGGAGAAGCTATTTTTATACATAGGAAGGTTCGTGAGACCTCGCTGCACGAGGCGGCCTTAAGCCACACCACTCAGAAACCAGAGAACCGCTGGAAAAAGCTTCTAAGGTTACAAGGATTAAT
The DNA here is from genome assembly GCF_021028975.2 of Sphaerodactylus townsendi. Taxonomy (NCBI): domain Eukaryota; kingdom Metazoa; phylum Chordata; class Lepidosauria; order Squamata; family Sphaerodactylidae; genus Sphaerodactylus; species Sphaerodactylus townsendi. The sequence continues at coordinate 801,221 of NC_059441.1, forward strand.
AGAATCATAGAGTTGGAAGAGACCCCCAAAGCCATCCAGTCCAACCCCCTGCAATGCAGGAATACACAATCAAAGCCCTCCCGACATATGTTCATCCAGCCTCTCTTTAGAAACCTCCAAAGAAGGAGACTCCACCACTCTCCGAGGCAGTGAATTCCACTGGCAAACAGCCCTGACAGTCAAGAAGTGCCCTTCTACCGCAATCCCTGCCAAAGACAAGCCCTTCACATCCACTGAAGCCCTTCATCAAATATAGACCAGTTTACTTTTGATTCACAGTATGGGCTGCCAACCTCCAGGTGAGGCCTGGAGATTTCCCAGAATCACAACTGGTCTTCAGATTATAGTCTTCCCAGCCCCAGCCTTCAAATAGCCCCGATGCCCATCCAGTTCCAAAGCGAGAAACACGGAGCCCTTCGCCAGAGAGGCCAGAAAGCCGTCATCCTGCCCTTTTTGATTGGAGCCCCTCGCCCCCCCACCCCCCGACCCCATACCTGGATAATTCTGCATCATGACGGTGGGCATGCCGCGGTAACTGGGATGGTTGGGGTCGTATGACTGGCTGTAGGAGTAGCCGTGCATGTAGGGGATGTAGGACTGGTGCTGGCTGAGCGGAGAGGACACCGGCACGTGGACACTGGGCCTGGGCTCCTTGGCCACCATGCGGGATTCCTCGCCGGAGGGCCCTTTGCAGTCAGAGCCCCCGCCGTCCTTCCCGTCCTCCTTGGCGGCCGACTCTTTGCTGCGGCTCCTTTCCTCCTTTAACTTCCGGTCTCTCTCGTCCTTCCACCGCTCATCCTCCGTCTTGATGTCCGAATATTTGGCAGGGTAAACGTAGGTCCACATGCGGGGCTCTGTGTCCTGTGGCAACAGACAGTGATGTCACGCAGGGGCTCAGAATACACGGAATGCTACTGGAGCCCCCGAAGTCTCCCTTTGGTTTTCCAACAATATGACCCTCATAGGTACAACCAGGGGTTTGCAACCTGCGGCTCTCCAGATGTTCATGGACTACAATTGGCCATGCTGGCAGGGGCTGATGGGATTTGTAGTCCTTGAACATCTGGAGAGCTGTAGGTTACAGACCCCCCACACACACACACACATCAAAGAGGTACAGGCAGCATCTGTAAAATCAACCGTAGGTACTTTCACACATGTTGAATAATGCACTTCCAATCCACTTTCAGTGTACGTTGCAGGATTTCTGTGTGAAGCAGCAAAATCCACATGCAAATAATTGAAAGTAGCTTGGAAGTGGATTATTTAGGAAGTGTGAAAGTGCTATATACTTCACAGCCCCCCCCCCCCCCCCCGGCCATTTTTACTAAACTGGTTACCACTGCACAAAAGGAGGAAACTCTGGCTGCAGCACTGGGGGCAGGAAGATCTTGCTGCATTCAGACAGGACGCCAAATCATGTGGGCCCCTTGGGGACCTTCTGACCAGAGGCATGAAGAAGCCTCACAACTTACAGCCTTCGCTGCTCCCCGGAGACACGCCCTCAGTCTGACACGTTGGTCTTGCTGTGGCACTTTGGCTCGGGGACCAAAAGGTGTCAATTGATGTGATGCAGTTAACAGGCTGCCCATTCGTCTCCTGCTTTACAGATGCTCAGACTCTGGCCAAGGCATGAGTGGGGGGTGGGGCGAGGATTTGGGCTGGCTTCGCCACATCACCCTTCCCCACATCATCCTGCATGAGCAAACCTGCTATAACCCGCCCCCAACGGAGCCGTGCAACTGGTTCATTGTCTTCCAAAGCTCTCGGCTGTTCTCTGTGGGCGCTGAGAGGCAGGAGTCTAAGATGTGGGTGACTCAGCCAGAGAGCTAAATGTAATCCCAATGAACCGGGTCTCAAGGCCATAATAGTCTAGGCCAGGTGTCTGCAACCTACGGCTCTCCTGATGTTCATGGACTACAATTCCCATCAGCCCCTGCCAGTTGGCCGTGCTGGCAGGGGCTGATGGGATTTGTAGTCCGTGAACATCTGGAGAGCTGTAGACTGCAGACCCCTGGTCTAGGCAGACAGTGTAGAACTAAGCTGTGTAGACTGTGTAACCCAGGATGCAGTGACTTCTTTTTCCAGAAATCTGCCACAGCCCTTTAGGGTCAGACGATAATAATAATAATTAAAAAAAACACAGGAGTGGATACACATTAGGAGAAGGAGTCAAGCTGCTGGGTGATTCTTATGTGGACTTGCCCTAGCCATCTACGTACAGGGTATTGTGGGTTTTCTGGGCTCTGTAGCCGTGGCCTGGTAGGTTTTGCTCCTCACGTTTTGCCTGCATCTGTGGCTGAAAGCCTTTGTCAACACATCTACATATAGTTGCAGCAATCAAACACACCAGGAACCCCAGGAGGCTGAGCGACCATCATGGCAGCTCCCCTTTCCTGCCCTCCCAACCACTGTGAGTGCTCTTTTCACAGCCGCTCAGCCGCTTTAGAAGAAGAGGAGGAGTTTGGATTCATATCCCTCCTTTCTCTCCTGTAAGGAGACTCAAAGGGGCTTACAATCTCCTTTCCCTTCCCTCACCCCCCCCCCACAACAAACACCCTGTGAGGCGGGTGGAGTTAAGAGAGCTCCGAAGAACTGTGACTAGCCCAAGCTGGCCTGTGTTGCAGTGCACAAGCTAATCTGGTTCCCCTGATTAGCCTCCACAGCTCAAGTGGCAGAGCGGGGAATCAAACCTGGTTCTCCAGATTAGAGTGCACCTACTCTGAACCACTACGCCACTGCTGCTCTCCTCGGGCACTTGGAAGCCTCCACTGCACCGCCCACCGCTCCTCCCATACTCACCTGTCTGTACCACAGCACCGGGTCCACCTCGGCCTGCCGGCCGCACTCCGAACTGGCCTTGGGCTCCACCGTCTCCTTGCCCAGATGGCTACTTTCACTCAGCTTCCCCTTGAGACTCTCGGACGCCTGGCTCTGGAGCTTCGAGGAATCCTCCAGCTTGGGAATGATGACCGACTTGGCCCCGTCGGGCCCCTGGTCCTTGGCCTTGCTCAGCCCCGATTTGACCAGGTCCGTCAGGCTCGGGGCTTTGGTCAGCGTGGGAGGCAGGCACGGCTTCTGCTTCCACTCCTCCTTGAGCGCAGCCTCCCTCTCTTTCAGCCCCAGCTCGACCTTCTTGTCTATGCTCCGCTGCTGCTGTTGCTGCTGCTGCTGCTGCTGCTCCAGGCTCTGGCGCTGCTTCTGCTGGTCCTCATACTGCTGCCGGTACGTGGGGTTGGTGCTCAGCAGGTGGGCGTGATAGCCTTGCTCGCTGTAACCGTACGGAGGCACGTAGGCGTACTGGTTGTAGTAGAGAGACTGCATGTACATGTTGGACCGCTGCTGGATGACCGAGGGCTGCTGGCTGGAGGGGCCCAGCTCCGCCTTCTTCTCCTCGCAAACCTCGTTCTTCACCTTCACCTCGGGGCTTGGGGGCTCCTCGTCCTTTTTCAGCTTCAGGGCCTGGCTGTCCACGCTGGCCTGGCTGTTGGGGTTAATGGGGCCGGGGCTCGACTGCGCGTACCCTGGCGAGTAGTAGGCCTCAAAACCCTGGTAATAGGGAGAGTCCTTGGGCTGAGGTTGAGAGGGGAAAAGGGCTTTTTTGGCCCCGTCCTTCGCCAGCTGCTCGGGGTCCTTGGCCTTCACGCTGTCTAGCTTGCCTTCCCCGTCTTCCCCCGCGTCAGAGATGTCGGAGTAGGCAGGGCTGTTGGTTTTCACAGAGTTGGCTTCGGCGCCATTTTGAGTGACCACGTGGAGGGGCGTCAGGGGTTGCGCGGAGGCTGTGCTGTCGAGTCGGCTGGCACCCCCAATGGAGGGGCTCGGGGCATTGTCGGTGAAGCTGTAGATCTTATCCGCCTCGGCCTTTATGCTTGCGAGGCGGCTCTGGTGGGGGTCAGAGGAGCCATTCAGAAGGCTCTCCCCCTTAGCCCCCAGGTCCACGGGCTCTCCCCGGAAGGGGCTCTTACCTTCCTCGGGCCGACACGCTTTCCCAGGAGTCAAGGGGCTCTCTATGTCCTTTGGCTCCTTCTTCTTCTTGTCCTTCTTCTTCTTGTCCTTGGCAGGAGTGAGGGCGGGGCTGACCGTGAAAGGCTCTCCCATCACAGTTGGTTTCGGCTGGATGGGCTTCAGCTGGGGGCTGCTGGGCATGGCCTGGACTACCGTGGTGGTCAAGCCCGCAGAGGAGCCGGGGCTGGCTGCAGTGAAGGTGGCCGTCTGGAAGGTGTAGATCTGCGGCGGGATGGCCGGGGCGATGGGCCGCGCGGACTTGATGCTCTTGGAAGACGGCCCTTTCTCCGACTTGATACCGACGGACTTTTTCGCCTTCTCTTTGTCGCTGCTCCGCTTCTCCACGGAGTCGTAGCCGTCGTTGCTCGTCTCGTCAGCGGCGAAAGGGCCGTCTTCGGACCCGTCGTTGGACAGAGCGCCCGAGTCGGGGTCTCCTTCGCCACCCAACTTCTTCTTGCCAGGGGCCTTAGTGCTAAACTTGCTTGACGGGGAGGGGCTGTGAGGTTCCATCAGGCGCACTTTGGGGGTGGTCGACCGAGCCGGCGACAGAGATCCCTTCTGGCTGCTGGAGGCACCATTGCAGCTGCCCAGGTCTGCTGGGAGAGACAACTCCTCTCCATACTCACTGTCACCGTCCGCCTCGGGCTTGCTGTCGTCATCGGTGTGCGCGTGGGCTTGGTGGTATTTGAGCCCGTTGATGTGCTTGTATTTTTTGCTACAGTTGGGATGGGGACAATCAATCAGTATAGGGGAGGGGCAGTTCCTGTCCAAAATGGCAGGTTCCAACTTGACAGTTGTGGCCGCCGCCGCAGCGGCCACCGCCGCAACCACCAACGGCGTGGCGGCCGAGCCCAGGGAGTTTGTGCGGACACGTTTACTCCCCTTGGAGTCCTCGGAGCTAGAGTTCACCTCCAGGTCAGAGAGGGGCTTGCTCTTCCGCTTGGTCACTGACGAGGGGCTGGCCTTGACATCTTCAGATGTCCCGGCGGGCGGGAGCCGATGCTCTGAAGAGTTCTGGCTCCCCCGCCGCCCCTTGCTGTTGGCCCCTGCTCGCGTCTTGCTGCTATTACTGGTCCCTTTGCTCTCTGAGGCTGCCGTGCTCTCGTTCATGGGGGGGTTGCTGTTGGGACGCATGCGCTTGCCCCGCCCGCGACCGTTCCGCATCTCCAGATCACTGGTGGGAGAATCACAAAACCTGGGAAGTAACAGAACAGAACTTAACCAGACTGCTCTGAAGTGAGCACAGAATGGGAAACACAACTGTCCCCTGTCCCCTAGGCTTAGAAAGGAGACTGCTGAATGCACCCGGGTCAGGTTGTTTGGAGAGGGCACGTAACAGGAGGTGCAGTTTTAAGAGCAAGAAAAGGGAGGCTGTAAGGTTCTGGCGATTAATTTTGGAGGTCTAATCTAATTAGAACCTTCTCAGCTTTTAATATGTACAGTGGAACCTCGGTTTTCATCGGTTTCGGTTTTCATCGTTTTTTTCAGTGAAAAATGTGTCTCGGTTTTTATCGATTTGCCTCAGTTTTCATCGATCTGCAGTCAGGTGCAGGGGTTTGTGGAGAAAAATCACCTGGACAAAGCTGTTGTAGGCCATGTCTGCAACTTGTTTAATGACAATGTCTTGCCCCATTTCAGACAAATCTTAAAGAGGCATCAGAAACAGACCTCTTTGGACAGCTTTCTGGTGCGACATTGGTCCACTGGCTCTGAAGCTGGTCCTAGTGTTATTGTTTGTTCCTGTTTTCAGCATTAAACACTATGTTTATTCACCAAAAATGTGTTTTTGGTATGTTTTTTGGAGTGCCTAGAACAGATTAATTGGATTGACATTGATTCCTATGGAAAAGTTTGCCTTGATTTTCATCGGTTTCAGTTTTCATCGATTCATTTTGGATGGATTACCAACGAAAACCAAGGTTCCACTGTATTGCTAAAACTCAAAGGTTGCAGGAACGTTTGATGAATAAAACACGCACGTGATGAATAAAACACGCACTCGTTCACCTGAGCCAGCTACCTGTGCCTACCGCTTGTTCCGAATCCCCAGAAACAGGTCATAGAACAAAAACGAACGACTCTGAATGAAAAGTCAAAGACTGTGAGTGTGAGTGGGCCTAAAGAAAAAGCGTTTGTATGGCAAAACCTGCCGACAACGGAGGTGCTTCGCTTGTCCAGATTGTCCAGAGAACCACCTGGAGTGGGACATTTGCTGAAAGGGGAAGAGGAAAGCATACACCAACACACTCTCAAGGCAGTCCAGAAGCGATGCATCTTTTTCTCTGGCAGGACTCCACATGGAAAGTAGTCAATGAGAGGCCTATGCGGAGTAAAGGTATCAATCACAAATGGCAGGACTGTCTCTCTCAGCTCTGTGTTTTACCTGGGTGGTGCCCAGTCGTGCTGCGTGCAGTCCAGCAGTGTCCCCACATACGTCTTATTCCTCCAGGTGACGTTCACCACCAGCATACCTGTGGGAGCAAAGCAGGAGATGGTGAATACGTGGCTCTCCCCCTGCCCCAACCTACTATTTACTACAGGTCTGAACGAGTGCAGGAACAGAGTAAGGCCCTGGGATGCAGCCACTCTAGCCTGCTGAAGAACTCATGGACTACCTTCACGAGGCTTCATATCTTCTTTGCTCTTTGACCATGAATGCAGGTGAAGACTTTTCCCTGCGAGGTTGCGATACATGCAGCCCCATTCAGCGCAGTCATCAAGGATGGGACTCCCAGTCAGCAAAACAGACACACAACACACTGTATGCTCATCGTGCGCTCATGACTTCCCCCCCTACAAGCCAGGCTGAAGGATTCTTGAAAACCATCCCAAACAACCAGAACGGAGCAAAATTCGCACAGAAGACAGATCTGCATCAACTGCACACGCTTGTAACCAACGCATGCATAGGTGTCAAGCTCGCGGCTCTCCAGATGTTATGGACTACAGTTCCCATCATCCTCTGCCAGCATGATGCTGGCAGGGGATGATGGGAACTGTAACCCATAACCTGTAGGGCCACGAGTTTGACACCTGTGCTTTAGAGCAATGGTTCTTCAGTTTTGTTGTACTGCAGTCCAGTATCCCCACATTTCTTTTGCCAGCCACTCGATTTCTTCAGCCACCGTATGAAAAGATTCATGAAAGTCTCCATGTTGATGAGGGAGCAAGACTGGAAGGAAGGAATGGGATTTTCCATTCTTTGGATTCTACAGAATTCCCAAGGGATGCTCTGAGTAACAGATCCCATGGGCACGAGGACACAGAGACAACAAAGAACGCTGGCGCTCCACTCTGAATCTCCGACTTCTGGAGGCACCCATGGAGGGGGATGGGGCCATCAAAATGTCACCGTGCTGCTGCTAATGAGTAAGCTTATTCTGAAAGACAGATGAGGGATGGAAGTCTCTCCATCCTGTTCTGCTAGTTCAGGGGTCGGCAACCCTCAGCTCCAGAGCCACATGCGGCTCTTTCAGCCTTATACTGCGGCTCTGCATGGCCTGGAGGTCGGAGGGTAGCATGGGCGTGTCCCTCCAGAGGAGTGCTGGAAGGAAAGGTGAGTGGAGGGGCTGAACCGGAGGCGGCTCCACACGGCTCGGTAGAACTTTGGGGCCGTGGAAAACGGGTCCAAATGGCTCTTTGGGTGGTAAAGGTTGCCGACTCCTGTGCTAGTGGGAGAAAGATGATCAAGAAAAAAACTTGGGGGAGAGACGGCCAGGGTAACTCTGGAACTCAAACAAACAGCAGTCTTGGGCCTCAGCTGATCTACGTTGATAGATTTGGGGTGGGAGGGGAAGAGTCACAACTATAGCCACCGTCTGCCTCTGAACACGACTGCAGATTTAATAGGAATGACAGCACTGTCTTTCCGACATGTACATCTCATTCTCTCCGTGTGAAACCACCAAGCTGGCCGAGGTATGGAGCTCACAAGTCCAACAACAGAACCAGAGTTCCCAACATGTCTTCTTAGAGTTAGACCGAAGTCCCCAGTGGAGATGTCAATCACAGTTCAACCCATCCCAGACCTCTCTCAAATTGACAAAGGCTCCAGTGTTTATAGTAAAGTCCAGGACCCACTGAAACTCAAAGCCTGGGAACCGGGAATCTGTCCCTTTAGCCGACCGATGGGAACGCTGTGTTTTATTTGTATAGCTTGATGCTGTGGAAGCGAGACCGAACGAGGATGCTTAAATGGGACTGGTGGTCTGTCGGGGTCAGGCTGGATGATCTGGTGAGAGCTCTTCTGACACAGCAAGGTTGTGGAACTACTCGGATTGGATAGTGCAAATGGCCCTGATATTGGGGAACAGAGAAGGCAGAACGAGGCAAATCCCTTTCACAGCTATTTCTGAGCTCACCTGCATGTCTGGAACCCACCTTGGCTCTGCTTTGCCAGATATCCCTCAGGTGCCACTTAAAAATCAGGATAATGTTGGTTCCCACAGTGAAAGCTTATCTACGCTACAGCACCTATGAAAACGCTCCCCTGTGGCTGTGAGTTTTCAAGGCAAGCTATCTCTTCTCTAAATTTTGCACATGTAGAATTCTGTGCAGAATCCAGCCGTCCACGATTTTCAGTTATTGCCAGATTGGGAAATGGAGAAGAAAAACATAGCATGCGTTTGATTCTGGCCTTCACAGCGACTCGAACAGAACGGGCCGGCGACATACGTAAAGGACACCAGCGAGCAGAAGAAAGTGATGCCTCCCCACAAGGCACGGCTTTCCAGGACCTCATTAAGAGATCCGTTCCCACACACCGATGCCTCCTCCCTGCCTCTGCTCCTTGCCAGAAGACTCCAAGTGCTGCAAAGCCTCCGATAATTAGGTTCCGGAGAAAGCAAATGGAACTGTTCTATGCAAAGCAGACACATCTGCATAATTTAAATTTGAGCCTAGAATTTGAATCTCCTCGGTGCACGACACAAATATGGGTTTCAGCTTGCACAGAGAGAGAGAGGAGAGAGAGAGAGAGGAGAGAGAGAGAGAGGGCTTGTGCCCATGTCCATCAGAAAACAATTATGCTAAATAATGTCATGTCATTAGCAGAGCTAGCTCAAGTGGGACTTCCCCTCCCCAGGATGACCTGCTCCGAAGAGTGCAACGCTATTTTCACGTACGTATCAGACCCATTAAGCAAGGTGCCCTTTTCCCAGCGAGATAAAACCTCATCAGACAGTAATCTGAGGCAGAAAGGCAGGTGAGGCCAGGCAGATACCAGTGCTGCTCCGACTGTGAGGATGAATATTCAGGGAGCCCAGGGAAGCACCGCCAGCAGCAGATGGATGCATTGATCGTGGCCCAAATTTCCCAGATGCTGCAAAGCCACCCACCTCCCCTTTTCCCTTGGACCAGGCCCAAATGTGAACCTTAACTGTTTTCCTGCTTCTTGAACCTAAAAACTAGATTGTCAATGTGTTAAGTGCTTATTTAGGGAAAAGAGCTTGGATCCTGTGACGTCGTTTCACTTGCTTGTTCACCATTGGTGCCAGCGCATCCCGAAAAAGCCTGGCAGGTCATGCATCTTGTAGCATGTCACCTTGTGTGCAAGAGACTGTGGGAGCTTAAGAGTGTGACTGCTTGAGCAAAGGGCAGAGCTAACCGCAACTGCATTGTGTAAACGGAACGGTCCATTGGATACTGACCATGAAGGGGCCTTCTACTGGAGGAATAGGGCAGGAAGTGTCACAAAATTCTACATCCTGCCTCCTTGAGAATGAGCTGGGAAACACCCATCCAGATGTCCCCTGCCTCCAGTAGAACATTACAGTGACCAAATGTTCTGCGAGCGTTGCTTGGGATCCTAGCTAAAGTATTTTTTTAAATATGACAAGGAAAGAAATACCAAACGGATACCCGAAAACCGTACCCTGGTAGCAAGAAAACCTATAAAAATAAAGCAACCTTTGAGAATCTAACACAATAGCAAGTGATCAAGCTGAACAAAAAATAAACTCGAGTAAAGACTGCAAATATTTACAAGGTTCCCTTGTTTTCCTAGAATAGGGAATGTTGTTGAACAGATGTTGTGCAGAGCCATGCCTAAAGGTGGGGGATTCACGTGAGACCTTTTTACCTTCCTTGCTGTGGGGAAATGTCCACATTCTTTCACTCTAAACACCAGTCGGAGGCTCCCCAGAGTTCTTAGAGATGCGTATCCCCCCATGGTTCTTTGGAATGCACTACCTTGGAATGTGCTGGAGTCTCCTTCTTTGGAGGATTTTAAAGAGAGGCTGGATGGCCACCTGACAGGAGTGCTTTGATTGTATGTTCCTGCATGGCCGGGGGTTGGGTTGGATGGCTCTCGGGGTCTTTTCCAACTCTACAATTCTTCAGTGTTTAGTGCTGCAGGGTGACTGTACACACAACAAGCACGCTGTCCACATAAAGTATACATTCCTCAAACTCAGGCCCACTTGGCCTCTTAACGTTCACATGTGTCCCTGGTGCACATGTGTCCCTCCACTCCATCCAGACAAAAAAAGTTCCAGCAACTCATAGTACTTTTCAAGAACATGGGATGTGCATCCTGTGATAGCTATACTGACTGCTTACATACTGTTAAGCAACACCTATACACTGTAGGAAAGTGTGCAAGTGTGAATAAGTAGGGGTTTATTGTATTTTTTTTTCGAGCAGGAGGGAAGAGACCATCCCATGCACACACCTTAGACATGGGGCCAGATGCTATGGGTGACGTGAGAAATGCAACATTTCTAGAAGGCTGGTGCAAAACACCATTCTCTGCCACAGCAAGTTCTAAGGGCAAACATTTAAGTACCAGACAGTTGCAGAAGGTGGGCCCCTAAAACTGCAGAAGGCCAGCACGGCCTTGGCAAGCGTGGGAGAGGGAATGTATGCTCCTTCTTATAGGCAGGAACTGAAGTGCCAGCAACTCAAGAGCCCTTGCTGCTTGGAACTGCAGGGAAAGGAGCAATTACACATTCACATCCCAGATCAGCCAGCTACTTCTACGTCCAGCTCATCTCAGATGCAGAGCGTGCCTGGGTGGAGGGGAACGCATGCCCTCCCCACTGATGGAACACAAGGGCGTTCGGTCTGCTTTGCCTACTAGAGCCACGCGGGCTCCCCTGCCGCATCTTGGACTGGCCCTTCTCATTCCCCTGAGACTCTGGGATCCGCCTTCCGGCAGGTGTCACCCTCAACCGGCGGGCACAGGTTCCACAGCTCTTTCAAGGGGAAGTGTGTGTGTGTGTGTGTGTGTTTTGTAAGGCCTTTATGCTTGGGCTTCACATGCCGCTTTCCTGCAGAGCCTTACAAGTTAATTGCGTGGCACGGCGCCAGCAGCTGCTTCCATCTCCGAGCTGGCAGGTCAGATTAGAAAGGACGTTCTGGCAGCCTGCCTGCTGCCATGATCACAGGAGAAAGATGAAGAGCTCTGTAAAAGCAGAGACCACAGCGGTGGCTGAACTGGGTCCCCCCCCTCCCCTGCCCGCCCTCCTTTGCCTGCTGCTCTGGCAACCAAACAAAGCACAAGACTAATTGTAACTCCTACTTGACACTCTGTGTCCTAGATTTAACCTACCTCCATCAATCACGCGCAAAAAAATGTCCCCTCCCAGCAAACAAACGGGGAACTGTTTCATGGAATGCCAGATGATTTGCAAAGCAGACTTTTTAACCCACCTGCTTCTGAAGAAGAAACCTTTTCTTTCGGGTGGGGTGGGGGTGGGGGAAGGGAGGCAGAGGAGGGGGGAGGGCCCCGCTTGGCAAGCTCGACTAATCCGGAGCCAATTATGATTAAGGCGTGCGGAACAGCACGCTGGCGAAGGAGAGGCTTCGCGGCGGAGCTGCGCACCTTCCCGCACAACCCCTTTCATTTTGTATTCCTCCTTAGCTCTCACCTAGCACTCTGCAAAGCAGGGAGTAGGGGGCTGTTACAGGGACAGAAAGATGCAGCAGCTTGTCTAAAAAAATCACTCAGCGGGCTGGTTGCTGAGCTAGGATTCACTGAGCTGGCGCAGGCTGGTTGCCGGAGACGACAAACTGCAGCCGTTTACGGATTCAAAGAAGGCTGCGGTTATGACCCACGATGATTGCCAGGCTCTTTCGAGACCACTGTTTTTTTCCTACATAATAAATATCTGCTGGGTGTCTCGGCTGCACTGGGTATGTCACATCGGGGAGCTGTGGATCCTGACATGTTCCCCCCCACAGAAGCACTCCTCGTGCGCTTCCCTGCCACTCAATCACATTTTTACGTTGCTGGGAAAATGTACCCTTTTCTCCGCCTGTGGATGTTTTGTGGCATGGGACTACGCAAGTGTGGCTACTGCTGCTGAATAATATCTTTGACATCGTGGAATACAGGACTGCAGGTCCCCCCCCCCCCCCGTTACCTCCCCATTGTTTCTGCTAGACCACTCAAGCTTTTCTAAAAATTTAGCCTATGCGTCTGCCTCATCCTTGCCAGCAGGGTTAAGGGCAGGTGTCCTCTAATCTGGAGAACTGGGTTTGATTCCCCGCTCTACCACTTGAGCTGGGGAGGCTTATCTGGTGAGCCAGATGTGTGTCTGCACTCCTACATTCCTGCTGGGTGACCTTGGGCCAGTCACCGTTCTTTCAAGAACTCTCTCAGCCCCACCTACCTCACCACGTGTCTGTTGTGAGGAGAGGAAGGGAAAGGAGTTTGTCAGCCGCCTTGAGTCTCCTTGCAGGAGAGAAAAGGTGGGCTATAAATCCAGACTCTTCTTCTTTGACATCCTGAGACTGTGATTATAAGCCTGCAGAGACTGCCTGTAACTTATTTTGGATAAGTACTTGTGCCACGGAAACCTGCTGGGTGGCCTTGAGCTAGTCACAGTTCTCTCCTGACTCTCTCAGCCACACCTACCTCACCAGATGTCTGTAGTGGGGTGAGGAAGGGAAAGGAGCTCGTCAGCCGCCTTGAGTCTCCTTACAGGAGAGAAAGGTGGGCTATAAATCCAGACTCTTCTTCTTTGACATCCTGGGACTGTGATTATAGAAGCCCGCAGAGACTGCCTGTAAACTTCTATTTTTTTTGGATAAGTACTTTTGTGCCAACGGAAACCTTGCTGCCGGTGGCCTTGAGCTGAGAAAGCCACAGTTCTCTCCTTGACTCCCTCTCACGAAGCTTCAAGCACCTACCTCACCAGATGTCTGTAGTGGGGTGAGGAAGGGAAAGGAGCTCGTCAGCCGCCTTGAGTCTCCTTACAGGAGAGAAAGGTGGGCTATAAATCCAGACTCTTCTTCTTTGACATCCTGAGACTGTGATTATAAGCCTGCAGAGACTGCCTGTAACTTATTTTGGATAAGTACTTGTGCCACGGAAACCTGCTGGGTGGCCTTGAGCTAGTCACAGTTCTCTCCTGACTCTCTCAGCCACACCTACCTCACCAGATGTCTGTAGTGGGGTGAGGAAGGGAAAGGAGCTCGTCAGCCGCCTTGAGTCTCCTTAACAGGAGAGAAAAGGTGGGCTATAAATCCAGACTCTTCTTCTTTGACATCCTGTGATTATAAGCCTGCAGACAGAGACTGCCTGTAACTTGTTTTGGATCAATACTTGTGCCGTGGACACCTGCTGGGTGGTCTTGGGTCAGTCACATTCTCAGCCCTGTGGTGCCATAGGCTTGCCACCACTGTCTTAGCCTAACCTACCTCACGGGGTGAGGGTAAAATCAAGGAGAGGAGGACAATTTAAGCCACTTTGGGTGTGCAGTTGGGATACAAAGGTGGGGTACAAATGATTTGTTTTTAAAATGACATCCCCAGTTCCAGTAATGAGAGTGCGTTATCTCCCATAATTTGGTCCATGATCCCCCCAGAACCTAAGAAAAGACGCGGCTGCTTGAATCTTTTCTCCTCCCGCTCCAAATAACCCTCTTTTACGAGACCTCTCCCGTTCTCATTTTCAATGCTCATAAACCGTTAGAAGTTCACAGGCAGGGAGGAAAGAGGGAGATCGCGTTTCAGCAAAAGCTATTAATGTTGCCACGGCTAGAAATAGGCAGGTTTTAAAAAAAGAAAAAGAAAAATGGCATCCGTTCTCCCAACTTGCAGGCTGCAAACCAGCCGCGAAGTTTTGCGTTTCCTCGTAGAGTCTAAAACTGAATTATGCACCATTCGCGGAGGCTCTGTATGCAGCAAGGTCCTCCACGAAACGGCGTCACCTTTTTCCCTTTTCATTTCCATCCGGAGACTCCAGAGAACGGCCTCTCCTCTTTCAGGGAAAATGTACACCTCTTGAAACAAAAAAGAAAAGGAAGAAAAGAATACTGCCAGCCGGGGTGTCTCTCACCCCCACGAGATAAAAGGAAGGGAGAGAGATTTGGAGGAATATGCTTCTGACGTTTCCTTTGTGCAGCAACTACCCGTTGCCATGCAGTGATCTTTGTTGCTATGAAGATCTCCATGTCAGACAATGGCTTTTTTAGCTCCCAGCATTGTTGCTATTGGCTGTGATATTTCCCAGGTGAACAGAGCTGGTGCTTGAAGCTTCTGCTGAAAGAGTTGGCTGCAACGGTCACACACAACCACCACCACCCCCAAGCGAGTCAGGGGAGAGCGGAGTCTCTTTCTCTCTTCCGTCGCCAGGCTTTACTCCAGGTGGCATCAATCACATCAAGAGGAAAAAGGATCCGGGCATCGGCTGCAGCGCCACATTCCAGGATAATTAGATTCGCTAATGATCCCAGCAGATCGGACTCTAAGCCTGACAGAATGAGGGAGCTTGCTAAGACGGCTGACTGAAAATGTCCTTCAAAAATATTTTACACAACGGGGGCCCTGCAGAAAGGCAGGCAGGACAAGCGGCAGCGTGGAGTCTGCAGCCGAATGGGATCGAAAGAGCAGATGGTCCCCAAACTAGCTGCCCCGCCCCCCACCCCAAGACAGGAAGGACGGTCCAACTCTCACAAGGGTTGTGAGCCACAGAAAGGGATCTGGGATATTAGGGGGAACACCACCCCATTCCCTGTGTGTCCCAGTGGAACCAGCTTCCATTCTGATCTGTTCTCCTCTGAAGCCTTGGTGACTTTCCCCCTAAGGGAGAACTGCAGTCTCTCCATTCAGGCCCAGGAGATGAACACACTGGCTATCAAGCAGGTACAGAAAGAGAGAGACTTACGGCCACATAACCTGAACCCCAAGCCAGGAATAGCTGCATGTATCATTTGCAGCACATCCCGAGCCCCCAAAGAGGAAGTGAAGTCACTCCAAGTTCGCTTACCCAAACTTCCCGGCTGAGCCACCTGGAAGAATTCCTCACTTGCCCCGGGCAAGGGAGTGAGTGGTCCCACCATTAGTCTTGCATGGGTTTCCTCTGCATAAGAAGTCCCTTCAGAAAAAACCTGGATAGGCTCATGCAGTGATCCCAGCAAGCCAGGTTAGCGCGGTGGGTATTTGCAGTCTGGCGGTTCTCCTCTTTGCCACCTACTCACACCAAGCAATCCTTGCGACGATCACATGGGGTGACTGTCCCTGCTCTATGAAATAGCACTGGGGCCCTTCCCTGCCCAGCTGCTATTAGAACAGTTATGACTTTCCCCCAACTTGGCAGCAGCTAGCAACGTTTCGGCAGGGTGAGTAGGGCAGAAGTAGTACTGAATGGGATACAGGCTGATTTATTTCCAGAAACGTGCCTGTCCTGCCCAAAATGGCTCACAGTTAAAACGATAACACAAAGCCAAGCAAAACAAAAACACGCCGCACCAATAAAAACACCAATAAAGTAATTCCGGCAATAAATAAATAACACACAGCCGGTAAAAATATGCCAGTAAAAAAAACACCGAAAGGCATAGGAGCGCACCAAACAGGGACGTCTGAAATGATATTTATAAAACATTCAGGTTAAAAGCAGACTGTAAAGCAGCTAAAAACAAGGAATCCTTCAGCTAAATGAATGGGAAAACTGAGATATTTTGGGCTCGCGGCTAAAAGAAATGAAAACAGGTGCCAGGTGTGCCTCAAAGAGGAAGGATTCTGGAGGGAGGATGGAAAGGACCCATCGCTGGCCCGACCTCTGCAGGTCCGAGTGCAGAAGGTGGGGTTTGAGAAGAGGATCTCAGCTGGTGGGTTGGACAAAATTGGAGGAATCTGATGAGAAGGCACAGTGCTTGTCCGTCAAACTCCTAAGGAAGAAGTAGGTCCCGGCTGCTGATTCTTCAGGGAACAGATCACTTCCTCCCTCTTCCTTTTGTTGGGATGATGAGAATGAATCCCTGCCATATGCAGTTTTCAAGCTCAGAATTGCACAAATGAAATGCCTCAACCAGTGAAATCCATTCAGCCTGACTAAAAGGGAGGGGCGGCACATTCTTGCCCAGTATACCAACCAGGCCCTGCGCACCGAACGATGCGAGATAGTTTATATCTAAACGATGCACAACCTCCCACAGGAAGGACAACAGCTTCTGACAGCAGGGTCCACGCAGCAGCCAGAGTGGCCTGCCGGGCAAGACCTCTGCACACATTCACGGAATGAGTGCAGGCTAAAAATAGCTAGAGCGGCAGGAATCGCAGGACGCCTCCTCGACAAGACCTGAAATTATGGCTGTTCTCGAAGGGCTAACGTGAAAGGACAGGCACAGATCGGCAAGGGAGGGGGTGGGGCAGCAGGCTGCAAAAAACCATTAAAGCGTGACAGGGAGAGGGACGGCAGCCAGCGGGCGCAGCACCAGTGTCACACCCCATTTGCCTCTCGCAGTCGCTTTCTCCAAGAACACGGGCTGCAAGCAGGACGAGGTGGCTTAACTGGGCATTAGCACAGCCCAAGAGATGCAGCGTCATTGTCAGCCCTCTGGAAGAACAAGATTCTCTCGTGGCATTTTCACCCCCAGAAAACTGGTTCCCAAGGGCATCCCCCCTCCCCCATGTGCCACCTTCATACCTCTGCCTGGAAAGTGTGAAAAATGAAACCATTTTTCTTGATTATTTCAGAGGCTGGGGATGAGATGAGGAAGGCTCGGGATTTTCTGGGAGGAAGCTGACACCCAAGTTCAGATAACCCAGTCATGGCTTTTGCTTTGCTCTTCTTGACTAGTAGGCAGGACCGAAGCTTCGGAAACGGCCACTTCTGAACACGGAAGGCTCAAATCTAAATTCTTGTTCAAAGCCCAGCTAAGCTATCAAGAGGGTAGTTATTATGTTCCTCTCTTGTCAGAGGCAGAGCTACCAGGGGACAGGGGGTGCGCCACACACTGGGCACACGGTTTTGGATCATGTGGGGGGCGCAAAATCCCTGACTTGCTGTTTAGTCGTATGATTTTGCATGAGTAGGTAAAAATGCCCAGGTGGGGAGCGGCAGGCAGCGGAGAGCACTTGTCATACTCTCTGTGTCTTGTCAAATTATAACCTCTTAGAACCTGTCAACTCCAGCCTGTCTGGCATCGCATCAAGAAGGATCCGTAACAGGCCAAGGAGATGCATTTTGCATCTCAGCAAGATGTTGTCCTTGCATCGCAGTCGCTCAAGATAATTGACTACCTCCCGGGTCCTCCTGGCTGCCTGCCTGGGAGAATCACGTCTCTTCAAGAGCAAAGCGGATGGGGCGGTGCTGGCAGCAGGGAGAGCACAGAAGCTTTAAAGGGAGGGAAAACGCACCTGTTTTATTTTTCCAGCGGAAAACAAAGTCATCCCAAGACAGGGAGAGCTCATTTACACATCTGGCAAACGTCGACTTTGTCGGCGGCGCTGGCGAACTTTAAAAGAGACCTGAACAAAGACCTGGAACAAGGCTTGTTTTTCACTTTGTAGTGAATAGAAGGGATTGAAGTAGGCAAATAATTCAGATTTCAAACTCCGAGCAGGTAAAAAGCTTAGCTTTTAGATGAAGAGATGCACCCTCCGGTCCTTAAGTGCAGAACAAGACACTGCCACTGGAAAAAAAAAATTAAAAGAGGCTTTCTCGTGCCTAAACTTCGGGGCCCAAGTCAGCAAATCAAAGCGGCTGCCTAAAGTGGAAACAGCCAACTGCACAGACCCGGGGTGGCTCCCGACCTCAAGAGCCAGGTGCTTGGATGTGGGGCAGACAGAGAAGGGGCGGGGCCAGTGGTGGAAGAGGAAGAATGCAATCATAGAGCAATGCTTCCAAAGCCTCTTGGGCAGTGGTTCTCAGCAGTGGTGTAGTGGCTAAGAGCAGATGCGCTCTGATCTGGAGGAACCGGGTTTGATTCCCAGCTCTGCCGCCTGAGCTGTGGAGGCTTATCTGGGGAATTCAGATTAGCCTGTGCACTCCCACACACGCCAGCTGGGTGACCTTGGGCTAGTCACAGCTTTTCGGAGCTCTCTTAGCCCCACCCACCTCACAGGGTGTTTGTTGTGAGGGGGGAAGGGCAAGGAGATTGTAAGCCCCTTTGAGTCTCCTGCAGGAGAGAAAGGGGGGATATAAACCCAAACTCTTCTTCTTCTTCTTCCTAATGCTGTGACCCTTTAATACAGTTCCTCATGTTGTGGTTGATAGCAGACTTGAGCGGTACTACTCAAAGTAGACAAGTGGGCATGTACAGCAAACCCCCACCTTCATGAAGAAAAACTCCACACAGCTGTTTCTTTCAAAAGAAGGCTTTTTCCATTGAGTTGCTCTATGTAAAAGATACTATATACAGAGTATATTAAGCAGTCCAACAACCCTAACATTTATACATTTTACAAATGGAGAACACTGATGCAGAGAGTCTTAGGAGACCCCTGTGGAAGGGTCATTCGACCCCCAAAGGGGTCGCGACCCACAGGTTGAGAACCGCTGCTCTTGGGAATGCTCTGACTCGGTACAGGGAGAGGGGCCTGATCGGGTTTGGACTGCAGCAGATCTCGCAGGCGGCAACATAGCCCAGACCAAGAACAGAGCGCTAGATGGCAGAGTGCCCTGAGGCATGTTTTCATTTTGTGCAATGGACCGCACCAATATGGGGCAGGGCGAGACGCTGTATCTGGGGCACCGTTTGACCCATGGTGGTCTAAAACAAGACGCTGCTGAAGGGACCTACCGTCCTCCGTCTCCTGCCACACGATTCCCTCCAGATTGACGCTGGTGCCAGGTTCACAGGGGCCCAAACACTCCGGCTCGGTAGCCAGGGCCACATCGCAGGTGTTGACCCCCACAGACCGAGTGCGTACCATGATCTGCTCGCATGGTGACGAGATATCGCTGTTGACAACGGGGACAAGGAGGTGCAGCGGCAGCACTGCGGGGGTGGACACAGGAGACTCCATCTGGAAAAAAAGACAAAAAGAAAATGTGGTAGTCATACAAGTGAGGAGCAGCTTCAGAAATGCCCCCAAACCGGGATGGTTTGGCTTGTCAGGCCTCTGTGGGCAACGGGCTTGGTCTGTGGTAGGCACAACTGCATCTAATAAATCTGCTGGTGGAGAACAGGATCCAGTGGGGTTGCTGACATCTCCAACTGCCACTGCAAATCCAGCATATTCCAAAGCCCAGATAGCTGGAGATGTTGTTGCAGCCATCTGCTCAAATGTTCATACACAGCCAGATTTCTGGCACGGAAGTTCGAATCACATTTAATCCATTTTCCACTCTCCTCTCTCTGGCGTTACCAGTTTTGCACTCCAGCTACTGCTTGCTATGTTCGTTAAATGCAATGTCGCTTGTCCTGCCCTGCTTTCAAAGGCCAGGAAGTGCTTGTACTCAGATATATGCTAGCAAAACATGGCTGCCCTGCATGGCTGCCCTGCCATGTCCACAACAGGTCTCACTAGCAATGGCAAGCTGCATGCTTCATGTTAATGCACTTATATGTACAAGATGGGGGCCCTGGTTGGGCAGAAAGGCGACATGCAGATTTTGTACATAAACAAAATAGATAATAAATATGCATCCACTACTTCTGAGGCAGGGGTTTGCAACCTGTGGCTCTCCAGATGTTCATGGACTACAATTCCCATCAGCCCCTACCAGCATGGCCAATTGGCCATGGGATTTGTACTCCATGAACATCTGGAGAGCCACAGGTTGCAGACCCCGAGGTATTGGGGAACCCTAGAGAATGGACTCTGACGAACAAACTGAGCTACCAATTCACACTAACAGCATTTTGTAATAGCAGCTCCAATAAGCAAAAATAGGGAGAAAATAGGAATTATAATTACCATTAAGGGCAGGTACCAAAAACAGGAACTATCCTTGGCAAATAATATTTAATCCCAAAGAACAGGAGAATCACCAACACTCCCAGGGTAATGTAACTCATAAGAAGGAGAGAGTGTTCCACAGCCACGTCCACCTGCCTCTCTGCCCCAAGCAGAATTACCATGCTAGTCCATCCAAGTAATCGCCATCGAAAGCAAATCCTGCAGCCCCGGAAAAGGCCCTGAAAAAGCATCAGCCACAGGATGGTGCTGGCTGCTTTCGCCGTATGCAAGTCTCCGGTTTGGCTTTTTCCGCCCCTCTAAAACACCAGGTAGTTCCGAAGCAGAACCACCTGTCTGTTATCGTCTCCAGAATTACCCTGGGGAGGTTTGCTGCTTGGTACCAAGACACGTGGGCAACCAACGGAAAACCTTCAAGATGTCACTTCAGGAAATCTGCCTGCTTACCCAACAAGGACAGCAGTCCTGCAGGTGAGCAGGCAGATTTCTCAAAGTTTCAGATGTGTCAGAAGTAGACACCACTAATCTCCCGTGCCAGGAGATACCCAGCACCCTTGTCCCTTTGGTGATATGTGATCATAAAGACTCAAAGGGGCTTACAATCTCCTTTCCCTTCCCCCCCCCCCACAACAAACACCACGTGAGGTGGGTGGGGCTGAGAGAGCACAGAAGAACTGTGACTAGCCCAAGGTTACCCAGCCGGCATGTGTTGGAGTGCACAAGCTAATCCGGTTCCCCAGATAAGCCTCTGCCACTCAGGTGGAGGAGTGGGGAATCAAACCCAGTTCTCCAGATTAGAGTGCATCTGCTCTTAACCACTACACCACGCTGGCTAGACTCTGTTCCTGAGTTGTGCCCCTGGAAAAGTGGGGTTCCTCAGTCTGCAGGACAGTCTTCTGTTCTGTTTCAGCGGTCCAAGACTTGGGTCCTTATCCCTGCAAGAGTGCTCCTTGGATCTGAGGAGAGATTATGTAGCCAATTGAGATTGGTTCTTTCTTCTGCGGAATAAGGAAGGGATGGTGAAGCTCCTCCCATTAGCAGCTGCCTCTCTGCATGGCCCTAGAGGGACCCAGATGCTGAGCCACCGTGTGAACTATCACCTGTGGCATCAGGTAGCCTGACATTGTGGTGGGGACAGAAATACATCAAGGGGGCGGCATTTACCCTGGAGTTTGCCCCTGCTCCTTCTGCCACCTCTTGCCTACTGTTTGCTGGCTTAATGCCAGATGTCCCCATGCCCACGATCCTTTGCACCAATCTCCTAATCCTACTGGCTGATCTGGTTGCTTCTCCCTTGGAGGCTGAGCTGGACAGGTGTCAGCTGACGACACGATCTTGGGGTTCTGCCATGTCCTCCTTTACCCAATGATGAATGGGGCCTCCCCAGGGCTTTGATCATGTGTGAACATGAACTTTATCAGATCAGGAGATGGCTCCCTGCGAAGAAGTTCCAGCTGCCTCACCGCAGCCACTTCATCTCCCATGACAGCGAACACACATACGGACACACAATATTGACAAATACTGAATTGGACCATTTGGCTATCTAGGTCAGCCCTGTCCACTCAAAGTGGCAGTGGCTCTTGGCCCTTCACATCACCGGTTACCTGATCTTTTAACCTGGAGATGCCAGGTACCGAACCTGGGGTCTTCTGCATGCTTACCCACTGAGCCTCAGGAACTAAAAGACAGCTCCTTCCTTTTCCTTTTAAACTCATGGAGGAGCAGAGAGGAGAACGGTGAGAAGGGAAGGAGCTAAAGAGACTCTGGTGCACAGGTGCCTCTGCCCTCCAGATGTTATGGACTACAGATCCCATCATCCCCTGCCAGCATGTAGTCCATAACATCTGGAGGGCAGCGAGTTTGACACCTGTGCACTGGTGGAAAGCCAGAGGTGGCCATGCCCAGCTTAGAGAAGCAGAGGTCCACGCAAGCAAGTCCCAAGGCAGGAAGAAAACGGAGGCAGAGGCATCTTCCTCCTTTTGAGATCAGAAGCTAGACAGCCATCCTGCCTCCAGAATCCTGCCTCCAGACCGAGAACCCATCCCTAGAGAGATGTTCTCTTCCTCCCAGCAAGAACTACATTTCTACATTATTCCTGCTACGGTACCAGAGCAAAGCTCCGCTGCCCACCAGCTGATGCATTACAGAAAGTCTTTTCCAATCCTCGGGGGACTCTCCTGTCTTTACACCGAAGGAGAAAATGGCAGGAGCGACAGCGACGCCAGCTTAGCGCCCCGTTCGCAAGGCAAGAGGTGCTCTTCGCGTTTACCCTCCAGCGCACACAATTCTCATTAAAGTTCCCCAGTCACAAAAAGCAATAACTGAGGGAAACAGCTGCCTCCCCTTTGGCAAGGTTCGGTGCCTGGGAACGGGGGCTACGCCGAGCTCTGGGGATGGATTTTTCACTCCCAGTCATGTTAACACAGCAGAACAAAAACGCAAAGAGTGTCTTTTGCCTGCTCACCCGCATTTGCCTCCCCATGTACGTCCTCGCTCTGGACAGCTGAACAAAGCAAATCTAATCTGATCAACATTTAATACTGGCTGCCAGTTTAACCGGCAGTGACTGAGCTGACAGATCCGCACAGGAGGCGGCATATCCCGAGCCACGGCTTTCCCTGAAGCAGGAAACCCGTGTCTTGGTTGCACGGCTTCAACCTGCAACCGGGGGGGGGGGGGGTCACAAGATGGAGCGCTCTCTCACGAAAACAAATTTCTGCATGCTGGAAACTAGCCTGCAGAGGAGGAGGCTAGGCAAACTCTCTTTGTCTGAGCACCTGCGATTTACATATACAGGCCTAACCACCAGCTCAGTACACATTCGTGCAACCGACCTAACAAGACTCCTGCCTGCCACATTAAACCAGTTTGTCAGTAAACCAGTTTGGTTGGTTCGTTGGTTGTTCGGAGGAAGCTAGGAAATGGAAAAGGGAACCGGCGGGCAAGTCCGAAACACGCCCCTCTGTTTCCAAACAGTGTTGGGGAGGATCAGAACCCCTATGTCTGAGCTGATATCAATGTGGTGAATCTAATAAATATATTGTGCTTTTCAAATGCCTTATGTGAGCCTCCTCCACTCCCCCCACTTAAGAATTCAGCCCACCATAATATATATTTGATGCTGAGTCACTCTTTTCTTACAAATTGCTTGGTCTGTAAAAACGTCTGTCTTTGGTAAGAAGCGACCTCCTTTTTAATATTTAGTCTACATTTCCTGTCACGAGGAATGCGAAAGAGATCTGGGAGTCTTAGTAGACCATAAACGAAATATGAGTCAGCAGTGTGATGCGGCGGCCGAGAAAGCCAATGCAATTCTGGGTTGTATCAATAGGAGTATAGTGTCAAGAGCGAGGGATGTAATTGTACCTCTCAGTTCTGCATTGGTTAGACCTCACCTGGAATATTGTGTACAGTTCTGGGCACCGCAATTCAGGAGGGATATTGACCGGCTGGAGCGGCAACCAAAATGGTAAAGGGTCTGGAGTCCATGCCCTATGAAGAGAGGCTTAGGGAGCTGGGGATGTTTAGTCTAGAGAAGTGTACGTTAAGGGGTGACATGATAACCATGTTTAAATATTTGAAGAGATGTCATGTCAAAGAGGGAGCAAGTTTGTTTTCTGCTGCCTCAGAGACTAGGACACGGAGTAATGGATTCAAGGTGAAGGAAAAGAGATTCCACCTAAACATTAGGTAGAACTTCCTGACTGTCAGGGCTGTTTGACAGTGGAATTCACTGCCTCAGAGAGTGGGGGAGTCTCCTCCTTTGGAGGCTGGATCAGCATATGTCAGGAGTGCTTTGATTCCTGCACTGCAGGGGGTTGGACTTGATGGCCCTTGTGGTCTCTTCCAACTCTATGATTCTATGAGCCTATGATTCTATGAATCCTACATTTTATATTTAGTGTTGTTTTAATGTATAATAAAACACTGAAAGGGAACTTAAAGGGGGAAAACCGCACTGCCTTTATATTAGGAGCACTCCTTGCGATGCCAGCTGACTCGTGCAGAGGATTTGCCATTTTGGATGGCACTCGTATGACAGACAGACAAAAACACCTCACAGGACATCAAACAGAACAAGTCCTCTGAATGTACATTGGGGGGGAAGAGGAATCTCATGTGTTGAAGAGAACCTTTCAGCAAATAGACAAGGAATTTCCTTGGTGAGTGGATTTAAGGAAGCTTGCAGATTTGCCTGCCTTCATGCTAAAGGAGGACTCTGAGATGACAGCTAAATGGCTCTTAGATGGGTAAAAAACCAGGCTGCCTGAAGACTCTGCTAATTCGTCATGCCTTAGCTCAGTGGTGGCGAACCTATGGCACTTCAGATTGGCCATGCTGGCAGGAGCTGATGGGAATTGTAGTCCATGAACATCTGGAGTGCCATAGGTTCGCCACCACGGCCTTAGCTGAATCTCCACAGTTGTCTGGATTTTGGTGGCGACAATATAACCTCTCGTTTGAGCAAACCATCTGAGATGACGTGTGTTTAGAAAAGGCACAGCAATCTAAGCTACGGCAAAATCTTGGGCTTGCAAAACAAATCCTGTTGCACTGTTTATGGGATATCCCATCCTGGTGATTGTAGTGACTCAGTACAATCCACCTTGAATCCCAGTGAGAAAAAATGGGCTATAAGCAATGTAAACAACAACAGGAATTTGACAGATTCACGGAGGAGAGCGCTGCCAATGGCTACTAAGCATAGAGGCCAAAGGAAGCATTCTTGCTTAAAGGTAGGATACCTCTGAATGCCAGCACTGGGAGGTGACACTGGGGGAAGGCCTTGCCCTCTCTGCCCACTTGTTAGTCCTCCATAGTGACTGGTTGGCCACAGGGTGAGAGAGACAGAATGCTGGACTGGATGGACCAATGGTCGGATCCAGCAGGGCTCTTCTTAGGTTCTTATCCTTAGCGATGGTTTTGACGTCAGCTCTAGGAAAGCACGGTCTACACTCCCATCAAATATGGTTTGCACAACCTAACATTTCCACCATTTGGACTGATTCCATCTGAAAGGCTTCCGGATTGGGATCCAGCACAACCAGCCGGGATCAAGGCCCCCTGAACCGGAACAGCTCAGGTGATCGATGACCACAAGCGGCTACTCTCTGGAGCTAGCCTGATGCTCCAGAAAACCCTGTTCCCTAATCCTGTGCAGATGTTTCATCCTCTTAAATGTTAAAGCAAAACATTTGGCAGGGCAGCACGGACAGTCGATTCATCTTGGAAGATACAAACTGGTCCGCGGCAGCCCAGCCCCAGAGGCTGAGTCAGGGCCCTTCTTGGTATGTTCAGAGGCAAGGGCCGGGGGTATTCGCAGGTTTGCAAACTGTTCAGCTGCCTCCTCCTTTGAAAGGTAATCAGCCCTCAGCAGAAGCACGCTAATTGCCGCTCCAGCTCTGCTAATTATCATTTGGTCACATTTGTAATCTGCATTATGCCACAGAGCATAATAAGCAGCTTGCTGAGAACCATCTAATAAGCGAGGTG
Source organism: Sphaerodactylus townsendi (assembly GCF_021028975.2). Classification (NCBI taxonomy): domain Eukaryota; kingdom Metazoa; phylum Chordata; class Lepidosauria; order Squamata; family Sphaerodactylidae; genus Sphaerodactylus; species Sphaerodactylus townsendi. The sequence goes on from NC_059441.1 coordinate 826,814, forward strand.
GCTTTATGGGATTTCATATTTCACTCGGCGATGGAACAAACGTGGTGTCGTTTATCAGCTGCCGGGGCACAAGAAAGCAGGGGAGAAAGAGGAGAGCGCCTGGCTCAGTCTTTCCTGCGGCTTTTAAAGAGATTGGGGGGGGGGGGGATTTGAGAGAGGCAGTTCCTGAAGAAACCACAAGAGAATACACCCTGCTGCCCAGATCACATTTCAAAGAAGACAGAGGGGAAAGGGGGGAAAAGGGGGGGGGACCACTGCCCGCCTTCTTCAGAGCTGCCCATCTCCCACTGGCAAAGCTCTGAATCTCCACACGTTAACTGAGCCGCAGACAAGAGCAGGGCATTTAGTCGGCATAAGCCGAGGCAGACGGGCTTGAGGAAAGGAGAAAAACTGGGAATCGTTCATCTCCCGACGGGTGGTAATTATACACTCTGTTCTCCTCCTCTGCAAAAATAATAATAAAATAAAATAATGCCTCCCCGGCGCAGGATCTGAACAGATGGCCTGCCAGAGCCAGACGTGCAACGGAAACTACCGGCGAGGGCAGAAGCTCGACAGCTCAGAACAAGGCTCCCAAGCAACTGTTCCAAAGCCCACGTTTCTGGGCAGATCTGACAGGAGACCAGAAGTTGTGCGTGCCCCGCCCCCCTCCAATACACCTGTTTCCAGGTCTCCTTACAGTCCCAACCGTCAGTGGAGCTACAGCCTTGTAAACCCACTGGCTTCAATGGAGTTTGGGTAGATCTCTGCTGTAGGCTGAATTGCTGAAGCCTCTCCCTATTCAGCAAGGGACCACCGTTAACGGAAGACCCTCCAGACTCAGCCTGTGTAAATATTTGCGTTCCCATCTCTCTTCTGACTTCCGTGGCGTTCTGACAGATTTCTTGCTCCTAAACGTTTGCTTAATTTATCACACGGACGGTTCCAGCAGCGCTTATTTCGCAATCTTATTTTATCCACTTATTTTCAATCGGTCTCTTGCACCTCCCGGCGACTGTCCCAACATATGGGTGACAGCCATGCTTGCAAAACACGTGTGTCGTCACCTGTCCACATGCCTGTTCCGATACAGGGATGACATAGACAGGAGGTCATTTTTGACATACCATGTAAAGCAGCTGTTCAAATTTTCCTTAATTGCTCCCCACCATAACAAGGAAGCTTCCCCCACGTGGTAAATGTTTTGCAAACATAATAGAGACTGGTCAAGGATCAGGTTAAATCCCATCTGCTGCTCACGCAACATGAGCAAATGGCAGTGGCGTGCTTCAGGTGGCTAGCCAACCAACCAATCGACACGCATCTTGGGGTTTATTATTTATTTAAAATATGTATATCCTGCCTGTCCAACAAGCCCTGGGGTGGATAACAAGAGGTGCTGCAATAACGACAAAACTACCTAGACAACATGCATATTTAGACACAGACAGTTCAAAATGTAATGAGCAAGATTCCCAGTCATTTCACACTTAAAGATTTCTGTGTTATATGAACACAGATAGAAGGCATAACTGGGGGTGGGGGGGTGGGGATATGCAACCTCATGAAATAGCTTCCCTATAAAATGCAAAACTGAAAACAATCTCCCCATGTATATCTGCCAGGGCTTTATATACTTTTAAAAAATCCTCCATATTGGGATCAATGGCTACTGATGAATCAAAGAAGGTGTTGAAATGAACCAGTTGGGATCAAATTTCCACAAGTATTGAAGCCAAACGGAACCTATTTTGGATTTATCTGAGCTTTCGTGTTTAACAGCCAGCTAGTAGTAGTAGTAGTAGTAGTAGTAGTAGTAGTAGTAGTAGTAGTAGTAGTAGTAGTAGTAGTGGTAGTGGTAGTGGTAGTGGTAGTAGTAGTGGTAGTGGTAGTGGTAGTGGTAGTGGTAGTGGTAGTAGTAGAGGGAGCAGGAGCAGGAGCAAGAGTTTGGATTTATACCCCACCTTTCTCTCCTGTAAGGAAACTCAAGGTGGCTTACAAACTCCTTTCCCTTCCTCTCCCCACAACAGACACCTTGTGAGGTAGGTGGGGCTGAGAGAGTTTGGAGAAAACTGTGACTAGCCCAAGGTCACCCAGCAGGAATGTCGGAGTGTGGAAACACATCTGGTCCACCAGATAAGCCTCTGCCACTCAGGTGTATTGAGTGGGGAATCAAATCCGGTTCTCCAGATTAGAATTCATCTGCTCTTAACCACTACACCACTCTGACTAGGCTCTGGAACTGCCTCCTGCAGGTGCCCTATTCAGCTTCCCCCACTGCTTGTTTTAGGTGCTTCTTCAGTCCGAGTTTGGGCTGGGCGATTGAACATCCCATTGACTTTATTACCTGATAATGTCTCTGCTGTATTTTGCTGTCTGCCTTTTACTGCTCGCTCGTTCCAGTAGTTTTAATTTGTTTAAATGACTTCAAATTGCTGTGAGCTGCCTCGAAGGGCAGAAAAGAGACCAATATTTGAAACACGTGGGGAATTTTTGAACCATTTGCCAACAGAAAGAACTCTGAGGGAAGCAATCCGAGATAAAGAAAACATCTAGCATTTAGGCCGCTGGACGTTTATACATCACTTCACTCAGATGCACAAAAACAAAATGAGCCCGTCTTCTGCCAGTTATGTAGACGATGCCTAGAAGAGGCCCTCATCTTTTCATGCAAGACAGCAGCCAGCCAGAGGAGATAATTACGCAGTGATAGCTTACAAACTTGATCCACATCTGGCCTAAACAGGTGTGCTGAAAAGGATGCTCCCTCCTTATGCATTTACATAAATTTACATGCTACCTCAGCAACACAAGAATGACCAGGGACAGATTTGTTTAAACGTGTTCGAGAATATATTAAAAACAAGCAATGCTCCGTTTTTAAACACCCCCTAACCTCGTGTGGGATCTTGTTGAATCCAATGAATTTATAATAGTAAACACCACAGCGGGAAGGGGAAAAAAAGATACTCAGCATCTTTAAGCAACTTGCCAGAAAGGAAAGATGGTTTCAGGAAGATGTGGCAGGCAAAAGCGTATCTTAGCATTTACTAGTAGAATGTGATGCCTTTTGAAGCGCTGACATGTTCATAGGTAAAGTTTTCCCTTCAGTCGTGTCCGACCCTGGGGTATCACTGCAAGCAGTGATTTCATAGGCAAGCCATTTTTGTGGGGTAGTTTGACATTGCTTTCCCCGGCTATTCTTTACCCCCTAGCTATGTGCTAGGTACTCATTTACCGACCAAGGAATGGATGGATGGCTGAGTTGACCATGAGCCAGCTGCCATGTACTTGCAACTAATACATGAGACAAGCCAACCAGGAACATGCCTACTGCGACCCTGCTGACATGCGCCAATGGAAACGGAAAGATTAACTTGCCCTTGGAGGCCCAGTTGTGATATACGCGCATGCACTGATATCCAGCAATGCCTCTGTATGGTCAGGATCAGAAAAGCGAAACTGGGAAGAAGCCCCCTGACCTAACTCTAGCCTCAAAATATCACCAAGGATCAGTAAGAAAGAGATCCGGAGACTTTTCGCCTCAATTCTCGCCACAGTGTAAGGAATTTCCACGGTCCAAGGCTGTCAGATAGCATCGATCATCCAAGGGCTTGAAAAATGGGTTGAGCATCAAACGTGACCTTGAGCCCAAAAAGAGCCTTCGTTTCTTGTCCCATATACTATAGCTTAGTCCACACTTCTTCAAACAGCAGCGGGGAAGAGTGAGAAACACAGGTACCCAGGCAGGTGGAGGAACTGTTTTCTCAATGGTGGATCTTGACCTTGAAGTAAAGCTGGAGAGAAGGCAGCGCCCTAAGGAGTTTTGTTTGCTTTCCCTGCTGGATCTTCGCGAGCAAGATGGCAAGGGTACTATCACACAGAGCGTCCCGTGCCAGTGAGTGGCAGGACCCATTTCCTGCTTACAAACCGTTTCCCTGCCCCTGCTCCTTCCTCTCCCATCCCGTTATTTTAGGCCACAGGAAGAGACCAGAGGAAGCAATGACTGGATTTGCCAGCAGGTAACTTTGACAGAGAGAGCCGCGTGGCGCAGTGGTTAAGTGCTTGTACTGCCACTCACACGGTCAGGAGTTTGAGCCCCCTGTGGGTCAGAGATCCTGGCAGCTGGTTCATGGGCAACTCAGCCATCCATCCATTTCTTGGTCAGTAAATGAGTACCTAGCTCATAGCTAGTGGGTAATGAATAGCTGGGGAAAGCAATGGCAAACTACCCCACAAAAGCGGCTTGCCTATAAAATCACTGCTTGCAGCGGTACCCCAGGGTCGGATACGACTGAAGGGGAAACTTTACCTTTACCTTTTAACTTTGACATTGGGACTTTACTCTTCATTCTGTCCACTGGTAAAATTAATCGCCAGTTAGGTATTTATCCTGCACACTAACTGAGCTAAGCAGACTGCATATAAAACAATGAATTCAGCACGTGGCCTGTTTCCGTGGAGGCAATGTACTGTAGTCCCAACGAAAAAAGAAGATTTCGAAATAACATTCCAACTTTGTTCACAGGAAGAACCCAAATAAGTATGGATAAGGCGTCCAGAAGTAGTTAACATTCTAGCTACAATCTCCGTAAGAATTCTACACATTAATAATGCTACAGCACAAGGTGAGACACAAGGGCCACGCTCTTACGCGTAAGGAATTCAGGGATTTGTTAAGGCGGCTGTAGTAATTGCCCCCCACGTGTGCTACTCGAGGAATTAACGGCGATACATTCTAGAAGACTCAGAATGCAAAACACCGACTGTGCCACCAAGCAGACAATTCTAAAGAATCATACTAGCAATAGTTAACATTCTTAGAGTAGCCCAGGGGTCTGCAACCTGTGGCTTTCCAGATGTTCATGGACTACAAATCCCATCAGCCCCTGCCAGTAAGGCCAATTGGCCGTGTGTGTGTGTGTGTGAGAGAGAGAGAGAGAGAGCGCCAGGGGTCTGCAACCTGCAGCTCTCCAGATGTTCATGGACTACAAATCCCATCAGCCCCTGCCAGCATGGCCAACTGGCCGTGTGTGCGCGTGTGGGTGCGCGCGTGTGTGTGTGTAAGTCAGGGTTCTGCAACCTGCAGCTCTCCAGATGTTCAAGGACTACAAATCCCATCAGCCCCTGCCAGCATGGCCAATTGGCCATGCTGGCAGGGGCTAATGGGAATCGTAGTCCTTGAACATCTGGAGAGCCGCAGGTTGCAGAACCCTGGAGTAAGCTGAGGATATACTTGTTTTCTCATGTGAAGTCACTCATACGTAGTGAAGCCACCAAGTAAATCAACTCAAATGAGGCCATCCAGCAGATGCTCCCTTCTTAAATTTAGAAATGCGAAATGAGGATGCATGCAAGCAGATACAGAACTTGCAGCGGTTGCTACCGCCTCAAACATCCGGTCTTTAAGTGGCGGAATTCTCTACCAGCAAAGTAGCTGTCTACACTTAATGATATCATTAGTGGTACCTTTGGGAGGCAGCCTTTTCCACATGTGATTTCAAAGATGGACGTAATAGCCAACATAATGTGCCCTTTCACTCAGTGCCACTCAGAGCACCTGCTTTGCACGCAGAGGTTCCAAGTTTTAATTTTCAATGTCTTTGGATGAAGGATCTCAAGTAGCAAAGATGGGAAATGGCTCAATACTTTGCAGAGTCACTGCCGGTCAGAATAGATATTACTGTTTGAAAGGACCAATAGACTGATAAGAAGTGCTGATAAGACTGATAAGAAGTACTGTATGCTAGGGGGATCATATGTGTAGAGCAATGGTGGTCAGAGGTGGAACTCAGAGCCCTCTCTTGACCGCAAACAGAGTTCACCCCCCCCCCTCTAGGTTGGCCTGGGCCGCTGGGCTCAATTATTAGCATTAAACCTAAGACCTAGTTTTGTGGAAGCAGTGTAGGTAACCCTGTTAAGCGCTGTTAAACCCCACTGATTTTCATGCTAAGAACTAAAGCGTGATCCTTTACCTAGGAGTAAGCTCAGTTGCTGGCAATGGGGCTTGCTTCTGAGTAAACCTTCCTAGGGTCATGATTCACCCGTTGGAAGAGTTGCATGGTTGCTTCAAAGCAAAGCCACCAACTACCACCAAGCTTACTCCCGAGTAACGCACGCTTCAGAGCCAACTGTTTTTCTAAATTAAAACCTCAGTATTCAGGTTAAATTGCCGTGTTGGCACTTCGCGATAAATAAGTGGGTCTTGGGTTGCAATTTGGGCACTCGGTCTCGAAAAGGTTCGCTATCACTGGTATAGAGTATGTGTTTACCTGGAAATGGTCATGGCTTAGTGGTACAGCCCGCTTTCACGCAGAAAACTCCAGGTTCCATCCTTGATCTCTACTTGAAAACTGCTTTGTTTTGGAACAATAAAATCGATAAAAGGGCAGCTTAAAAACTAAGCCAGCAATCTTGACTCCCGCATGTAACGAGACCTGTGCCTTTAAGATTAAGTGCAATTAATATCTGCACCTTTAAGAATAATTTGATGGGTGTAATTAAGAGAATGCAGAGGTTGGTGTGTTTTGGTTAAGTCCGTGTGAGTGAGTTTCTTTTCTTTCACTTGAAGGAGCTGCAACATGGAAAGTAGGAGAGAGGGAAGGCGTGGATGACAGTGGGAGGGAGTGGGAAGGGTTTTCTTTGGGCAGAGGGAAGATGTCCAGGTGAAAAACTGTGCTTGGCTGGCAAATCTGCCTGCTCCAGTAGCAAAGCAAAATTAAAATCATGTTAAAAGTGGTCCTACTTGCTGCAGAGAGAATGAAACTTTAAAAGGGGGCTTGAAGAAATATGTCTGTACAAGAAATCTTGCTGTAACGAACATTTGCCCCTACCATGTTGTGCATAATCGGCCTCTGAAGAGCTGGTGCCAGTCAAAGCATGCAGATCTACATGGTCCAATAGTCTAACTAATAGGTAAAGCACCTTTATAAGTTCACACCATATTTATTTATTTATTTATTTATTAATTATTTCATTTTTATACCGCCCTCCCCCGAAGGGCTCAGGGCGGTGTACAACATCAACAACCATAAAAACAAAATACAAAGTTAAATTAAGACTTAAAATGCAGCATTCAATTATCAAAACTAATTCAGATTTAAAATAGATGGCATCCAGCTATTAAGACTATTCCACATAGTCTCCCCTAAAGGAAAAGACTGTTCAGTCTCCTTTCCCACTGTATAGGTGGATATTTTTGCATTTGTATGAAGGCAAAGAAATTATAAAGTAACCGTATCAAAGATAGTCGGAAGACTATGTGATCCAGATTTTATCAAAAATTTAACATCGTAATAGATAACTTATGATATTTCCCATCCATCCCTTCTGGGAAATTTTCAGTTGAAGGGACAGGTGCGTGAATGACACACACTGCAAACACCAATATCCCAATTTATTGTTGAAGGCTTTCACAGCCGAATTCAACTGGTTCTGGTGGATTTTCCAGGCTTTGTGGCCGTGGTCTGGTGGATCTTGTTGCTAACATTTCGCCTGCATCTGTGGCTGGCATCTTCAGAGGTGTATCACAGAGGGAAGTCTGTTACACACTGTGTCAGACTTCCCTCTGTGATACACCTCTGTGATACACCTCTGAAGATGCCGGCGAAACGTTAGGAACAAAATCCACCAGAGCACGGCCACACAGCCCAGAAAACCCACCAGAAGCAATATCCCAATTCTTTCTCTGTACAGGAACAACTCTGCACCAGGACATTAACAAATAAAAATTTCAGCTATTTCCCATTCACTTCCACTAAGGTAAAACGGAAAGATATTTGGTACATACATGCAAGGAGCAGGAAATGGTGGGTCGCTGTGGGAGGAAAAGGGATGGTCTGAAGCGGCCCACAAAGGCAGCGCGTGTAAAAGCGACCAAAGTGAACCTGACCCTGTCATCTTGAAACGAGCTAAGGCAGCATTTCATAAATCCTCGCTGCTGCTTTCTCGCTTCGGCTTTCCAGAAGTTGGCCAAGGACCAGCTCCTTAGCAGTCATCGATGCCTGTCAGCGCCACACGCCACAAGCTACGGCGAGAGCCTTCTGGGTACATCCCCTCATGCATTTTCGATTCCTGATTATGCAGCAGCAGCAGCAGCTCAGTTACTTGCATGAACTCGGTGAGGAAACCACACTCAGTGCTGCCCATCACGTATGTCAAGGCCTTTGACATTCGTGAGCTCTCTTTTGGCTCCATCGCCAATACTGAAATTATAACAGGCACATGTGGGGCAGGGTATCAGTAACATCCTAAGCCAGTGATGGCGAACCTTTTCGAGACCACATGCCCAAGTTGCAACCCAAAACCCACTTATTTATCGCAAAGTGCCAACACGGCAATTTAACCTGAATACTGAGGTTTTAGTTTAGAAAAAACGGTTGGCTCCGAGGCGTGCGTTACTCAGGAGTAAGCTTGGTGGTAGTCGGTGGCTTTGCTTTGAAGCAACCGTGCAACTCTTCTAACAGGTGAATCACGACCCTAGGAGGGTTTACTCAGAAGCAAGCCCCACTGCCACGACCCTGGGAGGGTTTATTCAGAAGCAAGCCCCATTGCCAGCAACTGAGCTTACTCCCAGGTACAGGATCAACCTTTAGTTCTTCGCATGAAAATCAGTGGGGTTTAACAGCGCTTAACAGGATTACCTACACTGCTTCCCCAAAACTAGGTCTTAGGTTTAATGTTAATAATCGAGCCCAGCAGCCCGGGGGCGGGGGGGGGGGGGGAACTCTGCGCATGCCCACAGAGAGGACTCTGTGTGCCGCCTCTGGCACCCGTGCCATAGGTTCGCCACCACTGTCCTAAGCGCAGGAAAACACCTAGATCTGGCATACTTTTGTTGCTTACTCCCTAAAGATCTGAAATACACCATATACATCCAAAACAGGGGAAGCCTCCCCTACTCAGGGACTATAGCAGCAGGGACCCCCACAGCACCGGATTGACTCTAACTCCCGTCATGCCTCTCCTAAGTTCTACGAAATTCAAGCTACTAAACAAGGGTATTTCATCTTAATTTGTACTATTCCAGTTAGCATTCAAGAATTTATAAACACACAGCATCTTAACGACCGTTGGAGAATATTTTTGTAAACTCTCTGCTCCTGTTTTATAAAAGAAGAGGCATCTGGGAGCAACTTTACCAGCTCAGACCAAAAGCCAAGAACGACCTGTTGATGCTTCTTGCCATAATTATACACACTCTCCACAGCACATTCTGATTACTGCTTACGGCAGGACTGATGTTTGGAATGCCTCTTCTCGGCAAGAGGCATGTGCCCTGACAGCAAAAAGAAAGGTCAGTTAGGAGTGACTGCAAAAACCAGATACTTCACCCAAAGAGAGAACATGAAAAGGACAACAGAGCATAAGCATACCAAAAGAAGAGAGGCCAGTTCCTGGTGTGTACATGGTGGGTGATCCATGCAACCATCTGCAGCTAAAGGGTATCAACCAAGAGAGAGAACATAAGCCTAGAGTGGCCATAGGATGGCCCGGCAAGGCATGGGCCCCATAGCAAGAATGAGCTGCAAGGGCAGGCTGAAGATCTGGTGGGTGTGATTTCATAAAATAATAAAAACAACAACAATAAATTATTCTTGCAGTTAAGGGTTGCAGGAGTCAACCCGGTCTGTTCATCAGCTAACCCTGGCTGAGACTGATCTTGTCGAATCTCAGAAGCAAAGCAGGGTTGGCCCTGGGTAAAATTTTGATGGCAAACCTCCAAGGAATACCAGGAGTGTGACATGGAGGCAGGTGATGGTGTACATTATATCAAGAGGCAAAAGCTAGCCTCTGAGCTGCCTGAATCCCAAAATTTACCACTGCGTCCCTTGACAAGAGACTGAAATGAATCCATCGCAGTAAGGTGACAGGTGGGATTTTCCAGCTTCTTCATGGGAGCCAACTGATATAAATTATACTGTGTGTTTGGTGCCAGGTGCCACAGCCGAAACTCTTTTCATACTGTAGCTGACACTGTTTTAGACTCCAGATGTTTAGCCCCTCTGCTATCTAGGAATATGCTTCCCTTGAAAACAGAAATAAAGGGGTTGTAAGAGGTGAAAGGGGTTCATCTTTGACAGTACAGAATTGGAGGGGGAAATATATGTCTGTTGGTCCCCTCTATTTGTGCCCTAGAATCTTCTAGTTATGTCGAGGGCTTTCACAGCCGGATTCAACTGGTTCTGGTGGGTTTTCTGGGCTGTGTGGCCGTGGTCTGGTGGATCTTGTTCCTAACGTTTCGCCTTATACCACACTAAACTTTCCCTTCTCGCTAGACACGGTGAGAAACAGTGCGTAACAGACTTTTCTCTGTGATACACCTCTGAAGATGCCAGCCACAGATGCAGGTGAAACGTTAGGAACAAGATCCACCAGACCACGGCCACACAGCCCGGAAAACCCACCAGAACCAATCCTCTAGTTGTTCATAGCTCTGAAACACTTTCCCATCCTCAAGGCGATTCTATAACAGCTAACAATAATGTCTTGTCAAATCTCAGACTGAACAGATTTATTGCAGCCCACTTTGATGCACAAAACGGCTAATATCACATGCATAAACACACACAAAAAGTTGTTAACAGTGAGATCGCTGTCAAAAAATGCATACGCAAAGCCAGGTTTTGCATTGTCTCTACTGCCTATTGTAAAGCACAGCCAAGAACCGAGTATCTACAAGATGAACAACGCAGCCAGAATGAGAGGAAAGCCGTAAACAAGCTAGCCTTGATGCGAACACCATGTTTACCACCAAGAGTACGACAACAGGGAAGGATTAAAAACATAAGACTATTGCTCTTTCTGCTGAAATATATTATACGCCTCTTAAATCAGAGATTATTTCTTTTTGCCAGGAGGGAATTATCAACATTTCTCCACTGCTGACGGGCTGATCCGTCTGTGTGAGCTGTTAAGCTACAGAGGAGAATGCAGCTGCCCTACCCAATCAAGTTCACGGATGAGAAGGGTCATTTCAGGCCCAAGGGTTTGGGACATTTTCCAGTTAGCTGACATGACCAGCCTTTGCAAGCTTTCAGCGAGGCAGGGGCTATTTTAGCCCATCTGTGCAAGTCCAGGGCGTGGTGTCTAGATTCCTTTTAAACCAGGCAACCGTCCAGGCAGGATTTCTTATTTACTGGAGGTAACTAAGCCACATACTGTTATAAGTAACTAGAGAGTCACATTTCACTTTTGCCTTTACGCTGCATCTATGAACTGTACATATTTAAAATGTTTCTTGCGACTCTCCTCTTGGAAGCCGGTCAGATTTGTGGCGCCTTTGAAATACTGATCTGTTGTTGTGCTTGCTTATGTTAACAAGCCTGGTTCCAGTTCTCACGCAGCAATGGCAAATACATTTGGAAATTCAGAGTAGAACTTCTCCACTAAGGATCGTATCTGGAAAATGAGGTTTATACAATAAGTATTCCTTCAGGGGCTTCTTGATCAATGCTGACAGGGTGATCAGGGCTGGAGGGAACTCAAACTTAACATAGTCCTGGTACGAGATTTTTTCTTCTTCCCAGGGTGGTAGGATGAATGAGCTGGATTAACACTCTGTCTATTTCAAGACTTGTCGGAGGACACACAAATGGATTAAAAGGAAAATCTAATTTACATTTCAAAGGCGGAATAACCATTTCGAGCTGAGCTTCGCCTGACACTGGAGAGAAGCTAGTGTCACAGGCGGTGGCCACGCTGGCTGTGTGTAAAAGACAGATCTGTCTTCGGTGAACTCCAGATGTTATGGAATACAATTTCCATCAGCCCCTGCCAGCATGGGCAATTGGCCATGCTGGCAGGGGCTGATGGGAATTGTAGTCCATAACATCTAGAGTGCCAAAGGTTCGCCACCACTGGCCTAGAGTCTCTTCACTAGATTGACCAGAGCCCACCCAACTTCCAAGAGGTTGGATGGGGCTTACTTCCCAATCAATCAATCAATCAATCAATCAATCAATCAATCAATCAATCAATCAATCAATCAATCAATCTATCTATCTATCTATCTATCTATCTATCTATTATTTTACTGTATTTATGCCCTGCCCATTCCTGACCACAGTCAGCCTCAGGGCGACTCACAAACAGATAAAAAAACACATACCGAAGGACAATACTAAACAGGGTTAAGAACACTAAAATCAAGACAGTAAAGAGACTTATTATATTATCTAGAAGAGTACACTAATTCATATAATTTCTTAAGTGTGAAATAATTTCACTATTGTGGAACGAACACTGCACGTAACATTACTATTTACTTTCTGCTGATGACTTGAAAGTTAGGATGATAACTGGAAGCTAATTATAAATATGTAACATTGTAGAGTTGTAGATTTCCTTTTGTCTTTTTCAATATCCATGGAAGAATCCTGAGCGATATCGTCACTCAGACTATTCCCAGAACTAACAAGACGAGGACTGAACAGAACACGCTAGCACAACGTATTGCAATGTTTATATGTATCTTGCACACACAGAAGGTCAGAAATTCGAAGAGACTTGATTTCGGAGGAAGAGGATGTGGGCATTTCAGGTACGGTAAGTGAGGAAGACAAGACATTTCAGAGTTATTTATCCCTCAGGCAAGAAGAGACATCTTCCTTCAGCTTATTAAATATTAAAATTCTGGAGCTTGCTATGATGTGCACGTACCAGGCTTTGCGGGCTTGCGTGCCTCTGAAAAGGATGCTCACTCGGCTTTCCCTTTTCCTCACTGAATCATTTTTATTTTAAATTCAAGGCTGTCTCCAGAGAGGGGCTGTCGGCCATCATTCGGACGACAAACTTAACTAAGATCAAGTAGCCTGGACATGAATCCAGCTTGTTGTCAGACACTTGTGCGACACCTCTGCTTCTATACTATACTGTCAACCACATATTTGCATGGTAAGTTCCACCTAAACACTTACTGATTGGTTCCCCACCCAGGGACATGAAAATTTATACCCCACTAAAACATTCCCTGCTCCCTGGACACAGTGTGTAACAGACTTCCCTCTGTGATACACCTCTGAAGATGCCAGCCGCAGATGCAGGCAAAACGTTAGGAACAAGATCCACCAGACCATGGCCACACAGCCCGGAAAACCCACAACAACCAGAAGAAGAAGAGTTTGGATTTACACCCCACCTTTCTCTCCTTTAAGGAGATGCAAGGTGGCTTACAAGCTCCTTTCCCGTCCTCTCCCCACAACAGACACCTTGTGAGGTAGGTGGGGTTGAGAGAGTTCTGAAAAATTTGTTACTAGCCCAAGATCACCCAGCAGGAATGTAGGAGTGCGGAAACACATCTGGTTCACCAGCTAAGCCTCTGCCACTCAGGTGGAGGAGTGGGGAATTAAACCTGGTTCTCCAGATTAGAATCCTCTTGCTCTTAACCACTACACCACGTTGAGAAACAGTGGTATTGTTAGACCCCTCTTCACAGGCACCACTGAAATGAATTTGAACAGGGCGGCTCGTGTATCTCCCAGGCAGCCCTAAACTGGGTCCATAAAGAAAGTACCTCCCTTAAGAGCTGAGCCATCAAACCCTTAAGTGCGCTAAAGCAGCTGACTTTTTTTGGGGCCAGTATTAACGAGAAAGAGTCTAGCCACATCAACTACTCATACTCACTAATCATTCAAAAAGGTGGTCTGTTCTGGCTGCCTCCAGTGAAAGGCTCTTCAACAGCCAGGACAGGGAATTCTAATTAAAATGATGCTTTATTTTTTAAATTTTATGTGCTCTTGGCTTTGATGGGTCTCTCTCTTCCTGCCACACAAAACAGCCCTCTAGTTAAGATCTAAAATTGGAACAAAATCTCTGTTTTTGAAGTACTATGGTCCCAGATGTACTCTTCTGAAGCAGGTATACCAGCTTTCATCCTCTATGGCAGTGGTGGCGAACCTATGGCACTCCAGATGTTCATGGGCTACAATTCCCATCAGCCCCTGCCAACATGGCTAGTCCATGAACAGCTGGAGTGCCATAGGTTTGCCACCACGGCTCTATGGTATGCTCAAGAAATGAGTCTCAGGTGCATCTTAGGTATGGTCAAGACCATACCATACCTATATGGCATGGTCTAGACAGGGGTGTCAAACTCACGGCCCTCCAGATGTTCATGAACTACAATTCCCATCAGTCCCTCCCAACATGAGCATTGGCTATACTGGCAAGGGCTGATGGGAATTATAGTTCATGAACATCTGGAGGGCAGCGAGTTTGACACCCGTGGTCTAGACCATACCATATAGGACCAGCTTTTATTCTATATGGTTTGGTCAAGAAATGAGTCTCAGGTGCATAAGAATCACAGGCTGCTTCCAGTGATGTGTTTATGAAATTAAGAGATTACCAGCATAGACCAGAAGTTACCAGTTATGAACCCGTCCACAAACTGCTTCACACATTCTACTAACGAGAGCAGTGTCCCGAAATAATTCCATGCAGCGGGAAGACGTACAGATTTGACTAGAACAACACATGTGCGCAGCGGTGAGGTGCAGTTTCAAGATGCGCAGCACAAAGCTACACCCCCACCACCAAAAAGAGAGATGTGACTCTTCGACCATCGCTATGTGATGCCATCTCCCTCCTCGCCCTCTGGGAGAGCTCCAGCATGTTTGGAAGCCTTCAGCCATTTCTTTTCTCACCGAGCTGCCCCATCTAAAAGACAGTACTAAAGTAAATTTGAGGGGGTTACAGAGAATCAACTGGAGCTCCGCCAGTAGCTGCCAACCCTGAGTGCAGTTCACAAGTATGTTAAGGTGGAGATGGGAGGATCTGGTGGTTTTCTCCAAGCCTTTAACAATCAGAGAATATTTCTTCTGATTACAAAAGTTTTAACCCTCATAAGCTGGTAGCCAAGAGGCCCGCACTTCATGAATTTTGTGTAATTACTTTAAAAAGCTGTCGAAGTCAGTCATTTGCTCTGCAACTCAACCCTAGAAGGACTTCAGAGGTCTGATCAAGTAAAGCCATGTTTATGACCCCTCATGTACGAACCACTGTTCTTTCCACGAATGTGCCTTCTTCCTGTAGTAGAGGAGGGTATCCTGACTGACAGGTGATTCCTCCCATCAGATCGGGAGACGGGGCTGGCTTTTAAACTTCCTGTGCCAAAGGTAGGAAGAATCTCCACTCAGCAAATTTTCCGCCCAGGTTAAGAGAGCGGGAGGAGTTTAAAAACAGTTCTTTCTTGTTGATTCTAGGTCTTTTTCTGATCTTGCTAGCCCAACTTCCAGATCCAAAGGGAGGAAACGTCCATCAATCAAGCTGCCCTCTGCCTCCAAGACAAAATGGTATTTTCTCACCAAGGCATCAGGAACATTGTTTTACAATGAACCTTCGGAAGATATAAGGCTACCGGCCAGATGCAAACCAATTATAGCTTTGCTTCAAGCTGCGACCTTAACCAATCTGCTCTGCAGAGAACACCAACTACAATACAAATGAAACAGTCAAAATGTGACTGCTGCAAATTTCAGAGCTAGTGTGGACAACACAATCTGCTCCTTTTTCTTCTGTGACAAATCCACATAGCATGTTCATTGTAGCTTCCTAAAAATGCTTCTAGTTTATCATTTCAGTGTCAACCTGAGACTATATTTTATTGCACCACTTGACTGTTACCCTCCTTGTTCCCAGTTATCTATTATTGTAGACATTTGCTAGCATTAATTGCAAATGAAACCAAACAACCTGTGTGGACTTGCTGCTTGGAAAAAAATCTGCATAATTGTTTCCCAAGTTTATCCAGGTTAATTTATATTGTTAGGAAGAGGGGGGGGGGGGAGAGAGCCAACCTTGCATAACAAACTCCCCAGATAAAATTTATTTTAGAATTATATAGCAGGGAGTAGGGAGAGAAATAAATCTAAACTGAACATTCGTGTCCGCCAACCTATTGAGCGTTTGCAAATGAATCTAGGCAGTTCTTGTTTCTAATTCCAACGGTTAATTGTATGAGCTTCACTAGAGTTCTTAGACACGCTGAAAGAACTCACCGTCCAGATTTTGTCAAAGATTTGCAGTCTATTCCAAGAACTGATACAGATCTGGACTAGCCAGAACAAGCAGAGATTCACATGCTTTGGAATAGCAACTTCTAGTACATTCCCTGCACACTCTTATTCCGTTTATATCATATACCTGAAACTACTAACATGTAACACTTACATACTGTGTGAGAACACATGCCTATATTTGAACATCACTATCACACACAGACAATATTCACAAAAAGCATTTACACACATAGTCTGACCAATACTGCCACAGGAGGTGGTGATGGCCACTAACCTGGGTAGCTTTAAAAGGGGCTTGGACAGATTTATAGAGGGGAAGTCATTCTATGGCTACCAATCTTGATCCTCCTTGATCTGAGATTGCAAATGCCTGAGCAGACCAGGTGCTCGGGGGCAGCAGCAGCAGCAGAAGGCCACTGCTTTCACCTCCTGCATGTGAGCTCCCAAAGGTATCTGGTGGGCCACTGCAAGTAGCAGAGTGCTGGACTAGATGGACTCTGGTCTGATCCAGAAGGCTCTTTCTTATGTTCTTATGGATGTGCAATTCCATTTCAGCTGAGCCCTTCCTATCACCAACATCTAACTCCACTCCTCTTGCTTATGCACTGATACTTTTTTGAACCGCTGAACCACTGGAATGTTCATAAACATCCCACAAAAGACTGTAGGCAGCTAAGTAGACACCTAGAGAGTGGGAGTCCCAACAGCCAATCCACGGAAGATGCCACGACTTTCACGCTGACTTTTGGTTTTGGAAGAGTAACTCAAACAGAAGCTGGGAAAGATCCGTTTGATTTATGGAAGGTGATTTCCAAGGGAGAAGACTAGCAACATACACTTCGGAATATTCAGGACTTGCTACCTGGTGATCACCTGCCAGTTCTGCAGAAGCGATAGATGAGCAGCAGATCATACTGGCGTAATGCTCTAGATTCTGCACAGCTGACCTAACGAATCATTTCAAGTTCAAATACCTGAACTCAGTTAGATGTACAGCAGGCACCGCAAAAGCTTGTTGCAAGGACACACCGTAAAGGACACACCGTACTTCATTACAGAAAAGGTCTTCCTGTCTCAGTAACACTTTACTGTCAGAAGCAAAGAAGAGGCTGGTAGATCTGTAGGAATTTAACAATCACAGGCTTCTCTTGATGTCAAAAAGGTCACCAAAGGTATAAGAATATCTCCAGTGGTTACTGTGAAAGAGGAGTTTTGAGGATGTCGGCTTTATCTCATGGTTGTAGCTAGCGCCACAAAGGAAACGAAGATATCTTTCAAGTATTGTCGAAGGCTTTCACGGCTGGATTCAACTGGTTCTGGAGGGTTTTCCGGGCTGTGTGGCTGTGGTCTGCTGGCATCTTCAGAAGTGTATCACAGAGAAACCAAAGGATACACCTGCTTAATTAATCCCAGTGTTGGACATTTGGCTGACCATCATGGTTCTGTCCACTCTGAGATATGCAGGACATCCTAGATGGGCAGGTGATTCTGCCCACCGGGACACAAAGCGGAGACAAATGCACAATTTCCTGTTACCTCTGGTGGGAGGCACCCTTTTTCAGCTTATCTGGTCATTGGAAACCTTGACAGATATTGGTTCTGGAGGGTTTTCCGGGCTGTGTGGCCGTGGTCTGGTGGATTTTGTTCCTAATGTTTCGCCTGCATCTGTGGCTGGCATCTTCAGAGGTGTATCACAGAGAAAAGTCTGTTTCTCACAGACTTTAAGTAAGTGAGAAACAGACTTTTAGAGGGCAGTCTTAAACAGAGTAACCCCTTTCTAATTCCACTGAAGTCGGAAAGGTGTAATTGTGCTTGGAACGTTATTGCTGTAGTCTCTGCCCCTTGTTGTTCCAATTTTAAGCAGTGCTGGATGATACTAAGACTGTTGGTATATCTCTAAAACAAACATTTCCTCACTGTGCCAAGGATATTTCTTTGATAGTCCCAATTACTTTTTTTTTACTGTGGTTGCAAAGTTTAAACAATAAATATGAGTTATTGACTGAATGATATATGGTAAATCATTGGACCCTCAGTTCTTGGAGGACTCCAGCTGAGGTAATCTGCCTAAGTCAGTGGTGGCGAACCTATGGCAATGGGTGCCAGAGGTGGCACTCAGAGCCTTTTCTGTGGGCACGCGTGCAGAGTTTGTCATGTGGGGGGGTGCAGAAAATCACCCCCCCACACACACACACATCTAGGCTGGCCTGGGCATGATCCTTTACTTGGGAGTAAGCTTGATTGCTGGCAATGAGGCTTGCTTCTGAGTAAACCCTCCTAGGGTCATGATTCACCCATTCAAAACGTTGCATGGTTGCTTCACCAAGCTTACTCCTGAGTAACGAGTGCCTCGGAGCCAACCGTTTTTTCCTAAACTGAAACTTCAGTATTCAGGTTAAATTGCTGTGTTGGCACTTTGCAATAAATAAGTGGGTTTTGGGTTGCAATTTGGGCACTTGGTCAAGAAAAGGTTCACCATCACTGGCCTAAGTCAAATGTGATGAAAATGGAACTTAAGGTGTTCAGTTTTAGCCTG
The DNA here is from genome assembly GCF_021028975.2 of Sphaerodactylus townsendi. Classification (NCBI taxonomy): domain Eukaryota; kingdom Metazoa; phylum Chordata; class Lepidosauria; order Squamata; family Sphaerodactylidae; genus Sphaerodactylus; species Sphaerodactylus townsendi. The sequence goes on from NC_059441.1 coordinate 845,348, forward strand.
TATACACCAAAGTTTGTCTTGCTGAATGTGATAAGACTATTGTGGTTTTCCTGCAGTCATAAGAGCTGCAGGCAACTGAAGGCAACAGTTCAGGTGTGCGTTAATACAGCTTTAAAACTTGGATCTTCTACAATACTGATGCAGTTTGAACTTGTTTGGGTTTTCCTGTGAAATTATTTCGCTTCTAACATTCTACTGTAATAGTGAATATTCTATATTCCTACATATGTTGAAGAAAATGCTAAGAGATGCTTCTCCTCTTAACAAATATTTCAGTATATTATTATATGTTCTATTTTAGTGACGTCATACTGAACAGCCCCTGTCCTGTTGTTTTAGAACCCTCCAGCAGTACTTTCTATGACATTTTGCAGAATATAAATGTATTTCCGATATATTGGGAATATATTAAAAAACAAACCAATGACAAACAATTTGTTGCTGCTTGCTAGCAGGCGAAAAAGGTTAGTTCCCTGCAGCCTTTTTGCTCCTGCCTCAGCGAGGTTGCTCAAGGACAGCCAAGGAGTCCTGTCCAGTGCCCACAAGCTAGCATTTTACCTTTCACAATCCGAGGGTCCTGCTCTCTCCCCTCAGTATTTCATGTCAGCGGTGGCAAGAGTCGGAAATCCAGCTTGCTGATGATGACAGCCGAACCTTCATTCCAGCTATGAATCCTAGACACTAAAAGCCCAAGGAGATGTCTACAGCCAAATGTCGTTTTTGCCGACCGGTGCGGCTACCCAAGGAACACGTCCGCGAGGAGAGGAAACGTACCGGAAGGATTTACCAGGCTGTGCTGCTTCTCAAAATATTACTTCACAAGACACTGAGAACCTGGTTAGTTACTCTGACAAGACTGACGCAAGCTATCCGCGCTCCCGAATTTTGGGAGGACAAAGGTCCAGAGGTAACAGCAGGTAGGTTTAAGGTGCCACAATATGCCTGAATAATTATCTCCGTGTCAAGAAACAAGAAGCACGCACACACCCAGAAAAAGCAAGCAGGGGTTCTTACAAGCCAGTCTCTCCAGAAACAGTAGGCCAGAACAGAGCAGACTGCCCATAGCTCCACCCGCTGCTCTGCAGGGCTTCCCACAGGCAAAGACTAGCTGGAAGCAGCTTATCACAAATCTTTTCCCATCATTTGTTTGTGGTTGATTTTACAGAACTTCACTGTTGCAACAGCACCTGGCAGCCCACGGTTTCCCTGCCGCCTACAGATTCTCTGGGTGTCAGGCACTTCTACGGCCTTCTCTGCTTGCCGTGCAAATGGGAAGGCGCAATACTCAACAGGGCCTTTCCTAAGAATATCCGCCTCCCAGCAGCTTATGAACGGAGGGTTTCTCGAGAAGCCAAGTATGCTGTTACCTAAATGAATCACGGCCGCCTCACACACTGTTGACAGTTCAGTGCTATGGGGGGAAAACCTCCCAGTAATCTGAATATATGAAGCTGCTGTGTACTGAGCGAGGCCACTGAGCTATCCGGATTGACGTTATCCATTTAAGTGGCAGCAGCTCTCCAGGGCCTTGAGTAGTGAAAAGGTCTCTCTCGACACCCGCTGTCTGAAAGCCTTTTGCTTTCAACGGGGATTGAACATGGGCTTCCTGCGGGCAGAGAATGGACTTTAACGGTGTCCTACAGACCCTGCTCCATGCTCTGGGAAGCAACGCTGGATGACAAGAAAGGCTGAGGGAGCGGGGGCGCTACCGCAGAGCCCACAGAATGAGGATGAATCAGACACCTGCATGGAGGAAAGCCAGGTCATCCAGGATAGCAAGGAAGGCAGGATAATTGAGGACAATAGAAATGGGCAGGGGTTCATCACAGGACAAGGGCTGACGCAGGGGGAAAAAAACCCTCTTTCAGGGCCGTACCACGAAGGGGCACCCCCAGACCCTGCTCCCAAACTCTGCCATTTACATGATCCATTTTAATGTATTTATTAAAACATCCATACTCTGCCTTTTCCCCATGTTTCATGACAATAAGAGTTAAAAAGCATTTCCATTTAAAACCAGAATAAAACAGCAAACCAGAGGCCAGACTTGAGGGTTGGTGGGTTTTTGTAACGCATGAGGGTTCGATCCAATATAACACACACACACCCCCTTTGCAGTCTGACACAGCCCACAAAACTGCCTCACAATCAGGTGGCTCTCCTAATGGCTCTGTGACTTGGCGCGACTAAATCCAGAGTGGATACGATTCACTTGCAGGCGAGCACTTGACGCTTTCTGATGGAGTTCTTCTAATTTCCAAGAGCGATTAAGGATTTGCTGAAGGGGAAAATAAGGGAAATTCAAGCATCTCTTTTCACTTGGAAAAAAGTCCAGTTAATCTCCTTCATATATTTGTCACACAACAAGATGACCAACAAGTGGAAGTCTGTATTGATTTGGTCTCTGAATTTAAAGTGCACGTGTATTTTTTACTACGGTGTCCTCAACAGCAACAAAACTACCACTTCTAAGTGGTCACACTTCTGAGGACCAGCGTGGTGTGGTGGTTAGAAACAGGTGGATTTTGACCTGGAGAAGCAGGTTTGATTCCCCACTCCTCCACCTGAGTGGCAGAGGCTTAGCTGGTGAACCAGATGTGTTTCCGCACTCCTACATCCCTGGTGGGTGACCTTGGGCTAATCATGGTTCTCTCAGGACTCTCTCAGCCCCACCTGCCTTACAAGGTGTTTGTTTTGAGGAGAGGAAGGGAAAGGGGCTTGTAAGTCACCTTGAGTCTCCTTACAGGAGAGAAGGGTGGGATATAAATTCAAACTCTTCTTCTTCTTCCATGATTCTTCCATTGGTCAGGTCTGGGTTAACCTCAAGACCTTAGATAAATTTAATTTCCTGCTTTCAGATCTGTTTTATCCTATAGCAGTGGTTCTCAACCTTCCTAATGCCGCGACCCTTTAATACAGCTCCTCATGTTGTGGTGACCCCCCAACCCTAACATTTATCTATTTTACAGATGGAGAACACTGATGCAGAGAGTCTTAGGCGACTCGACCCCCAGGTTGTGAACCACTGTCCTATAGGATGGCTCTGTCCGCACTGGCAGCCATCAGGATCAGAGCCAAGGTGGTGTCAAAGAAAGCAGTCAACTTGGAGAGGAAGGGAAAGGTGCTTGTAAGGCCCCTTGAGTCTCCTTACAGGAGAGAAAGGTGGGATATAAATCCAAACTCAAACTCTCCTTCCCTCGTTGCCCCATATAACAATGCCTCCAGTGTTAAGCGGTAACAGCAAACAATGCATTCATAGTGCTCACAAGAATGGTTCTCAAGCTTCTTTGATGTGGAATCGACTTTTGAAAACTGGCTTTACTTTTTGGGGTCCACCTGCAAAGTAACACTGTGTTGGCTTTCCTCCTGTCCAAATGCAAGGAGTGGACATCAGTCAATAGTGGAAACATTTACATGTTTTTTTCCCTGTTTGGTGTTTATAAATGCAAAGGCTTAGTGAACGACAGGCCGCATTTCGCAGCCATTTTGCACATTATGCAAAGACAAACTCCAGTGGGCCACTGAGCTTCCCAGAGCTTCCTCTCCTGGCTCAGCTTTTCCCACCTTCTCATTCCTGGCCTCATAACCCGCCCACGAGAGAGCCGAGACCTGGTTTAGCGATTAAAAGCAGGTGGACTCTTGTCTGGAGAACCAGGTTTGATTCCCCACTCCTCCACAAGAATGGCATACCTAACCAGGTTAGACACAGAAAGGAGTTTTTGGGATCCAAAGGATATGAAGCCTATTAATAAGCAAAGAGCCTGTTGAATTTGCTGCACTCCCTGACGAGGCAGGAAAGATACTGGGCCAAGACGGCTATGACCAGCCTACAGGAAGTGACCAAAATATATTTCCTGCCTCCTTCATTTATGGTGGAGAACAACCCAAACAAGATGGCCTACACCATCCAGGAGAACCTGGCAAGGTACGCTGCATATAGGGAAAGCAGTTCTTTTTTAAAAATGGCATCCGATTACAATACAAGAGGCGGTCACAGAGCTGCAAACTCCCAGTGTTATATATTGCTATGGGGCAAATTAGCCTGGTGGAGATAGAGAATTGTTATCCAGCAACAGAACTCCGGAGATATTGTGGGCAACTTCAAGAGGCTGGGGAGAGCTGACAAAGTCGCTCAGCGTCCTGTGAAACGGTGCAAGCAACCGGCAAAAGCATTCTCTCATTCCCATCTTTCGATCCGGACGCTGTTCCAATGAAGGACGGTGTGAACAAGATACAGTGCACTTTCTTTGGGGAGTTTGCGGCTCTGCGACCGCCTCTCAGATTGTATCAGGACGCCATTACTTAAAATGACTGATTTTCCTACATGCAGCCTACACAGTCAGGTTTTGCAGTTCTAACCTGCACGCCTTTCATACTGTATTTGTTTCGCTCCAGCCTTTAGTATGGTTGTCGCATCACAGTGAATCTGTTGCATTTCGTTTGGGTTTGTGTTCTGATGTTTGTGTACAGCTCAAGGATAAAAATATGTAAAACGTTACAAATACTTTAAAATTACACTTATAAAATATGTTTTAAATTGAAAACATGCCAGCAAAGAACTCCTGCAGGCCCACCGTTCATTCAATACATGGATCCCACACTCTATTATAATTTCACAATTATGATTTCCCAGTTGAGGGATCAAGGTGGACAAAATGGGGAAGGGTGATGGCTCACCACAGCTGCCTCAACCATATCCCTAGTGGAACAACTGTATCTTACAGGCCCTGAGGAGCTGTATTAAATTCCACAGGATTCTGGTCTCCCCAGACAGAGCGTTCCACCACGTAGAGGCCCTGGCCCTGGTTGAGACATGCTAGCCATGGGGCTGGAACTGGAACAAGCTGTCCCTAGAAGCTTCCCTGCTGACCAGAGGTAGCTTTTCTTTCCTATATGGTTTTGTATACAGACAGGGTGAGTAGAGTAAATCAATAGAAATCCCACAAATTTTATGCAAGACAGTGGGGTGCTGTGTGGTTTCCGGGCTGTATGGCCGTGTTCTAGCAGCATTCTCTCCTGACGTTTCGCCTGCATCTGTGGCTGGCATCTTTAGAGGATATGATGGTAGGAAAGCAAGTGGAGTATATACCAGTTGGAGTGTCCAGGGTGGGGGAAAGAACCATTGTCTGTTAACAAGTAAAGGGTGCAATTAGCAAGCTAGATTTACATGTGTTGAGTGGGATCCATCCATTAGCATGTGAGTAACAATGAAGATAGCAAGGTCAATAGGTGAGATCATCTGAATAGAAGTAGCCTGGCCTTTGTTCCCTTTGATTGTTTACTGTCTATAGTCATCCTGTGTTTGTGTGGAGCTGATTAATCACTGTCTTGATTCTAGTGTTTTTCAACACTGGTAGCCAAGTTTTGTCATTTTCATGGTTTCTTCCTTTCTGTTGAAATTGTCCATGTTCTTGTGGATTTCTCTGTGTAGTTTGATGTAGTGGTTGTCAGAGTGGTCCAGAATTTCTGTGTTTTCAAATAATATTCTGTGTCCAGGTTGACTTATCATGTGTTTTGCTATTGCTGATTTTTCTGGCTGAATTAGTTTGCAGTGCCTTTCGGGTTCTTTGATTCGTGTCTGAGTGCTGTGTTTGGTGGTCCCTCATCATCAAGTCACCATTTTATCTGCACCGTTATTTTCCTCCAAGGTTCACTGCAGAATGGTGCAAATGAAACACGTTCCTCTCGCCGCGGGAGTCGCTCAAAGTTTGACTAGAGAGGCCCCTCCTGGAAGAAGCCGTGGTGGCTTTTGCAGCCCTGCAGTGGAAGGTCTCCCTCGGAGTGGAGAGCTCTCGATCTGCCATTTTGGTGGGAAGGGCAGAATTGGCGGGAAGGGAGTAGCAGGAAGAACAAAAGAATTCCCCAAGCCTCCACACACACACAAAGAGAAAGGAGAATAGAAGGGGGTCCTGGACAAACAAAAGACCAAGACAGGAAGAGGAGTAAATGTGTCAGGGTGAGGAGTCCCAAAGAATCTGTGCACTCCCTGTCGAGGCAGGAAAAATACTGGAGAAAATGGAGTCCCAGCCAGAACAGGAAGTGACGGAATTCTTTTTCCTGCCTCCATGAGAAGGGGTGGAAATTACCACCACCAAGATGGCCTCCGCCTCCAAGAGAACCTGCCCTTTCCATATTTCCAAAGAATCCTCCAAATCTCAGAAGCCCACAACAACATTCATCACTAATCACTGTGCAACCAAACGAGGAAAACTGGGCAAAGATCCGGCTGTTTCTTGCCAGATAAGCTCGTTCCAACTTGTCACATGAAGCAAAGTCCCGGGCAAAAACCTCACAACCGCTGCTTAACAAAATCCCCCAGACTGGCACTCGAATGGTCTTGACTTCCTTCGGGGCCATGCAGACAGCTGAAAGGCCTCTCTTGGCTGGCTGTGGCGTCTGGCAAAGGGACGGACTGTTACATGGTTTGCAGCAAAAAGGAATCGTTCTTAGAAAGTCCAAGGCCAGTTTTCAAAAAGGGAAATCGAAGACTCGTATGTGTGTGTGCATGTGTGTGCGTGCGTGTGAACGCGCACCAGATCCCACCGGGGCAAACTGAGTAAGAAGGAGCAGAGGACATCAGACAGGAAAGCATTTGTAATTACTGCTTGTCAGCTGACTTCCCTGAGTCTGCAGCTGAATCCTTCATTCATGGTTTAATAGCTTCCCTGCTACTGCTGTTTCCCTCTTTCCTGCAGCACCTGTTGCAATTTTGCCATGCTTCGGTTATGCACGCTAAGTTGCATGCCACGCCGCTCTAAGTGGATTGGAATCAAAAGCTTGTCAAAGCCCCGCTTCGCACGCAAGCCCACCAGAGCCACAGAAAAATGTGCCCCTTTAATTCATTCTCAGGAGTGTCCGGATCTGGGGATGACAGGCCTCTGCCACAGATAACAACGGTCCTTCTCCATTGGCTCAGCATGCCACAGAACGAGAACTGATTTGAGATTTATTTGGGCTCCTGTGTATCCTTCACTGTTAAGCCAGCGTTTGCAGGTCACGGCACCGAAAACAATTTGATCCTCCCAAAGTCAAAAGAAAAACCATGAGAACAGAAGCAAAATTACTCACTGGATACTTGGCCCTTGTTCTGCAAAGAAGTACTCTCAGAAGAGCATCAAATCCGGAAGAGCAAGAACTAGCGATGTCAAAGAAGGTGGAAAATTCTACCCGTTTGTTGCAAATGGGATTTATTCATCTGCAAGAAAGAGGGTGAAGGCCAGCCTAGCCTCTCCCAAACAACCACTGCAGCAGCCTCTTCAGAAAAGAACTTGGCACAGGTTGGGGTGTGAAGGCGTGCAAGCATGCCAGCAAGGTGCCAGGTAATTTCATGCCTGTGAGTGGGACAGCAGGGCTGGAAAAATGCTTCAAATTCCTCAGCGCCGATATGAAATACCTGCAAACCAACATCAAATATTTATGCGCCAGTCCCTGTTTGGAACCTCAGCATGTATTCAAATTCCTTGGCATCAACATGGCTTTAAGAAACTGAGCCTTTTTGTTTATTTTGTAGGGGAGATGAGAGGAATTTGTTATCTGTCCAGGCACCCATGCCTCCTGTTCCCCAGGATACCTGAAGAAAGGCACAAAAAAGATAACGAAAGGAGAAAAAAAATTATAGCCAACGCAAAGTAGTGGATCACTCATTTTACTTTATCTCTGGTAGGAAATCATCACCAGTCTCCACTGCTTCTGCACTGCTCACGCTCTCAATACTAGGACTCTGAAAGGAATCCCAAAATTCAACAGGCAATATAAAGGAAATTATTTTTAAAAAATTATCCTTTGTGATGCTGACTTCGCTTCCTCCGGCAGGTGCCAAGCCCTAACACATAAGGTGCAAAGAAATGAATTGCAACCATTTTCAAGAAGCGAGAAACCACACTTTCTGGACTGGTCTGGAGTGACGATTTATCACGCGCAGCACCAAAAACGCTGCCCAAACAGTTATGAAAGAGCAGTTCACACACAATCATTTATTTTTATGCAGCAGAAAACGCTTGGGTGGTGGCCTCATCAAAGCAGATATTGTATGTGCCGGCAATATGCCTCGCAAACACAATCTTCCTCCCAACTTCCTCCTCACTTCCTCCCAACCAGCAGGGCCAAGAATTCAGGATTCCCTCATGCATTCTTTTTTAAAATATTAGTTTAATTGGTTAAACCAGACAGGCGCAAGTGCAGCCAATTGACTCACCACCTATCCCGGCTATTAGCAACCGAGAACAAAGCCATAAAGATTAGCTGATCAGGAGCTTGCACAATTAATGGCCTCACTTCTGTCCTGAGCAGCCCCCAAAGCCATCTCATTTACCAAAAGTGCAGTGCACTTTCAGGAAAACCACACTCAGTCTGACCTTTCAAAAGCCTGACCCTGACACCAGCAAGAATTCAGCGAGTTGTCAGAAAGCATTAGTGATGCAGGGCCACCTTCCCTTCGTTTATCAGCTCACATCCAACTGTGCAGAAACACAGAACATCACAGACACAAGGAAGGTTTCTTTAAAAACGAAAACACCAATGTGTGACAGTGTACCAACTTGCACGTTTGTTTATTTGGCATGTTTTGCATATTGTCATTTCTCCCAGGGAGTTTAGGATGGCTTACAGGAAGAAAATTCAACAAAACGCCATTGCACTCCATATTCTAAAAACAATCCCATCTGCCAGGACGACTAGATGTTGACATTTGCATATTTTCAAAAACAAGAGGATGGAGCAAAATAACAATGGTTCACAGAGCAAACAAAGCAGCTAAAATATGAATCCTGGGTGCTCCTTTTGGATAGGTAGTTGATTGTTACATTCTGTTTTATATGTCTGTAGCTTGTTTGCATTGCCAGCTGCTATGCGTCTAAGGAGAAGAGGCAGAATATAAATATTTTAAACACACACACACACACACACACACACACACACACACACACTAAACCCCAAGAAAATAAGAAAACAGACGGGGTAAAAACAAAACCACTTTCCAGTCAATTAAAAGAAAACTGAAATTGAAGAAAAATATCTTGTGGTTCTGGCGGGTTTTCCAGGCCGTGGTCTGGTGGATCTTGTTCCTAACGTTTCGCCTGCATCTGTGGCTGGCAACTTCAGAGATATATCACAGAGGGAAGTCTGTTACACACTTCGACAATACACAAATCTCTTGATTAGGTTCCGGGAGACACGCAATGATGAAGGTACTAGATCTTCCTCATTTCTTAAAGGGAGTCAAGAGAGATGTGAAATTAGAATTGCAGAGTCTGGACTATATAATCCTTCCTCCTGAGATACCGAAGAGGGGCCATTGTAGCCCTTCCAATCTTGCAAAAAAAAAAAAAATTAGGAGAGGCTGCACTTGGGTAATTTATTGTATTTGTTTGGTAGGACTTCCTGCTTCCATTTTGGTCACAGAAAGGGACTAAAGGCAAGTCCAGGGCTTGCTAGTTCAGAGGTGAAAGGTCCACATTAGTCCTGAATTCATGACAGCTGGCAACTGAACAATTCACTGAACCAGGCATGTTCCCACAGCACAGCAAAAGAGCTTAGTGTGTTGCCAAGGCAAAACCCAGCAGCTAAGCACCCAATAAATCTCTAGGTCTTTGAGCCACAATCCCTCCTAGCTAGGACTTGTGTATGCTAAAAAGTTTAAGAACGGTTTTGTTAGCCGATGGCTTAAAGGGACTTAAGAGAATGATTTGGCTTGGCTTCGATGCTGGAAGTAGTGTGGGCCAAGTCTGAGACTGGCCCATACATTAGGAAGGAGGCCACAAAAACGGTTAGAAAAGACAGCAGACGTGCAAAATTAAACATGGATCCCACACACTATTATAATTTCACAATTATGATTTCCCAGTGGCACGTTAAAAGCCTAACAAAATTTGCCCGTCTATGGCAAAGACTTATATACTCTTTCTCGCTGAAAGGTGACAGGAGATTTGTGAATGGCTTAGCACCAGCAAACTCCTTTCCAAAGGGGCTGAATACCAGGGTTCACACACTTAGTGGAAGCATGGTGTCTAAAGGCTACTTACTGTCTTGATGCAAAAATCTAGGTTCCTGTTATGTTAATGAAACAGAAAAGTCCCCAGCACTATTGCAAAAGCATCCACCTAGTCGGGCCCTATTCCAGCCCCTGCAGCATTAATGACTACTGGCCAGATTGGACTATGCAGTAGCCCAACAAATTTTAGAGGCTGCGAAGAAGAAAACCACATCTGCCAATAGTCTAATCGAGTGGTGTTCATTCTTTCCCAGGAAGAAGCAATTCCTGACCAAGGAGCTGATCTTTAGACCACTGACACGCACACACCTTCTGATTTTAGTGCCATGGCAACAGCTCCTTAACTGCTTTACTGAAAGGGGCTGGATATTGGGCTGGCTGAAACCTACACATCCCTCTAGAATGCGGTGAGGGGAGGAGACCTAAAATAACAAGCCATCTACGCAGATAAGACCAACATTCTCAGTGCCCTAAGAATGCCTGATTGCTTAAGCTCTGTAGATATATTTTACCAGAGGCGTTTCTCATCCACAGGTGAGCACGGCACAGAGCAATACACGCATCAATATACACAGGCTGCCTGTTAAGCCTTTCACAATTGGGAGTGGATGATCGATCAATTAATCGGTTTATGCTTGAGGCCCTGGTGCAAGTAGTGCAGTAGAAGGGGTACCAGAAGGAACAAAAGAAAAACCCACCACAGTCTTTCTCAGGACTGCCCCAGACAATCTTGCTGTGGGGAGAGGATAATGCGCAAGGCCTGCCAACTGATAACACTGCGCCTTGCAGATTGGTTGATACATCCTGTAGATTAGCGGGTGAGAAGCAACAAGCGTCTGAGCGAGGCTGACAAAACCACAGTGTCATGGAAGAACAGGACTGTCAACTGCCACTTGGCCTATTTGGAATGGAGGCGGGGAGTAAATTGGTTTGGCAGGAATACTTCATTTCACACCAGAATGTACAAATCCACACCCTGCCCTGTTTGGGGCCTGGGAGGAATAACACGAACAGTACCAAAGATTGATGTAAAGTCAATCTCCTTCTGTTTTAACTCCAAATAAATATTAGCTGCACGAGGGACCAAAGGATAGGGGCTTGGGTCACACCTTCTGGATCCCCTAAGAATCATTTCCTCCTGGAAAAAGAGATTGATTAAAGTAAAATTAAAGAAAATACACCTCTGGAACTCAATTCAACTCTCTGGAAGCCCTTCTGCCATTCAAATACAGACCCTTCCTTGAAAGGGACCCATTCCTATTAGAAGAAGAGGAGGAGGAGGAGTTTGGATTTATACCTAACCTTTGTCTCCTGTAAGGAGACTCAAGGTGCCACAGGAGGTGGTGATAGCCACTAACCTGGATAGCTTTAAAAGGGGCTTGGACAGATTTATGGAGAAGTTGATGTATGGCTACCAATCTTGATCCTCCTCGATCTGAGATTGCAAAGGCCTTAGCAGACCAGGTGCTCAGGAGCAGCAGCAGCAGCAGGCCATTGCTTTCACATCCTGCATGTGAATTCCTAAAAGCACCTGGTGGGCCGCTGCGAGTAGCAGAGTGCTGGACTAGATGGACTCTGGTCTGATCCAGCAGGCTTGTTCTTACTTTCTTATAAGGTGGCTTACAAGCTCCTTTCCCCTCCCCCCTCACAACATACACTTTGTGAGGTAGGTGGGGCTGAGAGTGTTCCAAACTGTGACTAGCCCAAGGTCACCCAGCAGGAATGTAGAAGTGTGGTATATATTAGTGAGGTATATATTAAACAAGCCCTTCTCACTGGACACAGTGTGTAACAGACTTCCCTCTGTGATATACCTCTGAAGATGCCAGCCACAGATGCAGGCGAAACATTAGGAACAAGATCCACCAGACCATGGCCACACAGCCCGGACAACCGACCACAACCAGTTGAATTTGGCTGTGAAAGCCTTCGACAATATACACACGTGGTGGCGAACCTGTAGCACTCCAGATGTTCATGGACTACAATTCCCACCATCCCCTGCCAGCATGGCCAACTGGCAGGGGCTGATGGGAATTGTAGTCCATGAACATCTGGAGTGCCACAGGTTCGCCACCACAGATATATACCAATGAAACCTTGGGAAATTCTGAAATCAGACAAACACTATATATGCTCTACGTTAAGTACAGAATATGCATGTTAGGAGAATGATGGTGAAATTTGGAAATCTCGCAGGCTGAAACAGAAGATGAGGTCGTCTCTTCCCACCTCCACCATCGCTCACGTAATAGATCTAAAAACAGAAAGGTGACAAGATTCCCAGGGAGAAACAGGGTGGGGGAATTCTAAGGAATCACTCTAACCGGAGATTTGTGTTTCGTTCTAGGAAAAATAATTTTCCCCATTAGCGATGAACCAGCTGTTGTCAGATCCACAGGGCATTTAAGAAGCCTTCTGCCAATAATCATAAATCTATCATTAAAATGCCATTACAGTCCAATTCCAGGACAGATCAATTTGCTTCTAGAAATTCTTGGCCACAGAACAAGAACGCACAACAGCAGCCAGGCAGGCGAACGTACCCTGCTTTATTCCAGCTGTTTTTTCCCAACAGATCTCACACAAACAGCACATTTATTCCAGTCTGCACACACTCACCATTCCCCACAACAGATCTGACAAGAGCCCCCTGGCCGCACAACAGTCTCTGCTCTGGCAATAATCCACAGAGGCACTGAAGGACTTCTCACACGCTAATTTCTCAGATACCAGTATTAAGAACACATCAGGGAAAAAAAATGAAATGGCAGAACAAGAGAGTGCGGTGCTCTGACTAGACGCAAGGAGGGTCCTCTAATTGTTCAGGTTTTATATTTTGACACCACCTCATTCCAAACGTCAATCCAGCAGGAAATACCAACGGGGTCAGGGTTGTATGGTCCTGGGAATCATGTTATGTGCACATTTTAATACATAATGGCACATGGCAGCGATGGGCAAGAAATGAATGCCTATGCAATGCCGCTGATTTAGTTATCCCGCCCTGCCCAACATAGCATAGGTAAAGGAAGCAGACGAACGATGCCTTGCCAGAGCAAGAGAGACCGTTTCACAGCTGGAAGGCTTAAGCCACAACGATCTTTTTATTCCAGCCTTCAAAAAACCTGCTTCCTTTAGCCACTAGGGCACAGGTGTCAAACTTGCAGCCCTCCAGATGTTATGGACTACAGTTCCCTTCATCCCCTGCCAGCATCATGCTGGCAGGGGTGATGGGAACTGTAGTCCATAACATCTGGAGGGCCACGAGTTTGACACCTATGCACTAGGGGAACAGAATAGGGATAATCTAGCTCTCCAAGTCGACAAACATGGAATCAAAAGCTACTCACCAGTCACAAACCATGATGGATGTTAAGAACCCTGAAGTAATTGGATGCATTCAGGTTGCCATTTGAATATTTCTCTGGTTAGTGCAGTTCGAGTTGATTGCGTTTTCTGACTTCCAACATGCATGAACCCCTTGAAAAATGATGATTTATAAATGCCAAAGGCACCACTGCTCTAAGGCGAAGCTAGGAAGACAGGAAACGGTGTCGGCCTGGGCATACCTCCTGCTGTAGAGCTAGGCTGCATTCAGATGTTGCAACCAACCTCTGTTCATGGCTTGTTTACTGCACTCGAATGCTCCCTCTTCCTCTCATGCATGGAGGTTTGGGAAGCCATCAACCAAATTCCAGTCAGCCACATCTGAATGCAAGCCCTGGCGTTTGTTTCCTCCCCATTAATTTTTTAAAAAGCCAGTTTGTGGGGCAGAAATGAACTCCAATTTGTCTCCGCGCCTGCATTCATAGGTCATGGAAAACTGGCATCTGACTGGAGGCATCCCAAACCTAGAAGCGTTCAAGCGTGTTCGTCGCACGAGGGAAAAACAGAAAGGAACACATGAGCGTGGCCAGGAAGCCATGTCCATGCCCGTCATGAACAAATGTAGCTTTGTTATAACATCTTGCACGTAGTGCCTCTGGGTGAGATCGCCGACGACAAAGTCAGGAGTTACCTAAATGGGAGAAAGGTCCATCTACGCTGCCCTCCAAAATTGTTTGATCTGCCAAAGTTTTAATCAAAACAGGACAGAGGAAGTGTCAACAAATAACTGCTGAAAGAACGGGGAAACCTGTCTGTCTCCAAAACAGTTAAGTACAAGGGAAAGAGTGGTCCAGCTATTAGTCAAGACTGGGATACAGAGCCAAGTTTCCATAAACCTCCTCATGGGTCCAAGAACCTCTCCTGCAGAGTAACAATGCCTCGACTGCCATGAAAACAGTGACAACCAAAGTCCATTGTCTGCAGACTCTGGTGGAAAGAAATAAGTTCTCTCATATCCTGGCATTCTCTGCACTGCCGAACACTCAAAAGGAACAAAAGTAATCCAGCCAGCAGAAGGGTGCCAACAGTGGGTCACATTACTCCAAAAGGTAACAGAAGCCAAGAGTTTCTAGGATGGAGGGGAAGAAGAAGAAGAGTTATATCCCCCCCTTTCTCTCCTGTAAGGAGACTCAAAGGGGCTTCAATCTTCTTTCCCTTCCCCCCCAAACAAACACCCTGTGGGGTGGGTGGGGCTGAGAGAGCTCCAAAGAACTGTGACTAGCCCAAGGTCACCCAACTGGCATGTGTTGGAGTGCACAAGCTAATCTGGTTCCCCAGATAAGCCTCCACAACTCTAGTGGCAGAGCGGGGAACACGAAAGCCATCTTCTGTAACGGGCTGAAATCCTGCTCTGCGTGCCTGTCGCCATTTTGTGAAGGGCAAGAAGCGGTTGAAGGGCTCGGCAGCAGCTCCAGATGCCACAGCGGCCGTAGCGACCACCAGACAGCCGACTGCTGTTTTCGTTTTCTGCAGCTAGAACGTGGGACAAAATGGATGTCATGTGGGAGTGCTGGGGGAGACGGGCGTCCATTAGGGCAGCTTTGCATTCATTGCTCTTGCAATCACCAGATGGGGAACACTGACAGGCTCTTTCTCAGAGCATAAACAAAACTGCCGGTCAGCCGGCAGCGCAGCAGAATTCCAGTCAGGAACGAGTCTTGAACGCATGCATAAGTATGCTGATCAAAGCTCTGGCAAAAAAACGGTCCTCCAATCACATCCCACGAAAGTCCGTGATAAGCATCTACACGCTCGTTTTTTCCCATGCCTCAGCATCCAATCTGCCCTTCTGGAGAAACTGTGTCATCTGCATCTGCAGCAGGATTACTGAGAAAGAGGCCAGGTTTTTAATTAAGCGCTAGAATTCCTCCTGGTCCCATCCAGATGGAACGGTGCAGATTTCTGAAGCTCGGCTCCGTGCCGCTCCCCCCTCCCCTCAAAAAAAGAAGATTAATAGCCACTTCTGAAGGGGCTATAAATACTGAATACATAAATGCTTCCTGCGCCTTCATGTGTTAATACCAAGAAGAAAGGTCTTTCTGCGAGCAGACATGAGAATAGCAAACGGGACTTTTAAGCCCTCCAAACTTGTTCTCCAGATCAGCCTGTCTCCCCAGAGAGAAGGAAAGGGTTTGCCGGCCCACATGCCAGCTCTTATTTATGAGCTTGCCACCACCTCAAAAGAGCCAGTTGGCTTCCTGCCCACCCGCTCCCTCCGGGGTCCTTTCAGACTTCAAAATGGAGCTTTCCGGGCCTTCCAGCGAGAATGTTCCTAGCCCGGCCTCTCATTTTTTTCTCAAGGTAATTGCTTGGCCCTTGCTGTGAGACTCTGACTAAGCCGCCTTGCCCTTTCTCCCATGTGCAGATTTACTTGGCAGAGGAGGGGATGCAGGGATGGAAGTGGCAGGGCTGCAAACGCGCAGCTTAGCCGTGCCGGAAGGGCCCTGCAAATAAAGCCAATTGCATTTCCAGAGGGAGAACACGGAGGGATCTAACACCACAGACCCTGAAACCATTTTATTCCAGTCTTTTCCGCGCTCTTCGACGCGCGTTCCCCAGAAAAACAACCCTCCTTGCCCGTCGTTTCAAAGAGAGGCCCTTTTAGCTCCGCCCGACGGCGGTCAGTTGACACACCTCGCCAGGAACCTTCCCATCGGAGCTGCCTTACCTGTGAAAGGCGCCCTGTTACGAGCAAGACAGTTAGCTCATTCTGAAGCAAACAACTTCCATCTGCCGAACAGATGTGAGGGGATGATCCCCTGGAACAAAGAACAGCAGAACCCAACCACGTGCTATGTGGTTCAGGCGAGCCGCTGTTCTCGTTCACGTTCTGTCATTAAAGGGGCAGCTGGCAAAAAAAAAAGTGAAATGCAGTTCTTTTCCAGTGGCCCCAGGAGCGTTTGATGTACTAACCTTGTCAAAGCTACGCAGCTCTGGTTCCTAAGTAGAAGAACGCATGGAGAAAGCTGGGCAATCATTACAGAAAAGGACTTGCGTCTATGAAGCAGCCGAGATAAGAACAGGATACACGTAACAGGAACTGGAACAGACTAGGATTTTTGGAAGTTTCAGAGGATGGGTTGGTTTCAGAGGTGGGATCCAGCAGGTTCTCACAGGTTCCCGAGAGTAGGTTACTAATTATTTGTGTGTGCCGAGGGGGGGTTACTAATTGGTGATTTTGCCACGTGATTTTTGCCTTAGTTACGCCCCTCCTCTCAGCAGTAGTGCACAGAACTTGAAGCAGTCTAGCAGAGGGTGCACCAGCGTGCGTGGCAGCCTGCGCCTGCGTGCATTCGTTTCCTGCCCAAGGACCGGCGCAGCGGCTGCGTCCTTGCCACAGCTCCGCCCAGGAATGCCCCACCCCTGGAATGCCCAGCCACGCCCCCGTCATGCCCCGCCCAGCCCCATTGGCACTACGCCACAGTTTGAATCCCACCACCATGGGAACCTGTTACTAAAATCAGACACATGATTGAATACTTTAGTTTTCACGTTTGCTGCCAGGTACGTGGCATGACCACTTGCAACAGGTTTCCATAAAAGCTACCTTAAATGCTTTGGGAAGTATGTAATTGTACCGACTTGTATGGCTGCCATTTTTCTATCAGATTTACTTTCCAAAAAAAATACTCAGGGACAGGTTTAAATGGTTTAGAATTCAGGGGTCTGCAACCTGCGGCTCTCCAGATGTTCATGGACTACAAATCCCACCAGCCCCTGCCAGCATGGCCAAATCGGGAATTGTAGTCCATGAACATCTGGAGAGCCGCAGGTTGCAGACCCCTGGTTTAGATTAAGACCCATGCACACAGATCTTTCTCGTGACCGCATTCGTTTCCTTTGTTCTGTCTTGATATACTGTCCAGACCCATCCCTATGGAAAGGTTTGACTGTATATGGGACAAGCTTAGCGACGCCTTCACTCCAAACCTACCAACAAAACTCTCCTCTCAAAACAGCTTGCTCACTTGCTATTTTGTCTCCTGGAGCCCCACCAGAATCTGCCTAATCATCACACCAGAAATATTTCTATTGCCTCTCTGAGACCGGGTTTCAGTTGACTCCGCGCCTGTGTTTACTCATCGAATCCAGATGCCGCTCCTTTAATCCTTCAGACAAAAAAACCACACAAAAAACCCCAAGCTGCATCTCAAGCATTTCCCACCGCATCGGTAGGAAAGTCACAATGTTTCTGGGACGGTTCCTTGTGCCGCCAAGAATAAGCTGATTTGCATGTCGCGCCGGGAGGTATTTGAGGTTGTAGAGATATGAGCTCACTCAACAATCTCCCCGGCTGCTCATTTCTGTTCCCCAAGAATTAAAGAAGGGCATGTAAAGGTAAAGTTTCCCCTTCAGTCATGTTCAACCCTGGAGTACCACTGCAAGCAGTGATTTCTTAGGCCGTCTTTGTGGGGTAGTTTGCCATTGCTTTCCCTGGCTATTCTTTACCCCCTAGCTATGTGCTAGGTACTCATTTACTGACCAAGGAATGGACGGATGGCTGAGCTGACCGTGAGCCAGCTGCCGGGATATCTGACCCACAGGGGGCTCGAACTCCTTGACCATGTGAGTGGCAGTGCAAGCACTTAACCACTACGCCACAAGGCTCCTGCATGTATATTAAGTATGTATAAACAAGAATAAAAAGGGGCGTGTATATTAAGAACATATAAACAGGCAACCACACTCTGGCAAAGGAACCGTAGCCTCCCTTTCCCGTTGCCATGCCTTCAGGACCCCGTTTCCACATGACCTGACGGGCGTAGTCCTCTTTGTTTTTCACAAGCCACCACCGGCAATCGCTCCATAGAAACAAAATGGAAGACACGAGCACAGCTCCTTGCCAACCTGGACTTAAGAATAAGATTTTCTGTCTCTGCAGCAGGGCCGGGCCTACAAGCCTTACTTTGCAGTCTTAAGACTGCCCTTCAAATACACAATTAAAGCTTTTAAAGCTCACCTTATCCTTCCGTGTCACACAGATGATGAACTGTAAACGACAAATCCCTGTACAATGGCAGAACGTCTCCTCCAAGAGAAGGCGCATGCGGCCTGCCATTCATTCTTTACCTGGCTGCTCATGTTGAGAAATATTGTCTCCAGGTAATGATGACCTGAGCTTAGAGGATAAGGCGGGCGGGGCTCTCTCGTTTCCCCTTTTACCTTTGAAGAGCA
This sequence comes from Sphaerodactylus townsendi, assembly GCF_021028975.2. Classification (NCBI taxonomy): domain Eukaryota; kingdom Metazoa; phylum Chordata; class Lepidosauria; order Squamata; family Sphaerodactylidae; genus Sphaerodactylus; species Sphaerodactylus townsendi. The sequence goes on from NC_059441.1 coordinate 863,901, forward strand.
TCCTGTTAAAGGCTAAAAGCCATTCGGAGAGCCGGGGCCCCCCCTTGAAGGATTTAAAACAGGGCGGCGAATGTAGCTTGCTTTCAGGCTGAAAGACACGCTCTCCCTATTCAAAAAAATGAGCACAGTGTCGGTCACCTTCCTTCTTGCTGCCAAGTTCCGGAACTGCCTAGGGAGAAGCAGAGAATCTCTGCTCTGAAAGCAGGGCATTCTCTTTTTGTTTTGCAGCCCTGCAGTTCCAGGCATGCAGGAGAAGACACAGCCAGGTGCAGGAGCAGCATGGGAGGCAAATGTAGGGAAAAAATGGGTGGCCAACAATCCCACCCCCCCACAACCAAAAGGGCCAGGCACATTTTAGACTCCCGTGCAAGCCAGGGACTAGATTCAGGTGCTCTTCCCACAGAGCAGACAGAGTTCTTTCCAAAGCCAAAGGGTTGTCATCGTATCTTCTCTGGAACTGCACTCAATGCTATCATGGAACAGAATGCAGGCCTGATCAGAAAACAAAGCGCCCCACCCACCACCCCCAAAGATCTGCAGAGCAGCTCTCTCTCTTCAGGCAGAGCTGCCTGTGTCATGCGCTCCCCATTGCTTCCCTGTTCAAAAACCCCAATCGCCTGCCAGTGCATTTCATCTACGCTAGCTCGCTTTTCCAAATTCTCTGCTTTTCCTGCCAACCGAACTGTGATCCCAGTACTGGCCCATTTCCCAGATACGGGAAAGGGCACAAATTTCCCCCCTTCCGTCTCCTGACATACCACACTCTTCTTCAATCTCCCTTCTACCTCTGTTGGCGAGCGAGCTTGGTGGGGGAAAAAAAGAGCAGAAGAACAAAAGCCATCTGCCTCCAACGACTGCTAGGAGCATTTAGATGCTTTAGATCATCGACGCAACGACTTCGGAAGGCAAGATGCAGACGGGCACAGAACCAGATCAATCCAGGCTAGAAGACATTAAAAAAGACAAGTGATGCTATTTTGCAGAGAGGGATCTCAAGCTACCTCCCAAAGAAACTGAATTTCAAATTGTAGGGGGGGAAGGAATACACATTACTGAATACGGCTGAAGGACTCCACTTGAGGCTGAAAAGACATAGCCCTACCATAGGAGAGAGAGGCCGGCAACTGTTGAATTGGGAGTACAAAACAGAAATATTAAATAGGTTTCCCACCCTGATGCACACAGCTGGCCCCTTCCTACTCACACGCGCTGGATACTGAGAAGAAGGGGGGGGGGAAAGGAATCTCTTTTATTGTGCTCGGTTTTAACCAACCTCCAGAGGCAACTGCAGTCAAATCTAGCAATTAAGCAGCAGCATGTGCGTGCGCGCACACACACACACACACACATGCACACACTTCTCTCTCTGGGAGCCAAATGTCAACGGTTTAAACAAGGAAGTCCAATTTCCTCCTCTGCAACTTCTGACATCTTGGCTGAGTGCCACGTTTTTGCCTCCTTCCTGCAATAGAAGGCTCGGGGCTGAGGGTCAGCGGATAGCAAGGAAGCGAACGCTCTGGTTCGTTAGTCCTCCAAAGGCAGCTGTGTGTGTGTGGGGGGGGGGAGCTTCTTTGAACGTGGTTCAGAGAGGGAAACCACAGCGGAAGAAGCAAAGACAGGGCAGCGGCTGGGAAGCTCTCACGTTGAGGTGCATTTCTCCAGTAACTCCCAGCGTTGCTGTGTAGGGAACGGGCCCTGCTTTCTGGAGCCAAAGAAAAATCAGCACAGCGCTGCAAACACGGACACCCCCATCAAGTAACCTGAGCCGAGGGTCCCTTAGAGCAGCTCCACTTCCTCATCTGACTTGATGGGGCCCACATGTTTAGAGCAAGCATTGTTTGTCCTGACATCAGCAATTGTGAAAGTGACATATATGGGTTTTCTTTGGGAGTTTTTTTAATGAGGAACATACACACATGTAAGAAGAGGAGTTTGGATTTAAAATCCACCTTTCTCTCCTGTAAGGAGACTCAAGGTGACCTACAATCTCCTTCCTCTCCTCACAGCAGACACCTTGGGAGGCAGGTGGGGCTGAGAGAGTGTTGAACGAACTGCAACTAGCGCAAAGTCACCAAGTGGGGAAACAAACCCAGTTCACCAAATCAAAGTCTACGGCTCTTAACCACTACACCACGCTGGCTCTCATGCTGGCTAGAGCTGTAGTCTTGCACCCAAGTGTTTGGAATATGCTGCCACAGGAGGTGGTGATAGCCACTAACCTGGATAGCATTAAAAGGGGCTTGGACAGATTTATGGAGGAGGAGAAGAAGAAGAAGAGGAGTTTGGATTTATATCCCCCCTTTCTTTCCTATAGGAGACTCAAAGGGGCTAATAAACTCTTTGCTTTTCCCCCCTCACAACAAACACCCTATGAGGTAGGTGGGGCTGAGAGAGCTCCGAAAAGCTGTGAGTAGCCCAAGGTCACTCAGCTGGCCGTGTGTGGGAGTGCACAGACTAATCTGAATTCCCCAGATAAGCCTCCACAGCTCAAACGGCAGAGCGGGGAATCAAACCTGGTTCCTCCAGATTAGAATGCATCTGCTCTAACCATCTACGCCACTGCTGCTCCCAATCCAAAGGAGAAGTCGGGCAACCAATCTTGATCCTCCTTGATCTGAGACTGCAAATGCCTTAGCAGACCAGGTGCTCGGGAGCAGCAGCAGCAGCAGGCCATTGCTTTCACATCCTGCACGTGAGCTCCCAAAGGCACCTGGTGGGCCACTGCGAGTAGCAGAGTGCTGGACTAGATGGACTCTGGTCTGATCCAGCAGGCTCTTTCTTGTGTTCTTATGTTCTCCCACAACCTACCTCCCAAGCACCTCCCTTTCCGGGAGCGAGAGAATGCTCTGAAGGCTGGGCTTTTAGGGAGTGCAAATGGATGCTGATCTGCTGGTAGACAAGAACGAGCGAGGGAGATGCTCCAACTCCTGTGTGCTGAAACAATCTGCTGACCTGACAAACAACTTTCTTTCGTATTCGGCTCCCACTTTGATGTTAACAGCCATGAACTGCTGCAGGCACTGACTCACCTCAGAGGAATAGCAATTACTACTGGGAGAGCTGCCAAGCAGCAAAATGCACCTGCCTGCCCTCCAGCCGTGCCCTGGCAAGAGGGAGCACCAGGCGGCGCTATGGGAACTTCACCCTTCGCTCCTTCTTCCGGATATCACAGAGAGAGCCTTGAGTGTAGCTGCCATAGTCCTGTGCTTCGTTTTCTTGGATGAGGGGGGAAAAATGCAGGATCAAGTGGACCTATTTAAATAACCAAGGAGCAAAAAAGAGAGGCTAATCTAAAGCATTGGTTTTAAACCCCATTACCCATAGCACTTTGTATAGCAAACAATTATCCATACTAATTCTTTAATTGAATCCTAAAACACCCCCCTTCGCAAACTAATTAGATCATTTACACTGTCCAGGAACATGTACATTTAATAACTTTACAGATGTTTATTCCTTTTTAAAAATATATATATGATGCACTGATTTAAATGAACAACTTTGCTGCAGGTGTGTGTCAGGCTGCTTGGCGTAAGGAACGTTTTACTTACAAGTAAACGCACACAAAATATCACGCCTTTTATTAAATTAAACAGCTTTAAAATGTTAATGTTCCACGTTTACAACCGCTCCCCCAAATGCTCTAGGGAGTCCTTAAAACTTTTTAAAAATTAGCTACAACATAATGGTTAAACTGTACAAAAATTTGCTTGTGGCAACTTTTATTTATTGTGTACTACATTCCGACCTCATCTTTCTTCTGCACAGATTGCCCCCAGGAGACTCCTCATCTAACTGCTGACCAGGCTTGTATGGCTGATCTTCAGCGTAGCTAGCGTATCACCACCACCAACCCCAACAGAGATCTGCAACTCCTCCCCATACCCCGGGGCCCTTTACATCTCTGCACACCTCGGTGTGGCGTAGTGGTTAAGAGCGGGTGCGCTCTAATCTGGAGGATCCGGGTTTGATTCCCTGCTCTGCCACTTGGGCTGTGGAGGCTTATCTGGTGAACTAGATTAGCTAGTGGGCTAGTGCTAGTCACAGCTCTACGGAGCTCTCTCAGCCCCACCTACCTCACTGGGTGTTTGTTGTGAGCGGGGAAGGGAAAGGAGTTTGTAAGCCCCTTTGAGTCTCCTTACAGGAGAGAAAGGGGGGGATATAAATCCAACTGTCCTCCTCTTCCTCCTCCTCCTTCTCCTCCTCCTGTTACAGACAACCATGATTCCAGAACTCTTCTCAATTGAGGGCTGGTAGATAGTGGACAGAGAAATTAGTTTTCATAAAAAGACTAGGAAATAAGCCTGGTAAATATTCTGAATTGCTCAAAAAACAGTTAGGCTGTTGGAGTGCAACACAGGAGAATACCCAATCCCCTGGGTGGGCACAGGGCATGACCTGGTTAGCGAACCGCAGTACAGCACCTCCCAAATTGGATTGTTGCCACTGTTAATGTCTTGCAAATCCCTGGCCCCTTGTACTGTTACGGGTTTGATACTGGAGCGCCACAAAAGGTCATCCGCTATCAGCTACTCGTACGTGCTCATGTTCTTTTTTGACATTTGGCCTGAAAAAGGCCATTTTTTCCCCCGTCACGATTCTGTATTGGCTCAGAAAAGTGGACTTTAATTCCAGGATATTTAATAGAAAGTGACTGATCCAGTCTTCAAAGTTTGTGGCAGTTTTAAAATGCATGTATTCATATTTAATGTTAATCCAGCTGCTCCTGAAGTGGAAAAAAAAAAGGATGTAATAGTCTTAAAAGCTCCGTAGGAAAAAAAAATCACTGCTATCCACTCTGCCAGCCAGACAAGTGGGGGTTGTGAGTACTGAACCCCCCGCCATTGAGGCCAAGGCAGGAAGGAGGAGTGCAAGAACGGCCCGGATGCTGCCCCAAGGAGTTGCCAAGATTTTGGATTGGTCCTCATTTATCATTTGCTTGGCTCAAAACCAGTTCCCGGTAGGAGTCTGCGCTGCTGCCACGGTTGTCTTCGCTATTATGGCAGCTGCCTGGCATTCCTCCGTGGAAAACAGGGCACAGTGATTACGCACCACTGGCTGTTGGCAACGTTACTGCTCAAGCTGGCCTGCTGCCGTAGCCACGGAAGCAGGTGGCTGGCTGGGCACGGAGGGAGGAGTCGATGACTGCAGAAACTGCCCTGGGGCCGAGGTGCCACGCTTGGTGCTTCCCCAACCCACCCCTGAGAAAGAAGGCTCATGGATCCATCTCAGCTTACCCTCAAGGGGACCGTCTCGCCAAGGACTTCTTATAACTGCGTGGTGAAGTGGTTAGGAGCAGGCGGATTCTAATCTGGAGAACCAGTTTGATTCCCCACTCCTCCACCTGAGGGGCGGAGACTTATCTGGTGAACCAGATGTGTTTCTGCACTCCTACATTCCTGCTGGGCGACCTTGGGCTAGTCACGGTTCTTCGGAGCTCTCTCAGCCCCATCTACTTCACAAGGTATCTGTTGTGGGGAGAGGAAGGGAAAGGAGCTTGTAAAGTCACCTTGAGTCTCTTTCCAGGAGAGAAAGGTGGGGTATAAATCAAAACTCTTCCTCTTCTATTTATCTTCAGTTCCACAGAACAATGCTAGAGAAGAGTTCAGGGGAATGAACCAAGCTGCTTTCCCTCAAACCACCTGCAAGGCTGAATTAGCGGGTCTTCTCACAGCCGGCAGCTGTGAGAAGCTTCCAAGGGTCCAACAAACACAGTAAGGATGCCAGTGCTCCAAGAACCAGCAGACAAGGACAACAAAGAGGAAAAAACACTCAGGAGATGGTACAAACTTCTCAGACTCACAGAACTAGCAGACAAGCTCAAAAGCAGGAGGTCTGTAGAGCACCCTCCTGCTTCTACCAGCCTTTCCAGAGCCTCAGGAAGAGGAGGAGGAGGACAGTGTCCATTTCACATGAAAGTGATTCTTGGGCAGGGTCAAGACTGTCTGGACCACTTTTTCACAAACACCTGGCCACTTCTACCAAAGGAGGATGCTTGTGGCCCAATGGCCAGGACTTCATCCCCTTCAGGAACAACTGTGTTTTCCCGAAAATAAGACAGGATCTTATATTAAATTTTGCTGCAAAAGATGCATTAGGGCTTATTTTCAGGGGATGTCATGTTTCGCGCCCCAGGGACTGGGGTGTTCGGGGGCGTGGCGGGGGCATTCCGGGGTGGGCGTGGCAGGGGCGCAGGGCAGGGATATGCCAGGGAATCTGTAACTAGGGCTTATTTTTGGAGTAAGGCTTATATTTCAAGCATCCTCCAAAAATACCAAAAAATCATGCTAGGGCTTATTTTCGGGGTAGGTCTTATTTTCGGGGAAACACGGTAGAAAGTATACTATTTCCTCCTGCAAGCTGTAGGACACCTATTCTACTCAGTTATAGATGCATGGGAAGCAGGAACATGATAACCACACAACCACTGCAAACTCTGGCAGTGCAAGTAGTTGACAATTTGAGCTGCACAAAAGCGGGCCCTTGACTGATGGCGCTACAGTCTTAAGCGTAACACTTCAGGATCTCTCTCTCTCTCCATTACCATCTGATCATGGCGTAATAGGTTGCAGAATAAAGGCTGCAGCCCTTCACAAGTGTTAGAAGAGAAGGACTTTATGCTGTTTCCTGCCTCAACCTACAGAGGGGGTTTTACTAGATAGCCAATGGTTAGATCGGGACCTAGGGATTGACACCTTTACTCTATCATGTTAGACTGATACTCTCAGGGACTTCTTTCCTTCCGCCTTCTTCTCGAGACTTCTCCATCGGACTTTCACCATGCCTAAAGGGTGGATGGGTGCTCCGTGCATCCATCCCCATCCAGCTAGAATAGGATAGATTAGTGAACCTATCTACCTACCTTCCTATCCAGAATGGAGTTCACTGATAAATACTCTTTTTATTAGATTAGAAACTACAACTGACTCCGACTTTCCTTTGTGCAAGCTTACACGCACATGGGATCCTCACACGCACGCACACGAGGTAAGGCTTCTGCTGTGCTCTCGGCCTCCCGTGCACTCTGCTTATCATGAACAGGAATAATTTCCACTACCAGGAGATATTATTCCAACAACTAGAAGGTTCCTAAAGCCCCTCCTCTCTGTATGGAGTAGCGCCGTCTCAGTTTCTCATGCCAATGGACAAGCCCCCAAACCAAAATCTGGGTCCTTTGGAGGAAAACCTGCTGGAGGTTCCGGGGACCAAAAGACATCCAGCTGGTGGCCTCCACAAGGGCCAGGGCTTTTACGGCCCTGGCCCCACCCTAGGGGAATAAGATCCTTCGGGAAATCAGGGCCCTGCGGGATTTACAAGGTTTTCACAGGACCTGCAAGACAGAGCTATTTCGCCAGGCATTTTCATCTGGCCAGCCGGGTCGATTGCTGTATCTGTATTTCATCTGGCCAGCCGGGTTGATTGCTGTATCTGATTCCCATATTACCATCTTGGCCTTCCGTGGGTACTGAAGGGGGTGGGTTTTCATCATTTGTTGCTGCTGTTGTTGGCTGTTTTTATTGCATTGTTGTTGTGATTGTTTTTATCGTTTTGTTGTTCACAGCCCTGAGCCCTACGGGGGAGGGTGGGATATAAACTGAAATATAAAATTAAAAAGCCCCAACAGAAACAAAACCGTGGCAGGAATCCGACACACAGACACGGTTTTACTGCTGCCCTCCTGTCCAGAGCCAAGACAGGCAAACAAGAAGACTGCTGATGATGGACGGCTGGAGCTGCCAATCTGCTGGGCTGAACCTCCCAACCCTGCAGGCTCCACAGAAGTTGCTGCTGCGCAGCAAGAACCTGCCATTTACTCTGCCGTCAGAGAAAGCAGCTCCACACTCTGAGCACCAGCTGCTGCCAGCCAGTCTCCAAGCAGACAGAAGGGAAAAAGCTGAATACGCAGACAACAGAAGCTGGTCTGATCCCTTCCTACAAGACAGCTTTTCCTCCCCAAGCTCCAAACGAGCTCAAAAGGGCAGTTCCTAACAGAAGTGAACAAACACGCTAGGGCAGCTGCATTTCCTGGCCATATTCCTACCCGTTACTGCAAATGCACCGAAGTTGTGAGTCTGCAGAGGACAAACCAGATGGGGCGTAGCACTTACTATTTGTTGCATCTTCTGATTCCCTCTGGTAAATCCAGTGTAGAGAGTCAACATAGTATAGTGGTTAAGAGTAGGTGCACTCTAATCTGGAGAACCCGGTTTGGTTCCCGTTTTGCCGTTTGAGCTGTGGAGGCTTATCTGGGGAACTAGATTAGCCTGTGCACTCCCAACACATGCCAGCTGGGCTAGTCACAGTTCTTTGGAGCTCTCTCAGCCCCACCCACCTCACAGGGTGTTTGCAGTGAGGAGGAAGGGAAAGGAGTTTGTAAGTCCCTTCAAGTCTCCTTACAGGAAAGAAAGGGGGGAAATAAATCCAATCATCATCATCATAATCATCATCACTACCACCATCACCACCACCATCACCACCACCTTCTTCATCTTCTTCATCACATCCCAGGATTCTTCCCCCAACTCGCTGGGGTTAACTGCCTCCCAGTCAAATTAACCTCCCAAGTTAACACCTTCTAGGAGCCCATCTCAAAAGGGCTGTTTCTTGGGAGCAGGGTTCCCTTTTTGGAGGCACGGGGGAAGAGACTTGAATTGTTGCGGCTATTACTGACGGTGAGATTTTGAGGTCTGGGATGGCAAAGTCAGCTTATATCTAGAGACTTTCCTGCTATACACTGTTTAAATTTTTTACTCGTACACCTTACGGCACATATTTTGTAAGTGGTCCTCAGCATGGAAGAAAGGAGGGTGAAAGGTGTCTGGGGGGAAAAAAATGAAACAAAGTGTTTGTGACCTGATTGGCTTTTTAACATGGTGTTTCTCCAGCTTGTGCTCTGATCTGAGCGGTCCATCCCTGCAACCTTTCCCCTCCGACTTTTCACAGCGCAGTAAAGGTTAGCCGGGGATCGCTAGAAATTTGAGGTTAGATGACAGCAGGTTTTCATCTGAGCCGGGATTTTCCCAAGAACACTCAAAATAGCCCAGCATCTTCTGCTAAGGGAGCAGTCATTTTTTTAGACCTTGCAGATATCACTTTTCCAACGTGAGAGTAGCAACAACTGATGCTTCCATTCGTCAAATATTTCCTACTGTGCAGTTTTCATCACTATGAAAGATAATTGGGCGCCATGTTTAATTAGACCCAGCTAACCACGGTCAGGCCCCAGGATTAGTTCCAGAAGCTGGAACAGGCTCTCAGAATCTAGACGTCACACACTGTTCATTTGTTGGGGCTATTTTTATCTTTACATGCTGGCTGGTTGGAGAAAGGAGAGAGGCAAGGACCCTGGTTGTTGCTTCCATAAGTAGTTGACAATATACTTTTATGCAAATGCAAGGGAGCCTGGACTTACACCTGACAGGCAAGAGAACTGGTTCTGTCATATGTCAATAAAGAACAATTCAAGAAAGGACATTTTTTAGGGTGTTGTGGGTTTTCCGGGTTGTATGGCCGTGACCCAGTAGCATTTTCTCCTGGTGTTTCACCTGCATTTGTGGCTGGAATCTTCAGAGGACCTTCTGAAGAGACCAGCCACAGGTGCAGGTGAAACGTCAGGAGAAAATGCTACTGGAACAGTCCATTGGATACTTACCGTGAAGGGGCCTTCTACTGGAGAATAGGGGTGTGTGTGTGGGTGTTTTCCAGCTGCTGCTCAGGGAGGCAGGATGAAGAATTTTGTCACTTCCTGGGCGGGGCTGGACACCCCCCTCTCCTTTAGTTTCCTGCCTGACCAGGGACGGCAGCGCTTCTGAGTAGCTCCTCAGCTACCTTTCTCCTTTTTACCCTGATTCCAAGTAATCCACCTACAGCCTACCTTCTCTTCCACTCCAAACCTCCCCCTCCCAGCCACTTTCCTTTTCGCCTTCCAAGTCTCCCTTCCACAACCCAGAAAACCCACAACACCCTAGTGATTCCGGCTGTGAAAGCCTTCAACAATACAAAGGACATTTTCTTTTATACCTTATTTTGAACATCCCAACAAGTGCCGCCACCCCCTTCTCTACACTGTGCCATGTAGGTTACCCACCTAAGTGCTACGCGGCTCAAAGTGTTGCTGTCTATAGAATGCACATGGAAGAGGAAGAATGAGCTTCCTTCTAACACCAGCACCCTGGAAATGCAGATATTTCAGTTATGAGCTCTGAAAAGGTTCCTGCAGCACCTGCAGTGGTGTACAGCTCCATTTTGCCATCTTCTCTTGCCTTCAGAACCTGTCTGATGAATCTTGACAGCGCTTTGGAGAAAGGGAATGCTTTCTAAAAGCATAAGCCAGGCTTCAATTCCCCTCCATAGCTTAAAAGCAAGTACTCAAAAACCCTGCCAGATTCCACTCTGCGCACTATAAAGGCTCAACTCCTGTATTGTCCATTCTGTATGAGGTACGCAGACAGATGTCACTTTCTTGCCACATAGGCAACCGAAGGTTACAGCTTTCTTTAGGTCCAGTTTATGTCTCCAGATTGAAGCTTCCTTGCTTAGTATGAGCCAATAAATCCTTGCAAAAGTCAGACGAGGCATTTACTAATCTGTCTCCAGGGTCCATCCTACCTGAATCCTGGAAGTAACAGCAATAAACTTGGTGAAAGCATCATAAAAGCTGGAGATCTGACTCAATGACAGCTTTTAGCCAAAACACAAATGGTCAGTGGTCCTACCTGTAGTTATGAGAATGTTTCAACTGTGATTATATAATTTATGGAATGTATTGGTTTATTATTGTGAATTTGACATGGATGTTAGCTGCCATGAGCCTCAGACAGGGGAGGGTGGGATATCAAACTGAATAACATAAACAAACAAACAAGTTACAACCTGAAAGCTCCAAAATACAGAAACCACAGTGAGATCACAGCAAGGGGGGATCAGCATTCACCTGGCTCTGTCGATGCTCACCTTTAGAGAAGGTGAGTCTAGGCGTGCCGCTTGTTCCACCTTTCAAAGAACAGCTCCTTCTACAATATTAACAGAACTCATGGACAAGAAAGATGTGCAACAGCAAGCAACTGTAATACATTACGAGGACAAAATATTTTAACGAAACACTGTTCAAGTTCTGAGACGTGCAATATATCAATCTCTTTCATTACGCGCCTCATTACAAGCACTTGAGTACGAACAGGTGGTAAATCGCAGGTGTGCTGGAAAGATGCAGTGGAGCCTGGTTTGACAACGTGTGATGCAACCAAGCTGCTGTATCTGTCCATGCCTTCTGTTTTTCTCAGCCAAAGCCATTCTGTACCCTCCAAACCCCCAACCAGGAAGACAAGCCACTGTCACAAAGCAGATAAATATCCCTACGGTCCAGCAACACATACAAACCCTACCACAAACATGGCAGAGAATTCACACATCAATGGGGAGAGCAACTAGCAGGTTACAATGACAGAAGGAAAAACACAATTTTTAACATCTCAGAATTAGCCAAAATTAGGAAGAAATTTGTGGCTGTTGCTCTAGCGGTCACCAGACCCTCCTCAAATATCCAAGAATCCCACCAAAATTCATCGGATCAACTCTAACTGTCCCTAGACGAACTTCCCAGATCTTGGAGAGATTCCAGCAATGGGGCTCTCTCAACTGTTCCCTGTTATCCTTCAGCTGTAGGTCAGTTCCTCCGGCCCAGCACTCTTTTTGGCACGGTGCCGCTGAACCAGAACGAATGCAAGTCGGACCACATTTCCACCACATTTTCCCAGGGAAGCAGCTAGAATGGCCATGCCTACCGGATGAAGGCCAAGGAAGATTTCCTCCCCTTCTAGTTAAAAACAGAATCACTCAGATGACAAAACCCCAGTTAAAATAAAAAAAAACCCAAAAGGCAAATTAAAAGGAAAAGGAATATCATGCAAGACCTCTAAGGCCAGTAAACCAAAAGGGCTTCAATGTACCAAACGTTCTTTGCACAGTGTCAGAAAGAATGGCGCTTTATTCTTTTGGGTACGAACAAGAAACGCTTCTAAGGGTCACTTCATGGAAGTCAAGTTTCCTGCACGGATATAAATCTCTATGCAACAAAGTACACATATACACAGGTACATGTTTTAATTGCAAATGTCTGTTTTTTGGCAAGTGCATGTTATTGGGGACCCAGCTAATCATAGCTTCTCTACATGCACATCGGTGGGGGTTCAATACAGCATTTAGTGCAGAAGTTAACACCTGCGTAAAAAAAACAAAAACTTGTAAGCTCCTGAAATCCAAGGAACGAGGGGCGATTTGGCAGCCACTGAGAATGCTTTGAAAGAGAACGAACCAAAAGACAGGCAGAATAATTGGACGGGCATGGGACCAGCACAAAACAAAACAAACAAAAATGGTGCTCCTCAGCTAAGACGCAAAAGGGTCCGGTTTTTACGGTATAGAACAGAGGTCTGCAACCTGCATCTCTCCAGATATTCATGGACTACAATTCCCATCAGCCCCTGCCATCATGGCAATTGGCTGTGCTGGCAGGGGCTGACAGGATTTGTAGTCCATGAACATCTGGAGAGATGCAGGTTGCAGACCCCTGATATAGAACCACAAACTGCAACGCCTGATGTGTTGTGTCCTATATATGCTGCAGGCTAAGACAATCTGCTGCTGAGAGACCAAAGCCCCACAGGGCATGCTGCTGGCTTCCAAAAAACCAAATAAAAACCAACACCACTTTTTAGCCATTTTCCAAAGGAGATTCTGCAGCAGATTCCGCCTGAAAAATGTTCCTTTCTGCAAGTTCTTGTACATCGTTGTACACACCAATGCAGGAGGCCCTGCAGTGAAATTGATCCAACCAGCCTCGCGTTCCGGCCCCTGGCCAACAACCAAGCTTAACACGGGTTAAGGAGCAACACCTCTGCCCGGTTACAGAGAGGCATGATGTGGGAAGGGACCGGGGCGGCGGGGGTGGTGGTGGTGGTGGTGGTGGTTAATGTCCAAGCACTGTCCCTTATTTCCGGCACCACTCGAACCAGGCCCAATCATCAGCCCATGTCTTACCTTCTCCAATTTCACCTTTTTGAGCTGCCGGCACTCCCCGTCACCATCTTCCAGCTCCGACTTAATTCCCAAAGGGTTGAGTGCGGATCCTGTGTCAATAGCAATACTCCCAAGCTGCTCGGCAGCGGGCTCAGATCCTTGGCCCCCGTCATACTGCCCCACCCTGACAGCCAAAGCGAGGGGCTGGAGGACACCGGGATCCTTCTCTGCCGGAGCCCCTGCCCCCTCACTCCTCTCCTTCTTGCTCTTGGACGAACTGCCCTCCTTGTCTTTCTTTGAGCCAGCCACGCTGCGAGAAGCCTTGGCCGATTTCTCTGAGCCCTTTGGGCCAACGGCAGCCACTAGGCCGCCAGAGTTCACACCGTCCCCAGGGCGCCCCTGCGCCTCCTTCTTGCCACTGGTCCCTTCACTTGCAGTGAACAGAGCGGATCCTGGGGCGGCCTTGCCACTGTCCTTGCTGCTCTTGCTCCGCTTGGATTTGGATTTGCCTTCCTTGCCCTGCGGCCCCGGCACCGGGGTCACAAACTTGATGTTCTCCGGAAGCGTGGCCACAGCGTTCGGCGCTGGAAGCCCCACCTCCTTGGAGCCCGACATTTCCAATTTCTGCTGGTCCTTCTCCAAATCCGCGTCCAGGTCAATAATCAGATTCCCGACTCCAATGTCCCACTCATCCCCACTGTCATATGTCTCGACTGGGTTCGCATCTATTCCTTTCCCTCCGGAAGCTCCACCGCTCAAGGACATCTTAGAGTTAACGACCCACCTCCAGGTTCAAGGCTCTCTTTTCTGCTCCTTCAGCCTTCTGGGGTATGAAGCAGCAGCTCCCGCTAAGTCCTCAAACCTCCTGAGGTCACGGTGCGCCCAGGCGACAGCATCATTGCTGAAAGGGAGAGCAAGAACAGATGTTACACCATGGCTATGTGGAAACCTGTGTCCAAAAATGTCATGCATCAACACACATATTATTTATTTATGCCCAACCATTCTTCTATAGAACCCAAAGGGGGGAACTTTAAGGGGTTCTAGGCAGCCACCAGTCCAGACCTAGACTTAAGAACATAAGAGCGAGCCTGCTGGATCAGACCAGTGTCCATCTAGTCCAGCACTCTGCTACTCACAGTGGCACACCAGGTGCCTTTGGGAGCCCACATGCAGGAGTCGTGAAAGCAATGGCCTTCTGCTGCTGCTCCCAAGCACCTGGTCTGCTATGACCTTTGCAATCTCAGATGAAGGAGGATCAAGATTGATAGCCATAGATCGACTTCTCCTCCATCAATCTGTCCAAACCCCTTTTAAAGCTATCCAAGTTAGTGGCCATCACCACCTCCTGTGGCAGCATATTCCAAACACTGATCACACGATGCGTGAAGAAATGTGTCCTTTTATTAGTCCTAATTCTCCGCCCCCGCCCCCCTGCATTTTCAATGTATGCCCCCTGGTTCTAGTATTGTGAGAAAGAAAAATTTCTCTCTGTCGACATTTTCTACCCCATGCATAATTTTATAGACTTCAATCATATCCCCCCTCAGACGTCTCCTCTCCAAACTAAAGAGTCCCAAACGCTGCAGCCTCTCCTCATAAGGAAGGTTCTCCAATCCCTCAATCATCCTCGTTGCCCTTCTCCGCACTTTTTCTGTCTCTTCGACATCCTTTTTGAGATGTGGCCTAACTTGCCTGACTTCACCCTTATTGCTTTGCCTTCTGCTGAGCACCTCCAAATATGCCTCCTTAGGCTTGCATCCATGCAATATTTACCAACATCACAGGGCCTGTGCTCCAATGGCTTTGGGAGTTAAACGTGGCCACAAGCAGGGACAATTGCCACCATGCGGTTGTCCCTGAGCTCAGCACCCTTCTGAGCACCAACATTATGTCCGTGATGAAATCAAAATGCCAAAGTTCAAATTCAAACTACGCAACGGACAAATGAAGCTATTCCCACCTCAAGGCTGACCGGTCAAGAAAAACCTGATTCGGCACGTACAGTTTGTCAGCAGGCAGACAGAAAAGCGCGAAGCGGAGATGCACAGATAGCCTGCGTCCGATGACCAAAATGAATCGGTGCCAATGGAGTAGGGCTGATCCCACTGCCATATTCCTGTCAATCATTAAGAGTCCAAAAGCACAATCCTCAGAAGGTTCTTGTATACTGGATATTTCCCTGAAGACAAGTATGTGGCAAGTACATTTACAGGAGGAGGAGGAGGAGGAGGAGGAGGAGGAGGAGGAGGAGGAGGAGGAGGAGGAGGAGGAGGAGGAGGAGAGGAGGAGGACGAGGAGAGGAGGAGGAGAGAAGGAGTAGGAGGAGAGGAGGAGGAGGAGGAGGAGGAGGAGGAGGAGGAGGAGGAGGAGGAGGAGGAGGAGGAGGAGTCTCCTGGAAGCAGACTCAAAGGGGCTTACAATCTCACTTCCCTTCTGCCCCCCCCCCCCACAACAAACACCCTGTGAGGTGGGTGAGGCTGAGAGAGCTCCGAAGAACTGTGACTCACCCAAGGTCATCCAGCTGGCATATGATGGAGTGCACAAGCTAATCTGGTTCCCCAGATAAGCCTCCGCAGCTCAAGGGACAGAGCGGGGAATCAAACCTGGTTCTCCAGATTAGAGTGTACCTGCTCTTAACCACGACACCAGTATAGTCCTCCCCTCCCCTGCTCAGCTGGCTCCGCTCTGGGTCATGGCCCCACACACATCCCACCAGTCTATCTTCTCCAAGGCAAGACCTTGAAAGTTTCTTTGCTAGGTCTCCATGCACATTCTCACGTAAGATCAAACCCCAGTTCTCCAGATTAGAGTGTACCTGCTCTTAACCACGACGCCACTGCTGCTCCTAATCAGCACATGAAACAATATTCCCCATAGCCAGCCAAGCCCCAGCCAAGGGTCAGGTATCACTGTGAAACCCCTGGCTGCGCGTCCAGCTGTGGCTGTTCCGTATTGTTATTGTCTTCTGCTTCTCCCCACTGAGCACCAGATGCAGATGATCCGTGTCGCAGTCAGGAGGGGGAAGCACTCAAAGCTCACGGCTCTTTCTCTTTTCCTTCTTTGACAAACCCAGAAGACAAAAGGCAAGAGTGGGCATCCAGGGACAGGCATGCTGTGAAACGCCAGGGAGCCATTCGTGCAGTGGACTGCAGCAGCCAGGCTATTTTTTCCCCCATCAATCCCCTACAGACCCCCGCTTCCCCCGTTATGCTTCCCCCGTTATGCGCTGCTAACAATCCCCATGCTCCCTGGCAGATCATTATGGAGATTTTGAACCTGTGAGCCGAGGGGTTGGCCGAAATCAAATACACCGGCTGGCTTCTCATCTTAACGGCAGAGAAAGTGCAAAACTGGGAGGTGACACGTATCTGCCGAGTCGGGTGACAGATTTCAAAGGTTGCAGTTCTTCCCCCTCCCCCTCCCGGCACTCAACCATAGCAGCTTAATGCCACCTACTTGCCCTAAAAAGATCTGGCTGCCGGACTCATTAAGACACACAGTCATTCTTCTCACTCAGATCATCGGCAACCGCCCCTCCTTCCGTGGGCCAGTTCGGAGAAAGGTCAGAGTCACAGAATGACTGATATCTTATTGTTCTTGTCACAACTACAAGCGGGAGGCACATCGCAGAGCCAAAACACAGCAAGTAATCCCCAGCAGGCACAGGCTGAGAGCTCTTGGAGCGTCGCTAACCTCGTGGAATTCCTTTTCCCTGAAGGGATCAAGATGGGGCAGGGGTCTGCAACCTGCGGCTCTTCAGATGTTCATGGACTACAATTCCCATCAGCCCCTGCCAGCATGGCCAATTGGGAATATAGGGCACAACAGTACAACTGTGCCATATTCAAAGAGAATCCACTTTTTGCAGGGCAAGCTCATCAGGGTATTCAATAATTACTGTCGGGGATTCTGTAAATATAAGAATGGTTTAGGGCAGGGGTGGCCAACCGATGGCGCTCCAGATGTTCATGGGCTACAATTCCCATCAGCCCTTGTCAGCATGGCCAATTGACCTTGCTGGCAGGGATTGATGGGAATTGCAGTCCATGAACATCTGGAGCGCCATCGGTTGGCCACCGCTGGTTTAGGGTAATCACTTGTTTCCTCCTTTGATACATTTGCAAAACCTATGAAATCTTCTAGTTTCAGAAGGCAGTGGTCTATGTTGATGAAAGTGTAAGGTTTTCTAATTAAATCACAGGTGTCAAACTCATGGCCCTCCAGATGTTATGGACTACAGTTCCCATCATCCCCTGCCAGCATGATGCTATGAATTAAATGAACCCAGTGACCAGCCATCGTAGCATAACTGCAAGTCATTCTGAATAACGGCAGTTAATTCTCTTTGGCCCTTCAAAACCTGGACTTCGGTCTTTGCTATAAAGTCGGATTAAAGAGTTGGCTCCGCGCTCTTCTGGAGGTGTGATGTTTGACGGGAGTTGACGTGTAGCACTTCGGCCATGACTGAACATATAGATTCTAGGACTGATGAATTTACAACATTAACAGTGGGTGGAAAAACCTTCCTGGTAAACAAATGCAGTTTCCACAGGGGGAAAAAACACTTTGCAACGAAAAGTCCAAATTGGTATTTATCAGAAGTTTAGTCACTACATCCACAACTGCATCTTGTTTATAAACAAAAGTGCAATATACAATGACACTCCTTAAACCAGGATTTGGCTACCTTAAACTGAACTCCAGAAGGCTATAATCTAGGTCACTCACCATCTTGACAACAGAAGAATGTGCTTAAATTATCTAATACAGTAATGTCTTCGTCTGAATGCTTAAAAGCTAAAGAGACACAAGCTTTCTTTGACCAAATTAAGTTGCCAGGCTGGACTCGAGTGGGCCTCCTCCCACGCTCACTTCAACAAACCACCCAAACCTATTAGAAGTGCCAAATATCAAAGGTGAAATGGTAATAAAGTAAAAGGCAGAATCCCAAGGGCTTCAGTTGCATAGAAAAGCAGACAAAAACTGCCCCACAGCTTTTAGAGGAAGAAGAGGAGGAGGAGTATGGAGTTATATCCCCCCATCTCTCCTTTATCCCCCCTATCTTTATGCGAAAGACCTCAACCTGAAACCCTGGAGAGCCACCACCAGAGTACACAATAAGAAACCTGACTGACCAATGGTATTACTTTGGACAAGACAGCCTCCCCCCCCCCCCCCACTTTTGAATGCACATCTTCATGTGGTCAGGGGGTTTGTGTGGGTCAGCGAAGCTGGGAGCAAAGGGGACCAGACTCTGTCAAGAGGATAAACTCCAAGCAGAGTCACTCAAGATGGAATGGTCACGGCTGAGACAACACACTAAGCTATCCGTGGCCTGGTAGATCTTGTTCCTAATGTTTCGCCTGCATCTGTGGCTGGCATCTTCAGAGGTGTATCACAGAGATCTACCAGACGATGGTCACACAGCCCGGAAAACCCACCACAACCTGAAGGCTAATTACTGGGCAGCAGAAGTAGTGGAAGGGGACACTGACAGAAGGTCTTTCACGTACCATGGCAGTGCCACTGCTGCTAACCCTGGAAAAGACAACGATGCTAGGAAAGGTTGGAGGCAGCAGGAAAGAAGGAGGACCCAACTTGATATGGATGGACTCCATCAAGGAAGCCACAGTCCCCGGTTAACAAGACCTGAGCAGGGCTGTGAACTATAGGCTTTGGAGGGCCCTGATTCATAGGGTCGCCTTGCGTTGGAAACAACTTGATAGCACTTCACACACAAACACAGGCATCCAGTGATAGCCATGAGCACAGGTAGCTTTAAAAGGGAGTTAGACGGGTTCATGGAGGAAAGGGAAATACATTTATTTAGGTCACCTTTCTGCCCAAATAGGACCCCCATGACTACTAGCTATGTTGAAAGAAGGAAGCATCCATATATAGGAGGAGAAAAACATGCTAGGAGGCAGCAGCAAGGAACTCTACTGCTCTATTTATTTGGTCCTCCAAGACATCTAGTTGGCTCCTGAGAAACCGGATACGAGACTAGCTGGAGAACTGGTCTGATCCAGCAGGCTCCTCCAAAGAGGGACATCAGACTCCACTGGCAAGGAAAAAACTCTGACGTACAAAACAAACAGTTCACAGGATGGCAAGTTCTATAAAATCATAATTTATATTGCTTTACAATGCCTGCATTATCCCAGGGCCCAGCCGCACGAATCAATCTGGTGACCTCAGAGAGAGAAAAACCATACAGGCAGTCACCTTCCTACTATATTCAAGAGTTCGGCTTTTTGTATACTACACACCCCAGTGCATGGCTCTGTTCAGAATTATAGCAAGCCGAGCACTGCATGCTGGGACACGCAGTAAATTCAAACAGGTCCCTGCGTGGTAAACTTGGAAAAATGGTTGAAACAACCCATTCAGCCCTCCAGTTCCTGGCACAGTGCCCTTCTGAAGCATACATTAGAGAAGTGAAGGCACCTGGAAACCAAGAAGGTATTAAAAGCACATGGGGGAAAACCCAGTCCAAGGGCAAACATTCTTCTCCACTTCCACCACGCCACACAGAATCCATCCACTGCACAACAGAAAGCACATGCATTCACTTGTCCAGCTGGAAAGCAGCCAACGAGGAATTTCTAAGAGAAATCCTGGGACGGAAAAACTGAAGGAAGACGGCTTTTCACTTGGGAACGCTGCACACATCCAGGGCCAGACATCAATCATTCAGCTCCATTAAGGGCTCCAACCTCTATAAACCATGTCCACGTTCTGGGAAGGAGACCCTCATTAGACACCGCATCTGAAAGTTCGCTTTGAACTAGCAGCCCCTATCAAAATACCGTTAACAAATCTCACCGGGCCGGGCCGAAAAAGCCCTGCAAACAGATCCGCTTGCAGTTAAGGAGCCAGGTCCCTTTGTGTCTTTAACACACGCTGGCTGCTCGGAGCCCGGCCCCAACAGCCTGCGTTACTTCTGACCTTTCGCAGTGAAACGTGATGCAGAGAAAACCTAATCAAGAATGATTTGACACTCAAAGGTGAATCGATTCCACTGGCAGCCAGGCAGCACATAAACAGAATGTCTCCTACCCGTGCGCCGCGTTCGGATCGGCAGAGCTGTGGGCTTGGCCTCTGGTCGCTTCCAGACATGACTGACTGTAATTTTCAACCTGATTAACTTCCAGGAATGCCCGAGCTGAGGAGCAGTGGAAAAATCTCCTGCACTGGGCGGTCTGCTTTAGCGAGGCAACCGCTCGGCTTTGCTGGGATCAGTCCGAGACCGCGAGCGTGCCCTCTGGCTCCGGGCAGCCCTTGGGAAGGAGAAGTCGGGGACAATCGCAACAATTGGAGCAGAACAGGACAAGCTTGGGGCAGAGATGTCTGCCGCAGAGCAGACCCCTGCCCGGAAGGAGTCCAGTACTGCTGTTTGCAAGCTCTATTTAACCCCATCCGGTCCCTTTAGGGCCCTTTTTTTTTTTCCAGAGGCCAGCATGAAAACACGAGCAGCTGCTCCTCCCGCCTTCTCTTGCTGGCAGGCAGCCCACGGCTTTCCTCTATACAGGATCCTTTTTTTTTTGTTTGTTTCCTTTTACGACTAAAGAAACTCAGGGGATGCATCTCGGTTTGCAGAGGAAACTGCAGTGCTCTTAGCTCTTCACACTACAGAGAAGGGCTCTCTCCAGCTGCTTTGTTTAGCTTGGATTAAAAAAAAAAAAGCAGCAACTCCCATGTCTTTTTGTAGCGCTTGCTCTCTCTCTCTCTCTCTCTCTCCAGTGATGAAAACAATATTGAATGAAAGCCAGCTGGCAGCCAGCACAGGAGACGGAGCAGCCAGCACAAAGGAGCTTCCTAACTCGCTGTTTTTGGTTCAAGGAATTGTCCAAGGGGGGTGGGAAATCTCTGCTTCTCCCTATCCTAGCAGATCTGCCCTCCCCCATTTTCTCACCGTCCAAATAAGGAAGCTCTTCTCCGACCAAGGCACAGAGTCTGAAACGCTGCAACACTGCAGCCAGATTTTTACCAAGCAAATGGCTAGATATCTAAAAGCAGAACTGGGCAAGAGGTCAGCAGCCGGGCATATCTCTGTAACTTTTCTTCTAATCTAATGAATTAAATAGACCTTGAGTAAGGGTCTCCCCAGGAAACAGAGCACGGCAACTTGTGCAAGAGACAACGGCTACACAGCTGGAATAAAATGGAGCCATCTATTGCCTTCAATATGGAGGTGAACCCAACAAAGACTACAGGTCCCAGAATGCTGTGCTGCCGCATCTTTGAAAGAAGGGAGGAAATGCTAGTGGGAATCTTTAGGCTCAGAAGGCTGTACCCTGGAACTGAGATATCTCATAAACTGCATAAGCTGATGACCGCTGATAATCTACAGATTGATGTTAAATATGAAGGTCTTTACCCAAGGACATTGGTTTTCACCCACTGGACAATGAATGAATAGCTCAAAAAGGCAAACATAAAATGAGCAGGGGGGAAAAATGCAAACATGCATTGAACAGACGAGTTTGTTGAAAAAAATGTTAATTAGAGAAGGTGTTTGTTTCTCACTTAATTTCCAGGCTTCTTTTAATGTGAACAAATTTGTTCAAATGTTCAAACACAACTAGCAAACATTTTGAATATCAACAGTTAACCCTTTAACTTCAACCACCACTCCTGATGAAAAAACATTTGTTTGTATACGCAATACCACTGCCGAGATGAAACCGTGACTTAAATTCAGAAAATATATTTTAATACATTTAAGAAAAGTACCCCCCCCCCCCCCCCAATTCAAAATCGTTCATTGGCAATATGTGCCTAAATGTACTTGTGCCCATGACTAGGGAAAAAAATACTCCAAAACCTAGCAGGTCAGCATCACCGTTACACAACTGTCCCAACAAAAACAAATATGTGAACATTCTGGCATTGGAATAACGGTGTTTGCAACTGGGAACGTGGCATACATCCGGTCTTGCTCATTCTAATTTTTTTCTTACGCTTAAATGACTCTTCCTCTGTTTCATTTGCTGTGCTGAACAGATCTTGCGTGAAGACTCGTCTCAATACGGTAGGTTCCTCTATGCTAGTACCGGCGCTTCTCTTTTATACTCCAGAACTACTTGGGACTCGGATGCCCAAAGAACCATCTCCTCCCAGGTTCTCCAGCGCCCAAGTCCCGCCTTCTTGGCCCTGACTTGCAGAGGTGAGTAACCATCTCCTCCCAGGTTCTCCAGTGCCCAAGTCCCGCCTTCTTGGCCCTGATCTGCAGAGGTGAGTTGGGTGGCGACCAGAGATGTGTGTGTTTTTTTCCTGGGGGAGCATATTTCCCTTGGAATGCCATGCCCCTTGAGGCTTACCTGACCCCCACTCCGGTTGGAGTCAGGCCAAACCATTTTTTGCACCCAGGCTTTTAACTGAGGGGTTTCCCAGGTGTGTCCATGGTCTGCTTGCAGCCTCGGGGGTACTTTTATGACTATCATTTTTAGGCTGCTATTATAGGCTGGTTTTAAACGCCAGGCTTGTCTTTTATGGTTTGTTGTGGGTAATTTGTGTGCTGTTGTTTTTAGAGTTTGCTGCACTGCTTTACTTTGCATGCTGCCTTCAGCAGGTCTCCGGAGAAGTGGCGTGGATGTCTTTGAACATTATTAACCAGGCTCTACTCTACAGATGTTGAAACCTGAAATTTAGCTATCATCAACAAACAGGGTCAAAACTGAATACTCCACAAGTAGAGCCCTATAAAACTGTATGAAACACCTAGCTGTAATCATTCTCCTTATTGTTATTATCTAAATCAGGGGTCTGCAACCTGCGGCTCTCCAGATGTTCATGGACTACAAATCCCATCAGCCCCTGCCAGCACGACGGCCATGCTGGCAGGGGATGATGGGATTTGTAGTCCATGAACATCTGGAGAGCCGCAGGTTGCAGACCCCTGATCTAAGTGAACTCCAGCAGCATGGTAACACGCCATCCAATCAGCTGGTCCAATCTTAGCATTACAGGCTAAAAGGCAGAAACGTATTCTTCCGGCTCCTTCATGCCACTCAGGCCACCCTCTCTTAATTCCGCCATCAGCTTCACGCTCAATACTCAATTTATTTTCCTCCCAAGAAAGCTGTCCATTAGACATCACAAGAACAGATGAGCTCTGGGTTTTTCTACAATAAAGTCTGAAAAGAAAAACTACAGCTTTTATGTAACGTATATTTGATTTTACATTGCATTAGTGGGCTGCGGCTTGACAGCGCTTTCTAACGCCACCGCGCATTACATTTGGCGCCTGCACGGAAGTCCTGTATCTGACAACTAACCCAAAGTTAAATGTTGCTCAACCGTTTGCGATTGGCCAAATCTGTATCCACCAGAATTTAAAGCAACACGGTTACAATTGCACAAACTGTTTTCATTGTACCTACCGTAAAATAAACACCATGGCAAAACAATCGTATGAACAAGAAGATAGAAACAAAGGATAGAAACACTCAATGCTGCTGTAACCTGCAAAGTGAATGCCTTGTTTCAAAGAGGGTCAAGAACGCCTGAAAATACAGAGATGGAGGATGCAGCTACACAGCGAAATTCTCCATCAATAGTGCCATTTTTCATCCTAAAACTTGCTGAGAAAGACCTTCGTTCCTCCAGGTCTTACCTCAAGAGCCTCTGCAAGAAATCTTTCTTTCTTTTTAAAAAAAAGTATTGCTAACCCCATGCAAAAATGAACCGCTGAGGTGGCTGTTGAGCAACCGAAACAGCCGACGCCGATGATACCCATTTATATTGCCCATGAGGTATCTATTGATCACCCGGGGTGGCTTCATTTGCCAAGTCGAGTCCGCTGAGAAATACGCCTCGTTCAAATTGGTTTAACTCTGTAATCCCCCCTCTGCCCGAGCTCTCTCGAATCAAAGATGCCAGTCAGCGCTTTGAATCATCGCGCGGTTAGGAGGTTCGTCTTCCCAGTCCCCTGCCACTTCGATAAGTGTTCAAGGACAGCTGGGCTGCGTGCAGATGGAGCGACGCTGAGCCAAACCCCTCCCACCTCGCTAAATTGCACAGAACGTGAAATCTGGGAAGTTATCCTGCTCCTCCAAAAATAATCCACTGCTCTCAGTTTGCATGCCAGGCAAACGAGCCGATCCATGACCGGATTGATGCGACTTGCATGTCTGGCCCTCTTTCCTAAGCAACGGAAAACCAGTGCCAACAACACGGCATCAACTCAGCATCACGATGAGGCGCTGCAGAGCAAACGTCTCTGTCAGGAATCTGACGGCATAAATAGCTTTCGCTGCAACTTGCGAACCTATATAACGCTGAGCAACGTGATCCATCACCACTGCATGCGAGCACAGAAGGGCTTAACTTGGCCAATCGGGCCTTTCAACAAAGTGTGCTTAGAAGATCATCCAGCATGCAAAGCAGATGGGTGTGGGGACAACACAGTGCT
The DNA here is from genome assembly GCF_021028975.2 of Sphaerodactylus townsendi. Lineage (NCBI taxonomy): Eukaryota > Metazoa > Chordata > Lepidosauria > Squamata > Sphaerodactylidae > Sphaerodactylus > Sphaerodactylus townsendi. The sequence goes on from NC_059441.1 coordinate 888,337, forward strand.
CAGCTATGGCAGGACAGAGCAGCAGTCTCCAAGATAGGGGCTCGGAGGAGGAGGAGGAGGAGTTTGGATTTATACCCCACCTTTCCCTCCTGTAAGGAGACTCAAGGTCGCTTACAAGCTCCTTTCCCTTCCTCTCCCCACAACAGACACCTGGTGAGGTAGAGTGTCCGGAGAGAACTGTGACTAGACCAAGGTCACCCAGCAGGAATTCAGGAGCGCGGAAACACATCTGGTTCACCAGATAAGCCTCCGCCCCTCAGGTGGAGGAGTGGGGAATCAAATCCGGTTCTCCAGATTAGAGTCCACCTGCTCTTAGCCACTACACCACCCTGAACATATCCACATTTTATTATTGTAGTAGAGAGCCAGTGTGGTGTAGTCATGGTTAAGTTGTCAGGTGAGAATCTGGGAAACCCAGATATAAATCACCACTCTGCCATGAAAACTTGCTGGGTGACCTTGGGCCAATCTCTCAGCTTTGATACTGGCAAGTATTTGGACGGGGGACGTCCAAGGGCGTGACCCTGAGGCAAGCATTGGCAAGCCACCTTTGAATGCCTCTTGCCTTGAAAACCATAAGGCACAGGTGTCAAACTCGCGACCCTCCAGATGTTATGGACTAGTTCCCATCTGTGCTAAGGATCGCCATAAGTCAGCTGTGACTTATCAGCCGGGGGGGGGGGGGGGGGGATTGCAGTGGCTCAGAGCCATTAGACCTCACTGCTGTAAGGGTTCCATAAGCCCGGAATCATGAAGCAAGCACAGAATCAAGACTCACAGCCTTCAAGAAATCCTGCTCAGGAGGATCCTAGGCTGAGTGCGATCCAGCAAGCCTCTGCAGCCTAGTTTTTTGGAAACCGGCTCGACAAAACCAGCGGCGCCCACCCGTGCTATTTTCACAAAAAGTAAGACTCGCTTCGCTGTTCTGTCGGCTCCCAGAACGGAGTCAAAAGGACGGGATGAGAAGAGAAGGAAGTGCTGGAGATTATCTGAGCTAACCGTAATTTTAGTATTCTGGGTGGCTGCTTGGTGCAGTTGACGGATTTGGAGCTAAATGCCTGTTCCACACCAATGAGCACCTGGGGAAAAGCAATTATTACAGAGAACAGCTTTTTCCCCCCCTCAAACAAGTCCAACTTCAAAGCACCCTTGGCAAAAGCGACCGAAATGAACGAATCAATCCAAATCAGCCATGTGGGCAGCACCGGCAGCTCCAGCCAGCAGACAGCACAGACTGGGGCAGCTGCAAGAAGAGAGCCCCAGGCCGCCTGGGGGACTGCCTCTGTGCTGACCTCACGGCCTGGCCTTTCACGCAGGTTGCCGGAAGCTGGCTCGGCTTGCTCACGCCGCCTTGGGTCTGGCTGCCGTCGGGCAGCGGCAAGGCCTGACCAAAGGCTGCCTGAGGGAGATCACAAACGGGCAGCGCTGGAAGCCTCGCTGCCTTCCGCAGACACACACTCACACAAGCACAATTACCAAATTCTGGATGTGAAGGGTCTGTTGCTTTATTGGATAATGGCTTCAGCTCCACTCGTTCAATAACTAATTAAGCGAGGCAGGCTGGAGCTAGACGGGGTTTTGTACGCCACAGCAGAATACTTACCTGCCCTCGCCATCTTTCTTCCGCTGTCATGTGAGAGCCGGGATGCTGGAATGGAATGGGTCTCGTTACCCTTTCACCCCAGAGCAGCAGGTCCGCCCTGCAATGCAGCACTGAAACAACTCTCTAATCTGGATTTAACAGCGCCAAGAGACAGAGACGGTGCAGCTCCCGCCTGCCTTTCCCGCTGGCGGAAGCGGCTGTATTGCTGCTCCACATCTTGCACATTTTTCAAATGTGGCAGTTTATCTGTGTGTTTGGGGGAAAAAATACAGACCCTCGATGGGCAGAGAGAGGCACAATTATGTCTCTTTGCCTCAAATACTGGAATTGCGCACTGTTCTGCCCTTCTTCAAGCCCATCAAGAGCTGCTCTCTCCCTAAGAGCTCTTGCTAAATCAAGACGTACGAGTAGGGTCAGAGGACTGAGATCCGCTATGAAAACCGCATAGCACTGGCAACATCTGTGGAGTATCACCACTGTTATAAATGCCGCAAGCAGAACCAGGTGCTTGCTAGCAGCCCCATAAATACCCATGGTGGGAGCCAGGAACCCACTTGCATTGCACAAAGGGTGAAAATTTGCAAGCCAGGCTGGGAGAAACAGGAAGAGCTCTTGCTCCTGTTGACCGAGCATGCTCAGTTTTCCTGTACGTTAGGCAGCAGGAAGGAGTCACCAGCATCCCCCAGGAGAGAAGGGTACCGTGTTTCCCCCAAAATAAGACAGGGTCTAATATTAATTTTTGCACCAAAAGTTCCACTAGGGCTTATTTTCGGGGTAGGGCTTATTTTAGGGGGATTATGGCACCTTCACAATTCATTAAGGCGGGCTCTCGGCAGCCCTGTTGCTTCCCTGTCACGTGTGATGCAAGCCGCATCTTCATTGGCAGGGAGCACCCTGCTGGATCACACCATCCTGATCTGTAACTACCGGTAGGGCTTATTTTTGGAGTAGGGATTATGTTTTAAGCCTCCTCCAAAAATCCTGAAAAATCATGTTAGGGCTTATTTTCGGGGTAGGTCTTATTTTAGGGGAAACACGGTATGTGCCTCATCTTCAACAGGCGCCAATAATACGCTGTTACAAAACACATGAAGCCTCTCACCAAATGTGCATAATAATTCTACTTCATCAAGTGATAGCCTACCCTTGTCTGTGTGAGTAACCTAGCTCTTGCAAGTTTTCACCAAGAGAATGTTTATACTGCCAAAACACCACCCTCAGCAGAGAACTCCACCTAAACTGGTTGTGGGCTGTGTGGCCATGGTCTGGTGGATCTTGTTCCTAATGTTTCGCCTGCATATGTGGCTGGCATCTTCAGAGGTGTATCACAGAGGGAAGTCTGTTAACACTGTGTCTAGTGAGAAGGGAATATTTAGTGGGGTATATACTGTCCATGTCCCAGTGATACACCTCTGAAGATGCCAGCCACAGATGCAGGCAAAACGTTAGGAACAGACTACAGCCACACAGCCTGGAAAACCCACCAGAACCAGCTGAATCCGGCCATGAAAGCCTTCCACCTATACTGTTTTACCATTTACAATAGCTGATCTGGTCAGATCCTGGAAGCTAAGCAGGGTCGGTCCTGGTTGGTACTTAGATGGGAGACCACCAAAGTCGCCATGCGGGCAAATGCAGTCGGCCATGCCTGGACGGCACACATATACACTCACGCAAAATGGCAAAAAGATTTTCATTCTTCTAAATTATCCATGGAAAGCACGTGATCTTCAGGGGGGTGGGGAGAGCAAAGCAGAATTATTCAAAAACTGGCCTGCAGTTCTACAGATTAAATCTGTTGCTGTTGGTTAAGTTTTATCTGCATCAGTCAGAAAAACCAAATATAAGCAATAATTAATTTACTGGTTAAATAACAGGCACATCAACAGCAGCTAATAGGAGCAGCAGTGGCGTAGTGGTTAAGAGCAGGTATACTCTAATCTGGAGGAACTGGGTTTGATTCCCCGCTCTGCCGCCTGAGCAGTGGAGGTTTATCTGGGGAATTCAAATTAGCCTGTACACTCCAACACACACCAGCTGGGTGACCTTGGGCTAGTCACAGTTCTTCTGAGCTCTCTCAGCCCCACCCACCTCACAGGGTGTTTGTTGTGAGGGGGGAAGGGAAAGGAGTTTGTAAGCCCCTTTGAGTCTCCTTGCAGGAGAGAAAGGGGGATATAAATCATCCTCCCCCTCTTCTTCTTCTTATAATCCAGGTCTAGAGCCATTGATACACATTCCATTTATCTAAAATGGAAACTCCAGAAGTGGAAGTCTTGTCCCAGCACAGCACAAGAAGTCGAAGAAGTAGAATCCTGGTTTTGGACACATGCTTGAAATCCACTGCAAAAACTCAAAAGCAAATAGGCCACTCTTTTCTTCACCATAAAAAGCCAATGCAGACGCTTGCTTGTCTGCGACACAATGCATAATGAAATAAAACCAAATCTTATTAAAAGCGAACTTAGTATTAAGCATTAGCTTCAGTCTGAAGAAGACTAATAGACGGTAATGTGTTTTGTTCCTGTGAACGCACAAGTTTTAAATAACAGCCGTAGTTTGCACTGGAATTACTCCAGGTTTCAACTGCAAGGAGACAGTTGAAGTCATCACTGCAAGACAAAATATATTCATGGCCAGCCCCCTGTACCTTTCCAGGGGATTTAGAGGGAAATATTTATGTCAAATCTAAAATGTATATTTATACTTTCATTGGCGCTTTTCAGTTTTTAACCTTTCTTAAGGAAGTATGCTCCCTTTCCCCATGTCAAAAGGAAAACGTTCACACCGTCAACAATGTTAACTGAATTACTGGAAGAGGCAACGGCTGTGTGGCACGCCGATCGTGCGCAACAACAGCCAAAGCAGAACCCACAAAGCAAACTGGGTCTGTTATCTGCCTGGTCACTTCAGACATGAAAAAAATATCTGCCAAATCTTCTGGGATCTCCTTTTCCTCATTCGACGGCTCTCAGCCCATCCCTTTGCAACCGTCAGAGGAAAAGCTGTTGGCAGGCCATGCCCTCCAGAACAAACACTGCCCCAACAGTCAAACTTCCTAGTATGAATCAACACAGACAGCAAGGGTGGGTTGTTTCTCTGGTGAACCTTCCTTTCCACAGAAGAAATGCTGGCAGTCGAACTGCAAAGCACACAGAGGAAAAACCACAGCGTTGCTCTTGAAGGAAAAAGCCAGGGATCAGGCAAACGATCGTCAAGTGCTCTTTCAGCCTGACAATTTCCACACCCAGGCGCCCTTCTTTTTAGTCTTAACACCAGCTTCTGGAACCTGAATCTATTTCATACTCACTGACTGTTCAAAATCACTGGAAGTCTTTGCTGTTGTTTGAAATCTGCAGCTGATAGGAGACCCCCGACTGATACTGGCCCCGCTGGTTTGTGCCCCCACAATGTTGATGTATCTTTTTCTTTTTCAGCAGCATATATCAGGGCTGATGCACCTGGGCTTCATCAGATCAACAAAAGACCCTGACAAGAGCTCCACTTGAAAGACATTATCAGGGAATTGAATAGTCTTCTCCACACAACATCTGCTAAGGTGACACTTCGGAACAGGTAGCCCAAGCAAGTGAAAACACATTAGCAAATCTCATCTAACAGCTGACAGCTCCAGTCAATATTATCTATCTATCTATCTATCTATCTATCTATCTATCTATCTATCTATCTATCTATCTATCTATCTATCTATCTATCTATCTATCTATCTATCTATCTATCTATCTATCTATCTATCTATCTATCTATCTATCTATCTATCTATCTATCTATCATTATTATTATTTATTCAATTTCTATACAGCGGCTAACAATTAGCAAATTAAACAAGAGGCGTCCAGGCTCAATTTAAAAACCCACCCCAAGAAGGGGGGGACAGCAGGCCACTCAATATGAGGAGCTCTGTTGTACCAGTGCCAAAGCAGGAGCAGTGGGGGCAATCAATCAATCAATCAATCAATCAATCAATCAATCAATCAATCTATCTATCTATCTATCTATCTATCTATCTATCTATCTATCTATCTATCTATCTATCTATCTATCTATCTATCTATCTATCTATCTCATTCTTTGCAAACTGCAAGAGAGTAAAGCACAAGTGGCAAGCCTCAAACCCTCCAGGATTACATTTGATCCTAACAGTGGAGGTAAGGTTCACAAAGGACTCAGAATATCTCTGACCTAACACTTCAGTGAGCCCTCAAACAACGTAAATTATTTCCTTGCATCACAGGAGACCAAGAACAAGAAAAGCCATATGTCTCTTTGTGTTCCAAAAAGTGTCCAATAAAGCACCCTCCCCTACAGCCACCTGGCTTCAACCCTAGCCAAATGAGAACCCAGATCTGCCCTTCAGCATGTTGCTATTGTTCTTCAATGAGTATGAGAAGTGCATCCAAGTGAAATTATCACCTGCCTCTGCATGGGACACAAGACTACAGTTCCCATCATGCCCTCCTTTTCTTTTTGTTACTGAGCATACATGTGATCAGGAGGCAGCTACTGATGCCATCATACAGGGACCTTAGAAGAAATGCACTTCTCGTAAGTTTCAGCAGCAATTCACCTGAAAACATAAATATACCATGTTTACAAGAAACCTTTCAGCATTCAGAAAGGTGGTTTCCTATTCTGCTTGCTCTCACTTCCAAGGTCAAGAATCTACCAAACACAGCCGGGACACACGACGCAGCCAAGTATGCGCAGGTTTAAGGCTGCATAAACACAAGACGGAAAATGACAAGGAAATGTGGCAGTATGTTCCAAATGCCAGTTAATCTACCGCAGAGAAACACAGTTGCATTTCAAACCTCACACTTTCCGTGTATCAGCCTGTGAAGCCCAACAACCACCTCTCGCACTTCCATGGGGTTAGATGGTGTTCACTCAAAATCTGCAAGTTCATAACATTTATGAATTTCTGACACCAACATATAACCCATAACATCTCTCTCCCTCTCTCTAAATCAAAGGCTTGGGCAATATTTAATGCAAATTTCCTCTTTTTTCCGAGAAAATTGCAAACACAGTCCTGGAAACTATAAGGCTAGTATGCCTGATATGACCTCTGGACAAACTGATGAAACCCAGACTGATTATGGACAAATGTAAGATGTTATAGAACACCATTCAATACTATTTTCAGGGGATGTCTTCCCTCACCCCCACGATTTTGCGCCCCCCACATAAGCAGATCTGCTGCGCGGGGGAATCTAGGGCTTATTTTTGGAGTAGGGCTTATATTTCAAGCATCCTCCAAAAATCCCGAAAAATCATGCTAGGTCTTATTTTCGGGGTAGGTCTTCTTTTCAGGGAAACAGGGTACTACTTTGGGTGCCCCGTACTAAGGATGTCCCAAGCCTACAGACATTGGGCTCACTGCCTTTAGGAATGCATTAATAAGAACAAGGGAATTCACACACTGGCTTTTTGAAAAAAAGCCAAAGGAAGAACCTTTGAGAAGGTATGCTTTTACAGATCACACACAAACTGTGCGACAGGAAACAGGGATGGTCACATCTCACAAGCAGGTTGCAGTCCTAGGATTTGCGGAGAGATCTGTGCATAATCCTTACGTTTAAACTCAAAGGAGAGCCAAAAGAATGACAACAGGTAACAGCAGCGCTGAAACAGCAGACAAACTAGTGGATGACATCTCAGCATTGGTCCAAGAAGTCTTTAACAAAATTCTAGGGTCAATTTGTCATGATTGCTCTTTCACAATGCATTAAGGGCCGTGGAAGCCCAAGGTGGCAAGCACGATGTGTGCAGGCTTGGAAAATCTTTAGTATGAGGCACACAAGATACAAACCAGATTTAAGAAATAATTATTCTGACGCAGTGCCGGCTGCTATTCTGAGAAGGGTTTGAATGCATTTGCGCATGGCGACCACTCCAAAAAGGGTAAATTTCAAATGCAGATGTTGGCAAATGTTAACGCTGAAGGGCCAAACCCAGACCATCCTGGGAAAATAATCCAGGACATTTCAACCTGCCTGTCTGTTTCTTCCTATTGCTGTCAGCAACTGATTAAGTAGCTTTCCCCTCTTCCCTCACATGGCACTGCTGAGAGTGTGACATCTCCCATTCTGGAGGTGGGCATGCCTCAGATGGAGAAAAAGAAGAGGAGTTGGATTTATATCCCCCTCTCTCTCCTGCAAGGAGACTCAAAGGGGCTTACATACTCCTTTCCCTTCCCCCTCACAACAAACACCCTGTTAGGTCTGCAGGGCTTATATTTCTGCAGCTGAATTGTGACTAGCCCAAGGTCTCCAGCTTGGCATGTGCCCCAGTCCAGCAATGCCTCCATGTTTCCTCCAGCTCCCAGCAGGGAATTCCAAACCCAGTTCCTCCTGGGCATTGTATTTCAACCTGCTCTTGTGTCCACTACGCCACTGCTGCTCCTAAGCTGATACGATGTGAAACAGCAGTACACTCGAAAACACAGATGCGTCTGAAAACTGTGTTCTCAGGGTCGTTTATGTATGAAGGAAGCAATGAGGTTGACTGAGTTCAGTGACAAAACAAGATGATTCATACCAATACTTTATTTACCCATTTCTGTCCACATCGTAAATAACTCTGTCCAAAGTCCCATGATTCATATTCAGCCTTCCAGTAGCACACGTGCTAAATAAGGTATACTTATGATATCAGTCACTGAACAGAAACGGCTTTGCTTCCTGAAGAACAACATACAAGCAGGCCTACAGCACCTGCAACAACTTGACATATATCCCCCTTACTTACAGTATCAGGCCAGATGAAGCTCATGCATGCAAGGAACGCACATGAATGGACGATCATCAAAAGGCGGCACGCATGTGTGAATGCTCCATCACTGATCAAATATCATAGGCAGAACTTCCCTTCCACATCTCATCCTCTGAGATGCAATATTTTGCAATGAATCTGACGGCTACGTTCAAATACAAGTCGCCAGGTTCATACATCACGGCAAACCCCAGGGGTGCAGAAATCACAACAGCCGCTGTGTACAGCTCACAAGCATAAAGGTTCAGTTCACACAAACCAGGGTGCACCCAAGCAATGATGTCCCAAAGGTTAAGAAACAAAAACACCCAACTGCTGGGAGGCACAGAATTCTGAAGGGCCACACCAACCTCCGGGCCCGCTGGAGCTGGACTTCTTTGGCATTATTTTAAAACTCTTTATTTTGAATGACATCTCTTGCACAACGTAGCACGAAAATAAGAATTTAGCTTGTCAATCAAAAGTGGCATGAACCTGCTAACACCCATCATAGTCATAGGTTTTACATAACTTTTGCAAGGACTAAAATATATTTTGCCATTACTATATATTATCGTTACATGAATACACACCTCATACGATCACCTGTCAGGTTGGATCTGAGCATTGTGATTGATGTGGTTGGGGGAAGCCCAGAGAGAATCTTTGCCTGGAAGCTCTCAAGACTCCAGGGGCTGGACTTGGATTTTGAGCTCAAATCCCTGCTTTACTGGGTGATCCTGGGCTGGTCATTCTCTCCCAGTCTTACCTGTCTCTTACCAGGGTGTTTGTGTGGGGGGGGGGGGGGGAGGGAAAGGAGATTGTAAGCCCCTTTGAGTCTCCTTACAAGAGAGAAAGCGGGGTATAAATCCAAACTCCTCTTCTTCTCTTGGGGCTGCAACAAGGGTTAAAAAGAAGTAAGAACCACATATCTCACGCCAAGCTTCTTGACAAAAAGGGGAAATTTTACAAAGCCGCTAATGGCCAAGAAGTGTGCAAACTACAGCGCCACACCATGAACTCAAACCCTGAAGACAGCTGAAGTTGCCTTCTACTGAGTCAAGCGCTGGGTCAACCAAGGTCAGCCATGTCTGCTCTGACTGGCAGCCTCTCTCCAGTCCAGAGTGTTTGGTTGACGTCTTTCCCATCACCTGCGGCCAGATTCTTTCCACTGAAGACGCCAGGGATGGAATCGGGACACCAACTGTATGCTCCACCACCTTTCCAGGCTTTCCCATCACCCACTCTCCTACCCTTTCAACTGGAGACACCCAAAGATCTTCCACTACAGAGGCCATAAAGTTGCCCTCTATTGAGTCAAGTGCTGGGTCAATCAAGGTCAGCAATGTCTGCTCTGACTGGCAGCCTCTCTCCAGTCCAGAGTCTTTGGTTGACGTCTGTGGCCAGATTCTTTTCACCGAAGACACCAGGGATGGAATCGGGACGCCAACTGGATGCTCCACCACCGTTCCAGGCTTTCCACTCTCCTACCCTTTTAACTGGAGACACCAAGGAGCGAACCCAAAGACCTTCCGCTACAGAGGCCCACAAAGCTGCCTTCTGCCGAGTCAGCCATTTGGTCCCACCAGGTCCATCTCCACACTAACATCAGAAAGAGCCTGCTGGATCAGACCAGAGTCCATCTAGTCCAGCACTCTGCTACTCGCAGTGGCCCACCAGGTGCCTTTGGGAGGTCACCTGCAGGAACAGATGTCTGGCCTTCCCCACCAACCCATTCCTGGACCCCGGCTCTGCTGCATGTCAACTAAACCCTGGGGTGGGGGTGGGGGCTTCCTTCCCCACCCACCTGCGAACAGCCCTCCAAACCACCATGCCTCCCCACATGTCTCAGGGCGCCCCCAGGCAACCCAGGGCCGCCATGCACGTGTGCACACCCGTTCCCGTGTCCTGTAAGGAAAGAGGCAGAGACCATCGCAGGCGGGCATCCCTCCTCCTCCTCCCTCCAGAGGGGCCCTCGCATGCCTGGCTGCTGCTGTGCTGCGGGGGGGGGGGGGGGGGGTGTCCGGGCGTGCATGGCACGGCGGGGCTTTGTGTGGGTCTGGGGACAGATTTACCTGCCTGCCTTAAAGGGGGACGGATTTGCCCTCGGGGGAGCAGCAGGGGCCCCCCACCCTCCTTGGAGGCAGGTACCCACGAGGGCGCGAGGATGAGTTCTCCTCCTCCCTCCTCCCGCTTCCCTCCCTCCGCCTCTTCCCCCCTCCTTGGAGGTACCCACGAGGGGCGGGGGAGGAAGAGGCTCTCCTCCTCCTCCTCCCCGCTTGCCTCACTCCGACTCTCCCCCCCCCCTTGGAGGTACCCATGGAGGGAGGGGGAGGAAGAGGCTCTCCTCCTCCTCCTCTCCCCCCCCCCGCTTCCCTCACTCCGACTCTTCCCCCCTCCTTGGAGGTACCCACGAGGGGAGAAAAAACTCTCTCCCTCCCTCCCCCCCCCTTCACTCCGACTCTTCCCCCCTCCTTGGAGGTACCCACGAGGGGAGGGGAGAGCCTCCTTCCCCCCGCTTCCCTCACTCCGACTCTCTCCGGCCTGACACGCCATGAGGAGCCCAACCCCGGCACGACCCGCCCGCCCGCCCGCCCGCCCGCTCGCTCACCGGCGCGCCCCTCAGCCGCCGCCGCCGTTTCCTCCATGGAGCCGCCGCCGCCGCCCGCTACGGGCCTGGCCCTCCCGCCGCCAACAACCCCGCCGCCGCCGCCGCCGCCATTCTCCTCAGCGGCCGCCGCCGTCGCCCGAGGTGAGGTGAGGGGGGGGGAGAGTGGGGGAAGGGAGGTCCTCGCGCCGCCTTCGGCCCGGCTCGGCTCCCTTCGGCTCCGTCCGCCGGCCGCGCGCAGAAGGGGAGGGGGCAAACCGAGGAGCGTGGAAGCGGCGCAGGCGCAGAGGCCCGGCGTGAGGCTGGAAGGAAAACGCGGAGGGAGGATCGCCTGGAAGGAAGGAAGGAGCGGGGGGGGGAGGAGAAAGAGTGGAGGGAAAACCCGGAGTGCGGATCCTGAGGATGATGATGTTATCCATTCAGTCGTTCTCGAACCCTTGGCGACCCGACTCTTTCCACATCCTGAGGGTGCACCAATTTTATCCCAGGGGAGCTGGAAAAGCCCAAGTTCGTGTCACCTCGGCTTGTGGGTTCAGTGCGGGCAGAACTTGGAAGGAGTTTTGCAACCACTACATTTGGAACAACGTATGAAACTCATCAAGAATTCATATTTGACGTAACCATTCAAGGTCCTGTTTAAGTTTCATTTCAAGCCCTGCTCATTGCAGTCCAGTAATGCCAAGTCCATTTCTTCCTGCACGCGGGTGGCTCATGAGGACTCCGGAGGCTTGGTGTGCTGGGTTTGAGATGGTGAAGGTCCCCAAAAGAACTCTCACCAATTGGACACAAGAAGCCTTGAGGGTGTTAAAAGTTTATAATAATCTATCTAGGTCCCAGCCCAGCAGCCTTGCTTCCTCTGCAGCCTTCTGCTTCTTTCAGTCTCCACCCCTTTGTGGGTCATCCCATTCTTAACACAGCAGTTACACTTGCTTGGTTTGTCAGATCTTAGAACAGGGGTCTGCAACCTGTGGCTCTCCAGATGTTCGTGGACGACAATTCCCATCAGCCCCTGCCAGCATGGCCAATTGGGATTTGTAGTCCATGAACAACTGGAGAGCCGCAGGTTGCAGACCCCTGTCTTAGAAGCTAAGCAGGAATAAATGTAATGGTGAGCCTAGACTTGGTATGTTTGCCATACTATGAATTTTGTTTTGAGTTAACGCTAGAAGACGGAGGGAAGTCATATTAAATGCTAAATGTTTATTATGTTACTCAGTTATATGTTGTATTTGTCTTGTATATAGGTTTAGAACCAGGGGGCATTCATTGAAAATGCTGGGGGGAAGAATTAGGACTAATAAAAGGAAACACTTCTTCACACAATGTGTGATTGGTGTTTGGAATATGCTTCCACAGGAGGTGGTGATGGCCACTAACCTGGATAGCTTTAAAAAGGGCTTGGTCAGATTGATGGAGGAGAAGTCGATCTGTGGCTCCCAATCTTGATCCTCCTTGATCTGAGATTGGAAATGCCTTAGCAGACCAGGTGCTCAGGAGCAGCAGCAGCAGGCCATTGCTTTCACATCCTGCACGTGAACTCCCAAAGGCACCTGGTGGGCCACTGCAAGTAGCAGAGTGCTGGACTAGATGGACTCTGGTCTGATCCAGCAGGCTAGTTCTTATGTTCTTAGATCAATAGTTTCTACTAAGAAACGAACAGTATCTAACATACTATGAATTAGTGACCTATTCAAAATTGTTTGTCTTATATGTATATTTGTTCTATGACAAAATTATAAATAAACGTTATTTTAAAAAGAAGCTAAGCAGGATTGGTCCTGGTTAGTACTTAGTTGGCAGACCACCAAGGTTATCCAGGGTTGCTAAGTAGAGGCAAACCACCTCTGAACATCTCTTGCCCTGTAAATCCTATGGGGTCACCCTAAGCCTAACTTTACACCAAAGCCCCCCCCCCCCCCAATTCAGGAGTCAAGAGTCACATCAAGAGACCAAGAGTACTGCATTCAAGCCTCTGACTCAGGACACTTTACACGGAGCCCCCTCTCTCCTGTTTAATTTCCCTCCTCCTGTTTTCCGGGCCATCAACAGGTACACTCCCATGCATCGGCTGAAGTGAGCTGTGACTCACAGAAGCAATGAATTATATTAGTCCCTGAAGTGCCACAGGACTCCTGTTTTATGTTTGTCTCCTTGTGCCAGGTAGTCCCACAAAAGACAGCAGGGATCTGAAAAGGTCCTGGGTTCGAAAGAAGGGTGCGAGCAAACGAGGAAGGCTGCATCACAAAGGGAAGGGGGCTGCAGGGCACCTTGCGATGAAGGATGCCCTGTTTTGTTGATTGATATTTGCCAAGCGTGTGTGTGTGTGTGCAAACCCAGATGGTGTGCCTGATCATGCTATACTTAACACTATTGGATCTTGTCCCTCTGACAGACCTGTTTGGCAGGTGTGATGCTAGTTTTCTTGCTTTGGTGCCAAGACCCAACACGCTTGTTTTCCCAATAGACAGCTCAGCTCCTGTTGCAATTTCAGCGCTTCCTGGCAGCGCCATTTACATTTCTGCCCCTCTGTTTCTTATCGACTTCGTGCATTTTTAAAAATCCTGCCCTTCTTCCAGAGTGCAGCACAGGAGTCTTTCCCCCCCCCCTTTTTTATCCTCTCAATAACCCTTTGGGGTAGGTTTGGCTCAGAAAGAATCAAGGGCAAAAGATCACCCAGCTCTCCCTCCTTTATTTCATTCTCACAACACCCCTGGAGGGTAAGACTGGCTGAGATAATTGCTAGCCCAAGGCCCACAGCAAGTTTTTTAGCAGTGATGGCGAACCTATGGCACGGGTGCCAGAGGTGGCACTCAGAGCCCTCTCTGTGGGCACATGCAAAAAGAATCGCGCCCCTCCCCCCCACATCTAGGCTGGCCTGGACCACTGGGCTCGATTATTAGCATTAAACCTAAGACCTAATTTTGGGGAAGCGGCGTAGATAACCCTGTTAAGCGCTGTTAAACCCCACTGATTTTCATGCGAACAACTAAAGCGTGATCCTTTACCTGGGAGTAAGCTCGGTTGCTGGCAATGGGGCTTGCTTCTGTGCAAACCCTCCTAGGGTCATGATTCACCCGTTGGAAGAGTTGCACGGTTGCTTCAAAGCGAAGCCACCGATTATCACCAAGCTTACTCCCGAGTAACGCACGCCTCGGTGCCAACCGTTTTTTCTAAACTAAAACCTCAGTATTCAGGTGAAATTGCCGTGTTGGCACTTTGCGATACATAACTGAGTTTTGGGTTGCAATTTGGGCACTCGGTCTCGAAAAGGTTCGCCACCACTGTTTTATAGCAAACTTCCTAGTTCAACGCTAATCCCTGTTATTATCATTATTATTATTATTAATAATCATAATTGTATGCTGCCCATCCCCTTACGGGCTCAGGGTAGCTTCCAACAACAATTGAAATTCCAATAACAACTACACTATGAGCTGCAGCCATGTGTGTGTAATATAATACACACAGACAGAATGGCGGGAAAGGATGGGTCAGATCCTCTCTCGAAATACATCATTGTAAACTTTGATGCCCAGGGGAGGGCGAATTTCCTCCTGAATTTTTATTTTCCAAACCCCACATCAGTTTAGGGCAAAGTTTCATGTACCTGATTAAGCAGACTGTGAGACTCTTATGCTACAAATTGCACACATTAGTTTTTAAGATTCTGCAATCCCTCCCCCCTCCTCTACCCTCTGCTGTTTCTCTTTACCAGGAGGTATCAGTTTTGCAAATTAGGATGGGGGGTGGGGGGAGGAGAAGGAATTGCAAATGGCCAAAATCAAGAAATCTCTCCTGGTCTTCTGCAAAGTATTTATTTATTTATTTATTTCTATTTCTATTTCTATTTCTATTTCTTTCTTAGGCTTTTATACCGCCCCATCCCTGAAAGGCTCCGGGCGGTGTACAACATATAGAAGTAACAATATAAGGTAGTTAAAACATTTAAAAGCAGCGATAAAAACCATAAGAATTGATTCTAATGATTATACAATAAATCTCAATAAAATGAAAATATGAGTGGCGTCCAGCATTCTAATTTTAAAGTTCCCTCCCCCCGAAAAGGGAGGAATGGTGAGTCTCGTTAGAAGAGGAAGAAGAGTTTGGATTTATATCCCCCCTTTCTCTCCTGTAGGAGACTCAAAGGGGCTTACAATCTCCTTGCCCTTCCCCCCCCCCCTTAGATGACAGATGGCCCAGATGTCGGGGGTTATTGGTTTAATTCATTGTATTTACAAACCGCCCTCCGCCGGAGGGCTCAGGGCGGTGTACAACAGTAAGATACAATAAAGGTAAAATTTCCCCTTCAGTCACGTCCGACCCTGGGGTACCATTGCGAGCAGTGATTTTATAGGCAAGCCTCTTTTGTGGGGTAGTTTGCCATTGCTTTCCCCATCTATTCTTTACCCCCTAGCTATGTGCTAATTAGGTACTCATTTACCGACCAAGAAATGGATGGATGGCTGAGTTGGCCATGAGCCAGCTGCCAGGATATCTGACCCACAGGGGGCTCGAACTCCTGACCGTGTGAGTGGCAGTGCAAGCTCTTAACTCGAACTCCTGAGCAGCAGTGGCGTAGGAGGTTAAGAGCTCGTGTATCTAATCTGGAGGAACCGGGTTTGATTCCCAGCTCTGCCGCCTGAGCTGTGGAGGCTTATCTGGGGAATTCAGATTAGTCTGTACACTCCCACACACGCCAGCTGGGTGACCTTGGGCAAGTCACAGCTTCTTGGAGCTCTCTCAGCCCCACCTACCTCACAGGGTGTTTGTTGTGAGGGGGGGGAGGGCAAGGAGATTGTAAGCCCCTTTGAGTCTCCTGCAGGAGAGAAAGGGGGGATATAAATCCAAACTCTTCTTCTTCTTAACCACTACGCCACGCGGCTCCTAAGATACAATAGAATAACGTTAAAAATCATCGCATTAAAACCCATGCACATTCATGTGCTCTTAAAATTGCGTCAAAAACCTGACATTAACATTTCTCAAACCCAAAAACTTCTTAAAAGTCTCGTAACCCAAGACTGTAATTTAGATAGATGAGGCACCCTCCTCCTCCCACCTCAACCCTGTGCCCACATATCATCCCCACTGGGATTCACAAATGCATGTAAAAAAAGAAGCATGCAAAACTGAACTACTCAAAAGAGCTTTTCTGCACAAATGAGGCTTTTCCTATACAAAACTGTTCACAAACTTACTTGGATGACTGTTTAGAGACTGTACTGCTGCATGTAGCTTATTGTAAGTAGGATCCTACTATGTAATTTCTTTACCACTTAGGCTCATTCCACACGGCGTGTTTATAACGTTACAGTCGTCATAAATGAACTCATTTTCAATGTATTGTCGAAGGCTTTCACGGCCGGAATCACTGGGGTGCTGTGTGGTTTCTGGGCTGTATGGCCATGTTCTACCCTGTTTTCCCTAATATAAGACATCCCCGAAAAATAAGACATAGTAGAGGTTTTGCTGAAGTGCGAAATATAAGGCATCCCCCGAAAGTAAGACATAGCAAAGTTTTTGTTTGGAAGCATGCCCGACGAACAGAACACAGGAAAATAAGACATCTCCTGAAAATAAGACATAGCGCATCTTTGGGAGCAAAAATTAATATAAGACACTGTCTTATGTTCAGGTAAACACGGTAGCAGCATTCTCTCCTGATGTTTCGCCTGCATCTGTGGCTGGCATCTTCAGAGGATCTGATGGTAGGAAAGGAAAGCAAGTGGAGTACAGGAGTACAGTGTAGGAAAGGAAAGCAAGTGGAGTTCCTACATCAGATCCTCTGAAGATGTCAGCCACAGATGCAGGCGAAACGTCAGGAGAGAATGCTGCTAGAACACGGCCATACAGCCCGGAAACCACACAGAACCCCAGAACTCATTTCCCCTTTTTATTAATGGAAAACAAGTTCATTTCTAACAATTGCAACTCGTTATAAATCTGCTGTGCGGAATCCACTTTAGAGTGTCATGTTAATACTTACACCATGCTTCGGTTCATTCTGGTTGTCCCAGGTTTCTAAAATCCTGACGTATAGGTTACTGACTTCCCCACTATGTTGATTGTTCTGACTCACTATGTGTAAACCACCTTGAGCAGGGTGGACTATAAATAACAGAAATAAATAAGCAAATAGTGTTCGATTTGGACCGCACCAAGAGAAAACAAACCTGAGCCGTGCCCAATCGGAGATGGCCTGTTGATAAGAATGCTGACTTGGAAGCAAAGCTTGTTTAAAAATAGAAGAAGCGGCTTCCCAGCAAACCCCGTTCAGAAGTTGGTTGTCAAGGTGCAATCCTCAACAGATTTGAAAGTAAACGCACCTCATACAAGAGGCCTTCAATTAACTGTGAGGCCGAAGCCGGGCCTTAATTGCCGTTCCTTATTCAGCACAAAACCGGGGACCAGTTTGCTTAAGAAGCCAACGTTGACTCACCACTCCATTCCAAAATAAACTTTGAGCTACCGGATAATGCGATTAGGCCTGCTATCAAGATCCAAATGTAGATTTAGTTATCTTTTAACAGGTTTGCCCATCATGCCCGGCACTCCCAGATATCGTGATCCGTTGTAGTCATTCTGAGCGCAGAAAACCAGGAAGTAGAGGTATCTCCTGTCCCCAGCCAATTAAAGCAGACAACAAGGGGTTAAACGTAAGCCATAAAAGGAACAGTAGCAGCTTGACCCAGAGGCAGGCAATGGCAAACCACCTCTGAACGTCTTTTACCTTGAAAACCTTACCAGATCTCCATTAGTTGGCTGCAACTTGACAGAATCGGACACCTGTGCATGTTTGTGCATGCAAAGCCTTTGAGCACAATGCTCTCCAGAATGAACGCAAGAAAGCCAATGCGATTCTGGGCTGTATCAATCAAAGTATAGTGTCAAGATCGAGGGATGTAGTTGAACCTCTCTGTTCTGCGCTGGTTAAACCTCACCTGAAATATTGCGTACAGTTCTGAGCACCGCAATTCAAGGAGGATATTGACAAGCTGGAACGGGTCCAGAGGAGGGCAACCAAAATGGTCAAAGGTCTATAAGGAGAGACTGAGGGACTTAGGTATGTTTAGTTTCGTGAAGAGAAGGTTAAGGGGTGACATGATAGCCAGGTTTAGATATCTGAAGGGATGTCATGTTGGTGAGGGAGCAAGCTTGTTTTCTGCTGCTCCAGAGACTAGGGCCAGGAGTCATGGGCTCAAGGTGAAGGAAAAGAGATTCCACCCAGTGGTGGGATCCAAAAAATTTAGTAATAGGTTCCCATGGTGGTGGGATTCAAACAGTGGCGTAGCGCCAATAGGGCGTGGCGGGGCACGACAGGGGCGTGGCCGGGCATTCCCTAGGTAGGGCTGTAGCAGGGGGCGAATGGCCGCTTCATGCAGTCCTTGGGTAGGAAAGCTGAATGCATGCAGAAGCGAGCTGCCGCGCGCCACGCCAAAAGTGCACCTCCTGCTAGTCTGCTTCAAGTTCTGCGCGCTACTGCTGAGAGGAGGGGCGTAACTAAGGCAAAAATCACGTGGCAAAATGACCAACTAGTAACCCCCCCTCGGCACACGCAAATAATTAGTAACCTACTCTCGGGAACCTGTGGGAACCTGCTGGATCCCACCTCTGATTCCACCTAAACATCAGGAGAAACTACCTGATGGCAAGGGCTGTCCGACAGTGGAATATGCTGCCTTAAAGTGTGGTGGAGTCTCCTTCTTTGGAGGTTTTTCAGCAGAGGCTGGGTGGCCATCCGTCAGGAGTGTTTTGATTGTGGCTGCACGGCAGGGGGTTGGACCTGATGGCCTCTGGGGGTCTCTTCCAACTCTATGATTCTATGAAAATGCACGGAAGCAGTTCAACAAACTCTCCCTCTCTCCTGGATTTCCCAGCCAAGTGACCGACACACAGTCTTTCGGCAGCTGCCACATCAAGGTTGTGTTCCACTGTGCCACGCGCTTCTCACTGTTGCTAATACCACCCCCTCCCCTCGGTCCTGGGCTGAGCAGGGGAAGAGCAATCGCCTGCATTCCCTGGCTCAGCTCTTTCCAACTGCCCGCCATCTCGGATGGCCTGATTTACAAGACCGATTGCTGATTAGATTGCTCTGGCCAGTGAGGCAATAAATAAAAACCACTTACTCTGGGAAGGGAAGCCAGCAGGCCTGACCCATCTTTGTAGCAGGGAGGGGGGGGAGATTAATTGCCCCTCCAGAACTTCATCAGACTTCAGTAAATTAGCCTGGGCCTGGCTTTCCTTCAGCTGGCAGTACGCTTCCTTTCGCAGGTGCTGGGAGAGCGATACAGGGTAAGGCTCCCCTGGCTTCATGAAAATGGGCTCTCCAAAATCTGTTGCTGCAGCGGTTTCAGGTGCAGCTTGGCAAGGCCAGTTGGAGAAGCTCCAGATCCGTCCAGAGATCAACGCATCGAGCAGCATGCTGAGAGACAGCCTGGTGTAGTGGTTAAGAGCAGGTGGATTCTAATCTGGAGAACCGGGTTTGATTCCCCACCTGAGTGGCAGAGGCTTATCTGGTGGACCAGATGTGTTTCTGCGCTCCTACGTTCCTGCTGGATGACCTTGGGCTAGTTATAGTTCTTCGGGACTCTCTCAGCCCCACCGACCTCACAAGGTGTCTGTTGTGGGGAGAGGAAGGGAAAGGAGCTTATAAGCCAACTTGAGTCTCCTTGCAGGAGAGAAAGGTGGGGTATAAATCCAAACTCTTCTTCTAAGACGGACAGCTGGAAGGCTTTACCTTCACGAGAGGTCTGCAGCATCAAGGCGGTTGCAGCCCAACCAACAACAGCTGTCTTGTGGTTCGTTAAAGACAAAGAGATTTGTTGAAGTGTAAAGCCTGAGTCCACTTCAACACAGGCACACAAAAGATTTGTTGCACCATCCGAAGCAGAATTCCACTCTTCTAAGCTTAAGGGCTTTGAGGGCTGTTATCTCTATTTGGGAGGGGAGGGTTAGGTGGCGCCATTTTTATGCAAAGTTTCCAAGTACACAAGATAAGCACGAGGACCATTCGCCACAGCTCCAGGTGATGACCCAGTTTTGATAAGCAATGGAACTACCTGCAGTAGCTCTGTCTAACTCCTGGCTCAAACAATCAAACCTACTGATAAATCCCATACGGGCTATTTGTTTAGAGTCCTCCTTTGAATAACGGTGGCTTTCAGGCCAGCAATGGAGTACCCGGTTACCTGAAACATTTCGCCCCAGTTGACTTCCTGTGGCGGGCTTTGGCTAATCGCCCTTGAAAGCCACAAGGCTGAACAATAATAGCAGTGCAAGCTCGCCCCAAAACGTCCTACTATTTACATATCATAATTAAAATATGTATATAAGGAAACAAACCTCTCCACAGGAGTAAAAGGTACACAGTAGAAACTGTTTGGTAGATTACGTGGCATATATTCTACAGCTGCACTTCACAAACATAGAAATAAGTACCTTCGGTGATATATCCGAGAATCTCAGTTTCCTTTTTTGTTTAGGGCAAGTTTCCTGTTTCCAAAGCTGCACAGCTAAGCTCTTTAGTGTCTACACTGGCCCTAAGCTAACCTTTAAAAAAAAAAAAACTTTGGTCCACCTTAGGCCCTTTCCGCACATGCAAAGTAATGCTCTTTCAGTCCACTTTCACAATTGTTTGCAAGTGGATTTTGCAATTCTGCACAGTAAAATCCAACTGCAAAGTGCACTGAAAGTGGATTGAGAGTGTGTTATTCTGCACGGGTGGAAGGGGCCCTAGATCAGTGGTGGCGAACCTATGGCATTCCAGATGTTCATGGACTACAATTCCCATCAGCCCCGCCAGCATGGCCAATTGGGAACTGTAGTCCATGAACATCTGGAATTCCATAGGTTCACCACCACGGGAATAGATGTTAGCATCAGAAAGAATTGGCAACTGGACCCTCACACCTACATGGCGTTGCTCAATACGTTCTTCCTTTAAAACCAGGGCAACAGCAAGAATAAAGAGAGGTTTAAGCAGGGATGCTTGGAGATTATGCAGGCAGCACGGAGATACATTCCCAAGAAGTCGACCTAAACGATGGACCTGGTTCTTAAGGATTACCTTTGTCGAGATGCCGATTGATCTCTCCAAGGTGGCCACTGGATTACTATTCCAGTTACTGAATGCTGGATGAGAGATCTATTTGGAGAGATGGTAAACAGCCACAGATCTGGCAACACTTATTTTAGTGGTACCACTTATTTTAGTGGTAGATTTTCCTAGACATTTTTGCAACCTTTAAAAAAAGAGACCCTTGTACGTGCTACTTCCCCGCACCCCAAAAAAAGACCTTGAAAGGATGTAAAAAACCAAGTTTGCAAGGACATTCTGTTGCCAAGGTAACGAGGCTGACCATCCTGTGAGCCCATGCTTTGGTCACCCCTCCCCTCTCTTGGGCCCCACTCTGAGTGAAGGCCAAGCTAGTCTTCTGCCTCCGGTGATGCCGCCATGTGACCACATTTGATAGGCTACCTGACAAGATATCGTTGTCATCACGCTTTCAACGTGGCCCCGGATTGGCTGGGAAAGGCAACGTGGCGGGAGAGGAAGACGCAGCCCCAAACTTCACAAGTTCTGCAATCCCCACCTCCCAAGTGACTGTCTACTTGCCACAAGAATTTGCATGCGAACATTCAGCACAGTTCTGGCAAGCATTCTTAAACCCGAATAAATGTTATGGGGCAGCTGCAGCTGACTTCACCTTTGCCACTTCACCTTCTTGACAAAAGCAGAATACATTATGCAAAACAGATGCAAATAGGCTCAAGTGGCGCAGTTCCTAGCGCTCGCAAAATCCCGCCATTCTCAACATAATATTTGGATTGCCATGGCACCGTGTACCGTTTTCTGTGTTTACACAGCCCCGTTTCTAAGTTTACTGTTCTTGCCCCACCCTGACTGCCCTGGCAGAGAGTTATGTGAGCAGACGTTGGCAGAGATTCCTCTTTCCCACATTCCGTCTCTTTTGTTTTGCAACATTCTCACACGTAACGCCAGTCTGGTCCACACAAGCAGCGGCACGAAGTGGCAAGGAGACCGAATGGACTGTGCCTGTTCGGAACGCAGCGGACAGACCCCACATTTTGGTATTTGTATCTCATAGGTGTCAAACTCGCGGCCCTCCAGATGTTATGGACTACAGTTCCCATCATCCCCTGCCAGCATCATGCATGGGGATGATGGGGACTGTAGTCCATTACATCTGGAGGTTCACGAGTTTGACACTTGTCTCTCAAAAGCAGGGGTCTTCAAACTATGACCTTCTAGATGTTCATGGACTACAATTCCCACCAGCCCCTGCCAGCGTGACCGAGTTGCAGGACTGATGGGAACTGTAATCCATGAACATTCGGAGGGCCATAGTTTGACGACCCCTGCTCAAAAGCTTCTCCCCCAAAGATCTTGTTGGTTTCCAAGATGGCACCGGGTTCAAATCTAGAACATTTTTAAGAGCTCTTTTGCACCAGGCCTTCTAGCGAGTGGAAAATCTGGAAGCCAGACAGAGTGGACTCGGCTCTTCATTATGCTTTGTCTTGTTTCTTGCAGGGAGAGTTTAAAAAGGAAAGGGGGTCCTTCAAGAAGAAGACCTTGACCCGCAGTCTGAAATGGCAGAGTCCAAGAAGAAGAAGAAGAAGAGTTTGGATGTCTATCCCCCCCTTAAGGAGACTCAAAGGGGCCTACAATCTCCTTTCCCTCCTCCCCCCAACAAACACCCTGTGAGGTGGGTGGGGCTGAGAGAGCTCCGAAGAACTGTGACTCGCCCAAGGTCACCCAGCTGGTGTTTGTTGGAGTGCACAGGCTAATCTGGTTCGCCAGATAAGCCTCCACAGCTCAGGCGGCAGAGCGGGGAATCCAACCCGGTTCTCCAGATTAGAGCGCACCTGCTCTTAACCACTACACCACGCTGGCTCTCTCAGCTCATAAACCAGACTTCCCTTCCAGCCGCACGCTGCCTAGCCCAAGAGTGGCAGAATTAGATTGTCAGCACGAAACCTGCGACGCTTCAAATGGGAAGATGCGACAGGAGAAGAGCTCTGTTGATTCCTCCCACGGCGAATGCTCTGTGGCGGGGCTGGCCTCAGATCGACAGGCGTGTTCCGGGGGGGGGGGGGGGGGGGGGGGATGCCGTTGTTCTTCAAATAGCAAGCCTGTTAGAATTCAGGGGCACGTCAAGCATCCTCTCTGGAGAAGAGTGATAGAAATCGGAGAATGACTTGAGGTTTGCAGCAGTCTGGAGACCTCGGGCGGAATGTGTACCGCGTCGCCCTCTTTCATGCAGGCGAGATTCTTCACCTTGCCACTCTGTGGGTTGTACCAAAGTGTTTCGGCGCTGCACATTAAAGAAAGCTCGCAGGGGTTTGATGAATCACATCATGGAAGCACCACACACACACAGGGAGGGGTGTGTGATCCAGCAGAGAAGCCTCTGCCGTGCATGCACAACAGAAGAAGAGAGGAGTTTTGGATTTGCACACCCCCCCCCTTTCTCTCCTGTAAGGAGACTCAAGGCGGCTGACAAGCTCCTTTTCCCTTCCTCTCCCCACAACAGACACCTTGTGAGGTAGTAGGTGGGGCTGAGAGAGTTTGCAGGGGTCTAACCTGCGGCTCTCCAGATGTTCATGAACTACAATTCCCATCAGCCCCTGTCAGCATGGCCACTAGTAGGTGGGGCTGAGAGAGTTTGAAGGGGTCTGTAACCTGCGGCTCTCGAGATGTTCATGAACTACAATTCCCATCAGCCCCTGTCAGCATGGCCACTTGGCCATGCTGGCAGGGACTGATGGGAATTGTAGTTTATGAACATCTGGAGAGCCGCAGGTTGCAGACCCCTGGTTCAGAGAGTACTGTGACTAGCCCAAGGTCACCCAGCAGGAAGTGCAGAAACACATCTGGTTCACCAGATGAGCCTCAGCCACTCGGGTGGAGGAGTGGGGGAATCAAACCCGGTTCTCCAGTCACATAAGGAAGATCCTTGTGCTGTTGTGGCAGCTGCTGGCGAAGCAAATTTTTAAAAAACCCGCACAGATCTCCAGCGGCCAATCAGAAGCTTAACTGGCAAAAACCCCACCTGGTCTTACCCACCTGGGGGCCACCAGGAAAGGCGTCAGGGGATCCATGGTGTCCGGACACTGTGTTTTCTCTCCTGTAGGAGACTCAAAGGGGCTGACAATCTCCTTGCCCTTCCCCCCCACAACAAACACCCTGTGAGGTGGGTAAGGCTGAGAGAGCTTCGAAGAACTGTGACTAGCCCAAGGTCACCCAGCTGGCCGTGTGTGGGAGTGCACAGGCTAATCTGAATTCCCCAGATAAGCCTCCACAGCTCAGGCGGCAGAGCGGGGAATCAAACCCGGTTCCTCCAGACTAAATGCACCTGCTCTTAACCGCTACGCCACTGCTAGGCCCCTATCTGCACATACAGAATAATCCACTTTGCAGCTGGATTTTACTGTGTGGAAGAGCCAAATCCACTTGGAAAAAAATGGTGAGAGGGGATTGAAAATGCCTAATTCTGCATGTGCGGAAGGGGCCAGAAGAAAACGAGGCCGGCAGGCGATGGGCACATCTGCTTCAGAACAGAGCCGAGTCGCTCAACGAAGGGGAAGTGAGCAACGGACGGAGCCGAGCGGCTGAAACACGGGGAAGCAAGAAACAGCCGGCTCTGCTCAGAGGGCAGGCCGCAGAGGCAAAACAATTGCGAGCTTTCAAGAGTAGACAGCAGGGTGAAGTGGCCAGGAGGGATCACAGCCAGATTCTAGCGGCAGAATAATCACCCGCGGCATGATGCGCGGCAGGGATTCGCAGGCAGTAATTTATGGGCTGAGGCCCCCCCCCCCCACTCCTCCAGTAGCAAATATGAACAGGTCAGTTCTGTGAGCCAGAGGGTGAAAACATGAATGAGCTGCTGTCCGCAGAAGGGTGTGTGTGTGTGTATCCGGGTGGGTGGGAAGTTTCCAAGAAAAACAACAGGAATATGCAGGGATCCTCCTGAAAAGCTGGCCGCTGCTTTGGGTTGGCACCACCGCTTTGGAAGGGCAGAACTGGCACTCGGCACTGCTTTGGCTCGGGCTGTCCTCTGGAGAGAAGGGGCGACGGGGTCGGCCCACATCTCTGTGCCCAAACGTCCCTTCGCTCTCGTTCACAGCACAGAGGGCTCCTCTGTCTGGCTTCAGGAGTGTGGCATCCAGTGGACGTTTGTTTTGCTTTTTAAGCGGCGGAAAGGGAATTTCCCACTCTCTGCAGCAGGAAGTGGTGGGGTTTTTTAAGAACATAAGAACTAGCCTGCTGGATCAGACCAGAGTTCATCTAGTCCAGCACTGCTACTCGCAGTGGCCAATCAGAAGTGGCCTATTTTTGCCTATTTTCCTCTCCGTTTGCAACTCAGGGTACTGCTATGCCGCCTGTTCCCAGGCTCGCTGGAAGCAGTTTGCAAATTTGAACGAGGTACAAACAGGAAAACACGCCATGGCAATATGGTTGCAAACAACTGTTTACAGATGGTTGCAAACAACGTATACATTGTTGCAAAAGGAAAACAGTCCCGAGATGTTGTAAATGTATGTCATACACCCACACAGTTGTATGGTATTAGTCCCAAGAGTCGCACGTGGTGGATCCCTGTTATGTGTTTCCACACTCCTACATTCCTGCTGGGTGACCTTGGGCTAGTCACAGTTCTTTGGAGCTCTCTTGGCCCCACCTACCTCACAAAGTGTCTGTTGTGGGGCGAGGAAGGGAAAGGAGCTTGTCAGCCACCTTGAGTCTTGTAAGTTCCCAGCACCCACAACTCTTGGGAAGGGGCGGAGATCAATTAAACAGCAACCAAAGCTTATAAGTTCCGCATGTACCCCTTGTGGGTGTCCAGAGAAAAAAGAACTACATGTCTGATTTAGCAGAGATGGCATCCTGAGAAAAAATATATTAAGCGCTTTATGTTTTGCACAAGCATAGCTTTGTAAGTGGAAGGTAAAAATGTTTATTTGTTTATTAATTTATTCAAACTTATATACCACCCAACCCCCGAAGGGCTCTGGGCGGTGAACAACATGAATGTTTACATGTAAATGTTTTAGATATAGGTTTGTGAAAATATTGGGGCTGATGAGAATGTAAGATCTGGACCGTGCTGTCTTACGAAGGGTCGCTATTTATCTATCCCTCTCCAGGATCGGGTTTGTCGACACTGCAAAGATCAAGTGGAGACCCTTGCTCACATTACACTTGACTGTCCGAGATATGTGGGTTTCAAGGATTTCCCTCCTTGGTTGGCCTTAAAGAAATCTGTCTCTTGACAATTTCGTCGTGGTGCTTCTGTTAAATAATACATACGTTCAGTGGTGGGATTCAAATAATTTAATAACTGGTTCCGGTGGTGGGAATTCAAATAATTTAACAACTGATTGTTTACAAGCATCGTTTGAACAACTGGTTCTGCCATAATGGTGTGAACTGGCTGAATCCCACCACTGCATTGGAAAAAGTAGCAACATTTCTCTTGCAAGTGACGGAACTCTGTAAGTAACGTCTAGTGCTAGATAGAGTTCCTCTGTCTGCGCTTTGATCTTACTCTGGCTTTGTACATTACAAATGTCTGGTAACGTACTAGAGTCTATTTTATATGCCTAATAAAGGTGGTTGTTGTTGACTTTGCTGGCAAGATTGAGAAGTAATGTTTAAAAGGGTTTTTTTGTATAAGGAAGTCTATCTTGAACTTTCATAACCTTTTTGCTTTTACTGTAAATGACACATGATTCTGAGTGTCTCTGAAGCTAATGGAGGGCAAGCATACCGTAGAAGCCAGAGAACCGTAACTTTTTACCTACCTACCTACCTACCTACCTACCTACCTACCTACCTACCTACCTACCTACCTACCTACCTACCTACCTACCTACCTACCTACCTACCTGGGTTTTAATGTTTATATTTATTGTTTTATCAGCCTTGTTTATGGGCCCTGTACACCGCTGAGAGCCCTCCGAGGGTTGAGTGGTTAATGAAGTATAATGGTGGAGGGAGGGAGGGAGGGAGGGAGGGAGAGAGAGAGAGAGAGAGAGAGAGAGAGAGAGAGAGAGGCCATTTCTTTCACATCCTGCATGGGAGCTCCCAAAGGCACCTGGTGGGCCACTGCGAGTAGCAGAGAGCTGGACTAGATGGACTCTGGTCTGATCCAGCTGGCTTGTTCTTATGTTCTGAGAGAGAGAGAGAGAGAGAGAGAGAGAGAGAGAGAGAGGGCAAGGATCTAGCTTAAAACTCGTATGCATTGTGCTTTTCAATGCCATCTGAGAACATAAGCAACAAGCATTCTTGCCAGTAAGAACTTCTGAAGAAAAAAAAAACCTGGATAAATCAGGAATAGCAAATCATACAGCAAAGCAATATATATATATTTCCTGGCAGGCACAGGGCCCTGTTGATTCCTCTGCTCCTGATTTTTCAAGTACTTTGGTCTCTGACTACTGTGTCATCCTCATACTGTGCAAAGATAGGCCGAGATACCTACACATTGGCTCCCAGCTGTGAAAATACTTTGCACAGGAATCTATTTTGCCCCCGGGGCTCCATCCATTTATCATCCTCGCAAATCTATTTTCCATTCCTGGGAATGAAGACCTCCTCAGGCAATCGCTCACGGAGGGGAGAGGTGGTTAGTGTGTAGGGGGAAAGCCATCTCTTCCCCTAGCTTTTAAAATCTGTCACCAAGAGGCCTGTTCTGTCATTCAAATGCCGAAGAATTCAAGCACTGAATGCAGTGGAGAGAGGCCACTTTGCAGTCTGATTGGAGACTTTTCCTTGATCGGTCGAAGCAGCCTTTAATTGACAAAACCTTTTCTGAATTCCAATCCCCCCACCCCCCTCCTTCGTATGCAAAAACCAAAACAAGCTTTAAAACTTGTCTCCTCTGAAATGACGGGAGGGTATTATTTAATGGCTTTCCAAACGTTCTGTAATTTGCACTTCAAAAATCCATTGTCGGTGTTTTTAGCGCAGTAATCTTGGCCCCCTTGGAGTTACCTGACGAGAAACGAGACATAAACATGCCAAAGCTGTACAGAGGCAAAATAAATGAACTATCCCTCACCCTGAAAAAAATTAAGTGATTTTTCTCGTCTATATCCGAAGTGTGTGGAATCCAAAAGCTGGCTCTGTAGCAGCCATTCCGGCATTGTGTGAAAAATATCTGCCAGCCACGTTTGCTTGGAAAAGATACTGTTCAAGGTTCGGAAGACTGGATGGGAATCTCCATTCCCCAAGAGGTCTCTGCTTCAGGCAAATCAGCTAGCGGCCTCTCTGTGTTAAGTTTGGTTGGGGTGCTTGGCGCTGCAGCTGTAGTATAGTTTTGAAGAAGAGTTTGGGTTTATACCCTGCCTTTCCTTCCTGTAAGGAGACTCATGGTGGCTTACAAGCTCCTTTCCCTTCCTCTCCCCACAACAGACACCTAAGCATAAGCATTTTATTGTCATTGTGCACGCACAACGAAATTTACAGCAGCATTCCTCGATGCACACAATTCCAGACTCATACCCCATCCTCACTTTCCCCTTCCTCCACCCATCCCTACACAGTCCCAAACAAATCAACATGAAGCCGCAGAGTTTAGCATAGCCACAGCTCTAGAGTAGAAGCTGTCTCTAAGCCTCTTTGTCCTAGTTTTGATAGACCTGTATC
This sequence comes from Sphaerodactylus townsendi, assembly GCF_021028975.2. Classification (NCBI taxonomy): domain Eukaryota; kingdom Metazoa; phylum Chordata; class Lepidosauria; order Squamata; family Sphaerodactylidae; genus Sphaerodactylus; species Sphaerodactylus townsendi. The sequence goes on from NC_059441.1 coordinate 916,990, forward strand.
GTCTGCCGGATGGTAACAGTTCAAAAAGAGAGTGTGCTGGATGAGACGGGTCTCTCAGAATATTTTGGGCTTTTTTTAGGCTTCGGGAATTATAGAGTTCTTCCAAGGAGGGGAGAGGGCAGCCGATGATCCTCTGTGCAGTAGTGATCACCCTTTGGAGCGCCTTCCTATCTGCCACTGTGCAACTGGAGAACCATACACAGATGCAGTAGGTTAAGACACTCTCTATAGAGCAGCGGTAAAAGGACACCAGGAGTTTTCCTTTTGAGATAGGTGGGGCTGAGAGAGCTCCAAAGAACTGTGACTGGCCCAAGGTCACCCAGCAGGACTGTAGGAGTGCAGAAACACATCTGGTTCACCAGATAAGCCTCTGCCTCTCAGGTGGAGGAGTGGGGAATCAAACCCAGTTCTCCAGATTAGAATCAACCTGCTCTTAGCCACTACACTACGGTGGCTCCTTGTTGGCCACAGACTTCATCTGGAATGTTGTGTACAGTTCTGGGCATCACAATTCAAGAAGGAGATTGACAAGCTGGAACGGGTCCAGAGGAGGGCAACCAAAATGGTCAAAGATCTGGAATCCATGCCCTACGAAGAGGGACTTAGGGAGCTGTGTATGTTTAGTTTGCTGAAGAGAAGGTGAAGAGGCGACATGATAGCCCTGTTTAGATATTTGAAGGGATGTCATGTTGGTGAGGGAGCAAGCTTGTTTTCTGCTGCTCCAGAGACTAGGACCAGGAGTCATGGGTTCAAGGGGAAGGAAAAGAGATTCCACCTAAACATCAGGAAAAACTTTCTGGCTGTCAGGGTTGTTTGACAGTGGAATGCCCTACCTTGGAGTGTGATGGAGTCTCCTTCTTTGGAGGTTTTTAAACAGAGGCTGGATGGCCATCTGTCAGGAGTGTTTTGATTGTGCGTTCCTGCATGGCAGGGGGTTGGACTTGATGGCCCTTGGGGGTCTCTTCCAACTCTATGATTCTACGACTGACATCCAACTCTAAACATTCTGCCCTTTGAAACAAGGCTTTGTATTTTGTAGAACAACTGGGGCTGGTCAACCACACCGAATGGATTAGAGGGAAGCTGATCTTTCTTTGAAAAGACTTTTGGCGAAGGCTGCCAATATTGCTTGGAAACCTCGTGATGCTAACAGAGGTTCTTTATGCCTTTTGAACATCAAAGGAACAATCGACTTTTCAGAGGAGAAATAAAAGAGGTAAAAATGTGGTTTCCTACCCCCCCACCCCCAGCGTTCACTAATATAGAAGAGACACTAGACACTACAGATGTACAGTTTGGCCCTCGCGCTTCCCCAAGCTAGCCCACGCTTGCGCCGGTTTTCCGTCACAGGGATACTTCTGACAAAAGCCACCCTGAAAAGAGATCAGGTCAGGCACAGATTCTCGCCTTGTATTTCTTTGTCCTCTCTTCGAACGTTCCCCCCACCCCTTACTTTGGTAAGGAGTCGAGTCCCCTCCCCCTCCCCCTGCCACACACACCTGTTCTGAAAAACCCTATCCAGCCGGCCTTTGATACTGCAGAGATGAAGCAGAGGCGGTGTCAAGGTCGCGCAGCGGGGGACGTGGCAATCCCAGCTCCCCTCGCTGAAGAGGTTCTCTCTTCCAGTACAGTGCAGGGGAAGTCAAAAGAAGAAGAAAGCCTCCTTTGACTTCAAACCCTGCGCGGAGTTTTGTGCCAGTTCTGTTGCTTTGGAGGATTCTCTTTTTTTTAACACAGACCTTTAAAAGCAGGTAGGCACTGACAGCAAGAACCCCTCGGGAACCTTCAAGGCAGAGGAAACCGGCACGGCTCGCCTCCTTCCCTGCCTCACCCTGGTTCAAACTGGATTCCCAGCTCTCCGTTCTGTGTCTCTGGCCTTCCTCTTGGGGGTTAAAGAAAGGGATCCCCTGGCCTTGATCTCAGAGCAGACAAGCTGTCAGATGTTCCCGGGGATTGTGATGGAGATGAAAAGGCAGATGCTTATTCGCTGGGACCCCAAGTGGCGCCCAAGGCAGACTTTCATTCAACCCCACCGGCCCCCTTCCTCTTCTATTGTACACGCTCCAGGAGGGGTGGAAGGAAACCCAACAAAACACACCACAGCCAATTGCTAACAGCAGGGGAGTGTCTTTGACTAGAGAGCCTGCAGGCAGAATTCTGACAAACGGCATCTCCAGGACAAATGGTGGCACAGACTTGGAAGGGCCGGACACCTGCTGGGAGCGGGGGTGGGGCTGGCTGCTGCTGTGGCCATGGTAACTCCAGATGTCACAGCAAGGTGCGCATCCTTCAGTGGAGAGGTGAGGGAAAGGATACTGAAGTGATGCTGTGGCTGCACAGAGTCTTATCCAGGTGTGCTCCTGTTAAATGCTATAATATAGCACAGTGACAGCGAACCTTTTCGAGCCCGAGTGCCCAAAACCCGCTTATTTATCGCAAAGTGCCAACACAGCAATTTAACCTGAATACTGTGGTTTTAGTTTAGAAAAAAACCGGTTGGCTCTGAGGTGTGCATTACTCGGGAGTAAGCTTGGTGGAAGCAACTTTGCAACGCTTTGAACGGGTGAATCATGACCCTAGGAGGGTTTACTCAGAAGCAAGCCCCATTGCCAGCAACCGAGCTTCCTCCCAGGTAAAGGATTGTGCTTTAGTTCTTCCCATGAAAATCAGTGGGGTTTAACAGCGCTTAACAGGGTTACCTACACTGCTTCCCCAAAACTAGTTCTTAGGTGTAATGCTAATAATCTCCCTGAAATAATTACACTATTATCACACTGGTGGCCTGGCAGGGAAATCGGGCAAAACTTTCACTTTCCAAAACCCAATAACCCCCCCCCCCACACACACATACACACACGCCCCACAAAATAAAAGTAAAAAGGCAGTCAAGGAAGACAATCCTAAGCAAGAATGTTGTGCAAGGGGTGGGATAACTTCGGGAAACCTAAATTGGTGGAGCAGCCATCTGATCTGTGGTTTTTCCTTCACATGGTCATCACAACACTTGACTTCCCCCCAAAATGCAACAGGAACAAAAAAAAATACCAGCAGTTGTAGCAAAGACCTTGGTGTGCTTTAAAAAAAAATCCTAAATGCATCTCGGTTCCTCCAGCCTAGGCTTGATCTGCCCAGGCGATCAGCAAAAAACTTGGGTCTGAGTGTTTCCCAGGTGTTTGGAAAGGCACACATTTTGTTTGTTCAACCCCTCGAGCAGCAGGAGCCAGCCTGCTCCACCCTCCAGCAGATCCTGCGTGCACCCACTGCTCTGCCCTGCGCCGCTCCAGTGCCTCGGCCCCAACCTCTTCCTCTGCCCCACCCACTTGAGTAGGGGCCAGCCTGCTCTAGCCTCCAGCAAGTCCCGCGCGCACCATTCTGCACCTCTCTAGCATCTCCGCCTCCTCTGCCTCTGCCCCACCTCGGGCAGCAGCCATCCAGAGCACAGGCACCAGGCCTATCAGCCGAGTCCTCCCTACTCGCTGTGGTGTGCTCACGTTGTGCCCAGCGGGCCAGACCAGCCTAGATGTGTGTGTGGGGGTGATTTTCTGGCCACCCACATGACGAACTCTGTGTGTGCGTGCCCACAGAGAGGACACTGAGTGCCACCTCTGGCACCCATGCCATAGGTTCCCCACCACTGATATAGTATATGGGCAATGGGCGAAACCAGGGGGCATACATTGAAAATGATGGGGGGAAGAATTAGGACTAATAAAAGGAAACATTTTTTCATGCAACGCGTGATTGGTGTTTGGAATATGCTGCCACAGGAGGTGGTGATGGCCACCCTGGATAGCTTTAAAAGGGGCTTGGACAGATTTATGGAGGAGAAGTCGATGTATGGCTACCCATCTTGATCCTCCTTGATCTGAGATTGCAAATGCCTTAGCAGACCAGGTGCTTGGGAGCAGCAGCAGCAGCAGGCCATTGCATTCACCTCCTGCATGGGAACTCCAAAAGGCACCTGGTGGGCCACTGCAAGTAGCAGAGTGCTGGACGTGATGGACTCTGGTCTGTTCCAGCAGGTTCGTTCTTATGTTCAATGTGATGAACTACAGAATACCAAAATACACTATGCCCATTGGCCAACCCAACTTATAATAAATTCGCAAACCATGCACAGGGGAAAGGTGCAAGGGCTCCATTATTATACAAAGGCGCAACAGAAACATATAACAAACGACAAAGACTGTAAACACAGACAGCTGTTAACGTGCATCCAAACATGACAACGCACACCACCTTTCTTAGGAGTTTAACTCCTATGTGCATTACAGTCCATGAGGAATTTGTAAGGGCAGGACAAAGTTCCAAATCGGCACCAAAGTCCATGAATTTCCCAATGTGGAACAATATTCCAGTCCAATATTCCAGTTTCGTTGGCCGATGGGCATAGCACCGTGGTGGCGAACCTTTGGCCCTCCAGATGTTATGGACTACAATTCCCATCAGCCCCTGCCAGCATGGCTAATTGGCCATGCTGACAGGGGCTGATGGGAATTGTAGTCCATAACATCTGGAGTGCCAAAGGTTCGCCACCACTGGCATAGCATATTAGGGTGCATGTTAAAGCCAAGGGCTGAGGGGGCATTGGAAGGTGGCGGAGACACGAATCAGTGCCCTGAGCTTAAAGGGGGGTGGGGGGGTGGGTTCCTTCAGCTGTGACTCCCTTCTTCCTGCTTTTAACAGCAGCCTTCTCCTCCACCACCCTGCAAAACAGGTTTGCAGCCAAGAGAAGTTTAAAAAGAAGATGAAGAGTTTGGGTTCATACTTAGCAGCAGTGGCGTAGTGGCTAAGAGCAGTGGCTAAGAGCAGGTGCACTCTGATCTGGAGGAACCGGGTTTGATTCCCAGCTCTGCCGCTTGAGCTGTGGAGGCTTCTCTGGGGAATTCAGATTAGCCTGTGCACTCCCACACATGCCAAATGGGTGACCTTGGGCTAGTCACAGCTTTTCAGAGCTCTCTCAGCCCCACCTACCTCACAGGGTGTTTGTTATGAGGGGGGAAGGGCAAGGAGATTGTAAACCCCTTTGAGTCTCCTACAGGAGAGAAAGGGAGGATATAAATCCTCCCCTGCCCCTCCCCCTGCCCCTCCCCCTCTTCCTCCTCCTTCTTGTAAGGAGACTCAAGGGGGCTTACAAGCTTCTTTTCCTTCCTTTCCCCACAACAGACACCTTGTGAGGCAGGTGGGGCTGACTTCTGAAGAACTGTGACTATCCCAAGGTCACCCAGCGGGAATGCAGGAGTGCAGAAACACATCTAGTTCACCAGATAAGCCTCGGCCACTCAGGTGGAGGAGTGGGGAATCAAATCCAGTCCTCCAGATTAGAATCCACCTGCTCTTAACCACTACACCACACTGGCTCTCAAGAGCATGACTCAACAAGAAAACCTTTGTGGGTCTTCTTTGCTGTGCAGCGCATAGAAGAAACTGCAGAGAATATGGGACACATACAGTTAAAGGCAACAGGGAATAATTTTTATTCTGGTTGTAATTTGTGGGATTTTATACCCACGTATCCAGTTGACTGGGAACCGGTTACACCGTTTGGCTGGCCAGTTCGCTTGAGTGTATACATCTTTAATAGTAAACAAAGTGGTGATGTTCAGACATGTTGGCTGAAGAAACCATGGAAGCAGAGAACTGGAGGCCGACCAGACTCTACCCCTGTCCTCTTTACCCTGTCATTAGCTTGGAAATTAATCAAAGGGGTGACGCAGAACGGGCCCTTTGACCCAACTCTGGGAGCCAGTTTTATCAGCCACGCAAGATGCGCCGCCGGCTTGGACGGCACATCCTCCCCGTTCCCCCGTCCAGGTGCTCCAACAGGCAGAACGTTCCGATGCCGCAATCCGACTCCTCGGCAGCACGCCAAGCCGGAAATCATGCCAGGCACAAAACTGCGCCAACAGACGCTTGGCTCCGAGACAGGGGGAGACAATCGGAACCTCTGGCACAGCTCTGGCCAGACCTAAAAGTCAGCCAACTGCGGGGGGAGCGGCTGCATGTAATTTTACCCTCCTCGCAAAAGGGCACCCTCGGCTTGGCCCCTCGTCCCTCTCTTTAATTATCGTTTTTGTTCTAGTACGCTATGAACCACGTTTCCCTTTCCTTTCCCTCCACCTGTCTGCCATAATCCCCACCCCTCCCTACCCTGTGCATGTCCTCCGGGCCTCAGCTCCTGCAGCGGCAACAATCGGCCCCAAGATCAGTCCTTCCACAAGGTTGCAGGGGAGTCAGGGCTCCAACCCCATGGCTCCTGCGGCTGCTTTCTGCTTCATTAACCCCTTCTTCGCTCCCTGGTGAACCTTTGGATCCAGCTTCCCTGTGAAAGAAAGAAAGAGAGAGAGAAAGAAAGAAAGAAAGAAAGAAAGAAAGAGAAAGAGAGAAAGAAAGAAAGAAAGAGAGAGAGAGAGAGAGAGAGAGAAAGAGAGAGAGAAAGAGAGAAAGAGAGAGAGAAAGAGAGAAAGAGAGAAAGAAAGAGAGAAAGAGAGAGAAAGAGAGAAAGAGAGAAAGAGAGAAAGAGAGAAAGAGAGAAAGAAAGAAAGAAAGAAAGAAAGAAAGAAAGAAAGAAAGAAAGAAAGAAAGAAAGAAAGAAAGAAAGAAAGAAAGAAAGAAAGAAAGAAAGAAAGAAAGAAAGAAAGAAAGAAAGGGAAGAATGTTGTGAGTACTTTAAAAAGAAGGTTATTTTCAATGTAAATCAGCTGCAGGCAAGGAGATCTCCCAGCTAGCGAGTTCTTGTCACATTCGATTTACCTGTTTCCGGAGCTGGGCATTTCCAAAAGGGAGGTGAAGAGAGCTGGGCTGCACGATGCAAGAGGCAAGGAATAGAAAGTGGAGAGGAGTGAAGTTGGGGTGGTGGTGGTGGAATGGAAATTAACATCCCAGGCCGCCCGCCCACGCTTTCCCAGCTGCAAGGGGGAAAGCAGTCTCTTCCCTGGCTTACAAAGCAGACCCAGGCGCTCAGGTAAGCCTGAAGACAATTGCCCAAAAAAACAGGCATGGGGAAGGGGGGCAGGGAGAGATGTCTACAGCACAACTCAACACAACAGACAGTTTGACAAAGAGCACGCTGGAAGCAACTGGGTCCCACACAAAGGCCATGCCCTCCCAAGGTCAGAGTTCACAAGGTCAGAGTCCGCAGCTAGGAAGTGCTGCTGCAGCCGCCCAAGTTCTCCAGAGCATAGGTGTCAAACTCGCGGCCCTCCAGATGTTATGGACTACAGTTCCCATCATCCCCTGCCAGCATGATGCTGGCAGGGGGTGATGGGAACTGTAGTCCATAACATCTGGAGGGCCGCGAGTTTGACACCTGTGCTCCAGAGCATCACAAGCTGCCGGTTCTTCCTCGTCTCCTCCAATCCCCGACTTCCCACTTTCCTCATGGTCACCCCCTCCGGTCCCTGCCGGTTTCAAGGCTATCTTGCTAGGGATTCACAGCCCAGCAGCCCCTCAGGGCAACCGGACCACAAGAAGAAGAAGAGGAGGAGGAGGAGGAGGAGGAGGAGGAGGAGAAGAAGGAGAAGGAGAAGAAGGAGAAGAAGGAGAAGGAGAAGAGGAGGAAGAGGAGGAGGAGGAGGAGGAGGAGGAGAAGGAGAAGGAGAAGGAGAAGAAAAAGAAGAGTTTGGATTTCGGAGGGATTTCAGAGGGAGAAGCGAAGAAGCCCAGTCAATGAAAAACAGCACGCGAGCACTGAAAGTTCCCAAGTGCCTTTGCAGTTGTCCACAGCAATCCACTGGTAGGTAGAGAGGGAATAAGAGGCCATAAGAGGCCACCAAGAAAGCGGCAGAGATGCAAACAGGTGGGCCCAACAAGAATGCCACACGATGGGACGCGCCGGGGAGCAGCCAGCCGGGGCCATCGATGCTGGTGGCGAACTTCACTCCCTCTCCGAAAGGGCCAGCCGATCAATAGCTGTGATTCTTCCAGCCAGCACAGCACCTCCCCGACGCTTAGCAGCCACTGCCAGCCACGGCCACTCGCTTCGGCCTCCCACGTTACATCTGTGAACTAAGACTGGCCAGGGCAGAATCGATTCCCAAATGCAGACGTGGTACACACAAGCCACGCCTTCCTCTCCTGAGCCCGTGGCACTGGGAAAGGGGCCTGCACGTGGTCCGGAGGAGAAAACCAAGCGGTGTTTCGACATGTCCTTGCCCTGCTCCCTTGGCCTTCGCAGCCCAGCTGCGTCCGCCGTCGCCCCCTTTTCTGCTGCGATTTGTCCTCTTTTAATCAGCGTGAAGCAACAGCTGCTCTTGCGCTCCCCCGTCCACGGCTGGAGACAGAAGCATTTATCAGGAGGAGTCTGGCTCCCATTGATCTCTGCTCGGTCAGGGCGCAGGAGCTCGACTGGAGACACGCTCATCCATAACCAGCGGCGACTCATTAGCGATACCCTGGCCCCCTCGGAGACACGGGTGACGCCACCTCACGAGCCAAGCCGGCCAGACTGATTGGTCACATCGGCATGACTGAGTTTGGGGACACAGCGAGCGAGCTGATCGATTATGTTGGGAGTGGGGGGGGTGCCCTTCCGGATGGCACAGAGTGTCAAGGCCTGTTACTCCTTGTCATTTCTCAGGCCACGATAACCTCCGGAATACGCGCTTCCCGTGTGTGGGTTGTTTCATCCTCCCACGGCAGAATGACTGAACGGCTCTACTTTACCTGGACACACCCACTCAGCTTCACTGACACTGGTGACACGACTTACAGCCCACGACATCAGAGAGACAGATAGACCCCTGCTTTTTCATTATCACCCAGGAAATCATGCTCACGACAGAGACAGAAGAGTCACTCACATCTGCGAAGGTGAAGAACAACAACAAGAAGAAGAGTTTGGATTTACACACCACCTTTCTGTCCTGTAAGGAGACTCAAGGTGGCCGACAAGCTCCTTTCCCTTCCTCTCCCCACAACAGACACCTTGTGAAGTAGGTGGGGCTGAGAGAGTTCCGAAAAACTGTGACTAGCCCAAGGTCACCCAGCAGGAATGTAGGAGTGCAGAAACACATCTGGTTCACCAGATAAGCCTCCGCCACTCAGGTGGAGGAGTGGGGAATCAAACCCAGTTCTCCAGACTAGAATCCACCTGCTCTTCACCACTACACCACGCTGGCTCTCGGGGGGGGGGGGGAGGGCAGAAGACAAGTAGCAACCTACACATAGCTCGGTCGGCCTCCTAAATGCACGTTCAGATCAGCAAGACTCTTAAATGCCCCTTTCTTCCAATGTTATGCTTTGTTCTAAGCACATGCTAGATGTTTCGATACCTTCTCAGTAACAAGAGTCTACAAACCAGCAAGGGTCCCTTAGATAAAGCAGCACGCCCTCTTAAAGGTGCAGGGACTGGGCGGGAAGACATGGAGAGTCCTTGTATCAAATGCAGTTGAAAGAATGTCCCAAGTGCAGGCTGGTACCGTAAGCCCAGCTCCTTTTTCGGCGGACCCTTCACACGATTACCATATAACTGTCTCAAGCCAGGTCAGGGGCTCTGGTTCATCTAGCCTAGTACTGTCTGGTCTGATTGGGAAAGGCTGCCCAGGGTCCAGAGAGGCAGCGTGGTGTAGTGGTTAAGAGCAGGTGGATTCTAATCTGGAGGACCGGGTTTGACTCCCCGCTCCTCCACCGGAGTGGCAGAGGCTTATCTGGTGAACAAGATGTGTTTCCGAACTCCTGCATTCCTGCTGGGTGACCTTGGGCTAGTCACCGTTCTTTCAAGAACTCTCTCAGCCCCACCTGCCTCACAAGGTGTCAGTTGTGGGGAGAGGAAGGGAAAGGAGCTTGTAGGCCACCTTGAGTCTTCTTACAGGAGGGAAAGGAGGGTTGCAAATCTAGACTCCTCCTCCTCTTCCTGTCTGTCTGTCTAATCTCCTTCTAAAGCTGTCTATGCTTGCAGCCAACACCACCTCCCCTGGAACCAAATTCCACATTTTAATTGCTTGTGGACTGAAGGATTATTTCCTTCTGCCCATCCTCAATCTGCTGCCCAGCAACCATCAGATGCCCCTGAGTATTTTGGAAGAGGAAACCCATCTCTATTAAGAGTTTTTTTTCTTCAAAAAAGTACAAGTCTCAATTTTTTTAATTCTGAAGGGGAGAAAAACACTCAGATTCGAAAAGAAACCACCAGCGTTTTGAATCTCAAGACCGGTTGCTACATGAAGTTGGTAGTAATTGCTTTCTGGGAACGCAACCTATATTCAACACCTCCTGTAGCGCTGAGACTGTGTTGTAAATAACCCCAGCCTTCAACTGCCTCCCCTCGAAATGAGTTACAATTCATCGGGGTGCCGAGACAAAAACCGCCGTCGCGCGATGATGTGATATCAAAATAATTCCCAGCCCTCTTGCCCGGAGACTGAAAACAAAGCCCACCCCAAGAATGTACATTGGTGCAAATCTTCATGGTGCATCTGAGGGGAAGGACATTCCTGTGGTATGTTTGGGGTGAAATGCGAGTAGTTCCGTCTCGCATGGCAGCCCATCCGAAACGTCTGTCAAAAGACAGTGAAATTCTGGATGTTGAAAAAGCCTGGAAACCCGCATTTAAACCCACCGAGGCAGATGACCTGCCCCGTAAATATCTCTCAACAAGGACCCTTCATCGTCTGTCGGAGGATGTGGGAAAAGGGTGGTCCAGACAGCTGTGCATCAAAGCAGAAGCTGGAACTATATGCTGATACATCATAGGTGTCAAACTCGCGGCCCTCCAGATGTTGTGGACTACAGTTCCCATCACCCCCTGCCAGCATGATGCTGGCAGAGGATGATGGGAACTGTAGTCCACAACATCTGGAGGGTCGTGAGTTTGACACCTGTGTGATACATCATCTTACAACAGTCCCAGCCTGTCAGAGGGAAGCTACGGGCCCGAGGAAGAGGAGGAGGAGGAAGAAGAGGAGTTTGGATTTATATCCCCCCTTTCTCTCCAGCAAGGAGACTCAAAGGGGCTTACAATCTCCTTTCCCTTCCCCCCCTCACAACAAGCACCCTGTGAGGTGGGTAAGGCTGAGAGAGCTCCGAAGAACTGTGACTAGCCCAAGGTCACTCAGCTGGCGTGTGTGGGAGTGCACAAGCTAATCTGGTTCCCCAGATAAGCCTCCACAGCTCAAGTAGCAGAGCGGGGAATCAAACCCGGTTTTCCAGATTAGAGGGCACCTGCCCTTAACCACTACACTACGCTGGTTCTCTCAAGTTCAGAAGCACCCCACAGACCAACGAGATTTTCAAGTTATGACCTCTTGAAAGTCAAAGCACCCTTTATCAACTACCTATTGGTAATGTATATGTTACTTAAAGAGCTACAGCGTCCAGGATTTTTGACTTTGCTACTTTTCTCTGCGGTCCAGCACTCCGCCCGCCTATCCTGTAACCATGGAAGCAGAGGGGCCGTTTAGCAAAAGGGCGCAAAAATTATCCGCATCACGTTCCGCCGACAGCTTCGCGCTGAGACTGTTCACAGGCGTGGAAGGTTTCTAGCTCGACAGCTGAGGTATGGAGCTCCCGTGGTCAGGAAACAGCTGGAGCAGCCTTTCAACTCAAGTGACATCTTCCAAGAAGGGAATGTTTGACTTCTCCGCGCTGTGGGGGAGCGGAGACTGAGGAATGCACAGTTCGCTTCGAATCTCTTCCCCTGTCCCAAGATGCTAAAAGGGGAAAGAGGCTGCAGATCTGGGACAGAATGCCTGTTTTTCCTTCCTGCCCTTTTAACGGATGCTTAGCCACCAGGAACGTCCCAGGTTTCCTGGAGCAAAGTGAGCATGCTCAGTCCTCATCAATCTCCCCCCCCCTCCCCCGTGGTTTTTCTCCCCGCTTAAAATAAACCATATGGTATTTTTCGGAACCCCTGCTGAGCACGCCAAGTATACGCCAATCCCCGAGCTAATCGGAATGGCTGGATTTTACTGCCCTGGTCACAAACGTGGGCCTATCAAAAACTGCAGACGCAGGAGTGATTTAAAACAAAACAAAAAAACTAACAGTAGGATTTTGTCCAGGAGAGAATGTAAGAAGAGCCCTGCTGGATTGGACCAGCAGTCCATCATCCTGCCTCACATAGTGGAGGAAGAGGAGGCAAAGGAGAAGAGGAGGAGGAGGAGTTTTACCCCACCTTTCTCTCCTGTAAGGAGACTCTCTGAGTCCCCTTCCGCACATGCAGAATAATGCACTTTCAATCCACTTTCAGTGCACTTTGAAGCTGGATTTTACTGTGCGGAAGAGCAAAATCCACTTTCAAACAATTGTGAAAGTGGATTGAATGTGCATTATTCTGCGTGTGCGGAAGGGGCCTAGGGTGGCTTACAAGCTCCTTTCCCTTCCTCTCCCCACAACAGACACCTTGTGAGGTAGGTGGGGCTGAGAATGTCCTGAGAGAACTGTGACTAGCCCAAGGCCCCCCAGCAGGAACGGAGGAGTGTGGAAACACATCTGGTTCCCCAGATAAGCCTCTGCCACTCAGGTGGAGGAGTGGGGAATCAAACCCCGTTCTCCAGATTAGAACAAGGCATAGAGGCCAAGGCCTTCCCTTGATATTGCCTCCCGGCATTGGGATTCAGAGACTACCTGCCTCTGAATGTGGGCCTTCCCTTTAGACCCCATGGCTAGTAGCCACTGACAGACATCTCCTCCATAAAACAGTTTAATCCCCTTTTAACGCTCCGAAGCTTGAAGCCATTGCTAAATCCCCTAGCTGCGAATTCCACATTTACGTCACTCACTGGGTACAACGAGAAGGGGGAAGGGGGAGATACTAACAACATTATGGTGTTTTGTTCCAGGCGGCTAAGAGAGGATCACTGCCCAAGTGCCTTGTCGGCTGGAAGTCAACATGACACAAGTGACTGTCCCCTGATAAGCCGCGTATTTGCGACGGGGCGTGCGTGCGTTCGACGAGTCGCCCTGCTCCTTTCCGGTAGCTTTGTTTGCTATAGCTTCCCCAGCAAACCAATGCACCCAGGGGCCCAGCCAGCGTGGTGTAGTGGTTAAGAGCAGGTGCGCTCTCATCTGGTTTGATTCCCCGCTCTGCCACTTGAGCTGTGGAGGCTTATCTGGGGAACCAGATTAGCTTGTGCACTCCAACACACGTCAGCTGGGTGACCTTGGGCTAGTCATAGTTCTTCGGAGCTCTCTCAGCCCCACCCACCTCACAGGGTGTTTGTTGTGAGGGGGGAAGGGAAAGGAGTTTGTAAGCCCCTTTGAGTCTCCTTGCTGGAGAGAAAGGGGGGTATAAATCCAAACTCTTCTTCTTTCCAGCAGCTTTGTTTGCTATTCCTTCCCCATCAGCCAATGCACCCGAGATCCCAGCCTCTCCCCCAGGTTGTTCTAAGCGCTGTTCACACAGGAAGACGGATTTCTCCCACTGCCGTGCTCGGCACCCGGTCGTCTCCACCTTGCCTCCCCTGGCCCTTGCCATCAATCCACGGCTGCTGCTGCTGCTGCTCGAGATACAGGAAATCACACTTGTCATGCGTTTTGCCCCAGGCCCGAGCTGCGGCTTCATAGGACGGCCATCCCAGGAGATGTGCCTGTTCGCTTTCTCCGAGAGGGAGAAATCTGTTTTTTTTACAAGCCAAAAAGCAACAGAGCCACCGATGCCTTGGAAGCAAACCTCCCGACATTTGCCTGATTGCAAAAAAAAGGGAGGCCGTCTGTGTAGCTCTTTGCCAATCCTGCCCAGATGAATGGGAGCTGCACCCCAGTCTATTGAAGCTGCACCCCAGTCTACAGCTCTACAATAAAGTTGACTTGACTCTTGGGCAGGGGTCTGCAACCGGCGGCTCTCCAGATGTTCATGGACTACAATTCCCATCAGCCCCTGCCAGCATGGCCAATTGGGAACTGTAGTCCATGAACATCTGGAACGCCATAGGTTCGCCACCACGGGAATAGATGTTGGCATCAGAAAGAATCGGCAACTGGACCCTCACACCTACATGGTGTTGCTCAATACATTCTTCCTTTCAGACCAGGGCAATAGCAAGAATAAAGACAGGTTTAAGCAGGGATGCTTGAAGATTATGCAGGCAGCACAGAGATACATTCCCAAGAAGTTGACCTAACCGACGGACCTGGTTTTTAAGGATTACATTTGTCAAGATGCCAATTGATCTCTTCAAGACGGCCACTGGCAGGGGCTGATGGGATTTGTAGTCCATGAACATCTGGAGAGCCGCAGGTTGCAGACCCCTGCCCTTGGGCAAGTCTGACTTGTTTCAAAGAGGCCCAGGGATGGTGGATTGCCGTTAGCTGAGCTGTGGTGTACAAAGGACTCTGCAAGGAGGAGGAGTAACCTTTGTCTTGGTAGAGAAGGCGGAGTAACCTGATGGGGTGCATCAAGGAGGCGCTGTGGCTCCGTAGCAGAGCGTCTGCTCTGCATGCCGAAGGCCGCATGTTCGATCCCCAGGATCTCCAGTTAAAGACCATGTAGTGCAGCGGTGTCAAACTCGCGGCCCTCCAGATGTTCACGAACTACAATTCCCATCAGTCCCTCCCAACATGAGCATTGGCTATACTGGCGAGGGTTGATGGGAATTGTAGTTCATGAACATCTGGAGTTTGACACCTGTGATGCAGTGGGTGATGTGAGAGACCTTGGCCTGATAACCCGAAAAGCAGCTGCTGGCCTGAGTAGACAATACTGACTTTGATGGGTCAAGGGTCTGGTTTGCGTATTCGTGTACATCAGGGGAGGAGCCACGGCTGAGCGCTTGGCATGCGGAAGGTCCCAAGTTCCATCCCCGCCCCCTGCACTTTCACGGATCACGAAGTAGCTGATGGGAGAGATGTCGACCTGAAACCTTGGAGACCCGCTGCTGGTTAGTGTAGACACGACTGCATTTGACAGACCAAAGCCAGCGTGGTATAGTGGTTAAGAGCAGGTGGATTCTAATCTGGAGAACTGGGTTTGATTCCCCGCTCCTCCGCCTGAGTGGCGGAGGCTTATCATGTGAACCAGATGTGTTTCCGCGCTCCTACATTCCTGCTGGTCACAGTTCTCTCAGAACTCTCTCTGCCCTATCTATCTCACCAGGTGTCTGTTGTGGGGAGGGGAAGGGAAAGGAGCTTGTAGGCCACCTTGAGTCTTCTTGCAGGAGAGAAAGGTGGGGTATTAATCCAAACTACTACTTCAAGGCACAGCAGACAGCTGCGATCAAAGGCTACAGGCTTCTCAGCCAGCATCCTTTCATCTCTATTTCTTCACAACCTGGAACGACCGGCATGCTTACTCCAGGAGTGAAGTACCCTGCCGGTTCTAGTTGCCCACCCCTGCGGAGAGGGAGCAAGCCAAGGGAGGGAAGGCGAGAGAAATGCAAACAGGCAGGCAGGCCATCCTCTGGCGTGGGCAATCTCCTTCCAGTCTGCCGAAGCCGTTCCTTCTTCAAGCAGGAAGTTGCCACTTCGGGGGGAGAAGGACATGCTGTGATATACTTGGGAAGGGTTTGTTTTGGCAGCACAAAGGCACATTCTGCTGTGCGGAAGCCAACAAAATAAAGCAAGGAGCCTTGCAAGCCCAGCCACCCATCGCTCGCACCGCCAGGCTCAGAAGAGACGCTGATTTGATAAACGCACCGAGCCGAGGCTGTAAGCAGCGACTGCAGCTGGAGCTGGAGAGATATTTGGGGGGCGGTGGTTGGCAGACAGGCGATCGATTGCGGTTGGAAAAGGACGGAAGTTTGGATCACGGGAGGCTTGAGGAATTGGCTTGCGCTGCACAGAAAGGGGCTAGAAAGCGGCTCCCCCCCCCACCGTCCCCTCCCCGAAAAAATTGCTGAGGTAAGCCCGCTCACCAGGTGTTACACTGTTAAGGGCTGGGCAGCTTGCAACTGCCTGCTGGTTGGAATCTGTTACAGGCATCCAGTTCTAACCAGCTGCACGGGGAGGGCCGTGGCAGAGCATGTGCTTTGCACGCAGGCCGCGGGTTCAGTCCCTGGAAACTCCCAGAAACAAGGCTCAGGCGGTGTGAAAGACTTCTGTTTGAGAGCCCGGCTCAGCGGCAGAACGTCTGCTTCGCACGCTGAAGGCCCCAGGTTCGATCCTCCGCACCTCTGCTTCCAGACTCGTTCCGCAAAGAAGAAACGGTTCTGCCTTTTCCTGCGCCTCCTCCAGAAAGGTGGCTACCTTTCCTCGATCTGTTGGTTTTTAAACCGGGGTTACCTGCTTACGAGGCAGCGATCCTACCTGCAATATTAGCCAGGGTCGTACACTCTGAAGGAAGCGAAACCCTGGAGGAAAAAGGGGCAGCACAGATCCGAGAGGCCTTTGCTTTAGCACAGAAGCGCCACTCGCTGCGGGGGCTTCAAGGTCACAAAGCGAGAGTCGCAGCCCGCCGAGAGCCCACGTCAAGAAGCACCAGCAGAGAATCAGGACTTACAGATTTTGTGTTTGCCTTTGACGGGGAACTTGACGACCATCTCCTGAGGATTCGAGCAGATAAAGGCGAACGGGGAAGCCGATTCCTGGCTCAGTTGTGGGTACTAGAAGAGAAAAATGTAGAGAAAGAAAACTGTGTGTGGATCACTCAGGAACAATGAGTGCATTTAAAAGAAGGGGAACTGAAGCCATTGGTTCGTAGGTCGCCATGTATTAGAGGTGACTTGGTGGCACTTCGCACCCATGCAGTTGTCCAAAGAATTACACAGACCTTGCGGAAACCAATGCTGGATGCTGCCCAGAGCAATGGAAAATTTAATAGGGGGAAGTTCAATTTTTAACACCTCCAGTTTAAAAATGATCGAGAAGAAGAAGGAGAGTTTGGATTTATATCCCCCCCTTTCTCTCCTGTAAGGAGACTCAAAGGGGCTCCTCCCCCCACAACAAACACCCTGTGAGGTAGGTGGGGCTGAGAGAGCTCCGAAGAACTGTGGCTAGCCCAAGGTCACCCAGCTGGCATGTGTTGGGAGCGCACAAACTAATCCGGTTCCCCAGATAAGCCTCCGCAGCTCAAGTGGCCGAGCGGGGAATCAAACCCAGTTCCCCAGATTAGAGCGCACCTGCTCTTTACCCCTACAGCAGGCTTGCTCTCGCTGTAAACACTGGGAATAAACTGGCGCCTCATCCCAACACGCCCCATTTTCTCTTTGTGCACAAGCTGGCTCCGATCTTCTGGTTCGGTAACAAATCAGGAGGTGAAGGAGCAGTGAAGAAAGAGGCAGGAGACGGCCATAAGTCACTTGACCCGTTCTGCAGCCTCTTCCTCCTTCCTTTCCGTGCAGTGACATACTTCTGACATGGCTCATAAAACACTGCAGCTGTCAGGCTAACACTGCAGGTAATTAATTACTAAGTAGGTATTTTTCTGCTCCTTTTCCCTGCAGGAAATCCCACACTGTGTCTAGCGTGAAAATAGCTGTTCAGCCAAAGGGAACACAAAACGCCGTGGCTTTTTCGACAAGTGCAGCTGTCCCTCCCACACCGCTGGGGTCAGGAGCCCGGTGGCCGTGGCCACCCCTCCGCAATCTGGAAAGCCGCTTACATTTTTTTTGCAGGGCTGCAGGCAGTGGTGGGATCCAAACATTTTAATAACAGGTTCCGATGGTGGTGGGATTCAAACAGTGGCGGCGCCGCACACACACGCACCTCCAGTCCCTATTGGGCAGGGAGGTTGCTTTAGTAACCCCTTCTCGGCACTCAGAAAAAATTAGTAACCACTTCTGGAGAAGTGGTGAAAACTGGTTGGATCCCACCTCTGGCTGCAGGTTTCTCAGGTGGGCTGTTTGTGACAGCAGCGATTCGGCTTCTATTCGCCTGTTCCGGAGGTAGCGTCAGTGGCCCCTTGATAGCAGCCATGGGGAGTTTTTCATTGAAACCCCCCCCCCCCTGTGGTTCTGGGGTTGCTTTGGGGGGAGGGGGTCCTTGTGTTGGCGGGTGGGGTTCACAGCTGACCCGCGATCAGCCAAAACCACAATATGGGAAGTTGCGAAGTGGGAGGGATAACTGTAGGAGCAGAAGTGGCCTAGTGGGTAAGAGCAGTGGCTAAGAGCAGGTGCACTCTGATCTGGAGGAACCGGGTTTGATTCCCAGCTCTGCCACTTGAGCTGTGGAGGCTTATTTGGGGAATTCAGATTAGTCCGTGCACTCCTACACACGCCAGCTGGGTGACCTTGGGCTAGTCACAGCTTTCCGGAGCTCTCTCAGCCCCACCTACCTCACAGGGTGTTTGTTGTGAGGGGGGAAGGGCAAGGAGATTGTAAGCCCCTTTGAGTCTCCTGCAGGAGAGAAAGGGGGGATATAAATCCAAACTCCTCCTCTTCTTCTTCTAGGTCAAAGGCTGGAGGTAGAGGTAGGCAAGGACTGGACTTCCTTACCAGCAATGAGACCGCTAGGGAAGGAGTAGAATCCTGTCCCTCTCCAGGTCTCCCACGTTTGGGGGGAGGGCCTTGGGATGATCCCATGCTGGAGAGCCAGTGTACTGCAGTGCTTAAGAGCAGGTGGATTCTAATCTGGAGAACCGGGTTTGATTCCCAGCTCTGCCGCCAGCTGTGGAGGCTTTATTTGGGAATTCAGATTAGTCCGTGCACTCCTACACACGCCAGCTGGGTGACCTTGGGCTAGTCACAGCTTTCCGGAGCTCTCTCAGCCCCACCTACCTCACAGGGTGTTTGTTGTGAGGGGGGAAGGGCAAGGAGATTGTAAGCCCCTTTGAGTCTCCTGCAGGAGAGAAAGGGGGGATATAAATCCAAACTCCTCCTCTTCTTCTTCTAGGTCAAAGGCTGGAGGTAGAGGTAGGCAAGGACTGGACTTCCTTACCAGCAATGAGACCGCTAGGGAAGGAGTAGAATCCTGTCCCTCTCCAGGTCTCCCACGTTTGGGGGGAGGGCCTTGGGATGATCCCATGCTGGAGAGCCAGTGTACTGCAGTGCTTAAGAGCAGGTGGATTCTAATCTGGAGAACCGGGTTTGATTCCCCACTCCTCCACCTGAATGGCAGAGGTTTATCTGATGAACCAGATGTGTTTCTGCGCTCCTACATTCCTGCTGGATGACCTTGGGCTTGTCACAGTTTTTCAGAACTCTCTCAGCCCCACCTACTTCACAAGGTGTCTGTTGTGGGGAGAGGAAGGGAAAGGAGCTTGTAGGCCACCGTGAATCTCCTTACAGCAGAGAAAGGTGGGGTATAAATCCAAACTCTTCTTCATTTTTCCTGTCAATCCGAAGCAACAGCAGCCCCTCCTGAGACCACGGGGCCTCCCCAACTGCCCAAAAACAGCTATCCCAAGGCTCAGCCCACAGCAAATTTTGCACAGTTGGCCCCATCGGTCTCAACAACCACCTCTTCAATCCAACCGTCACCCTAAGTTTGCTCGTACCCGTCACTCATACGACTCCCAAGGTGAGACTTCTATGGTTCAAACTCACAGGATGCTCCTTCGCCTGCAATATGGGGAATACCAGAGAGGAGGCTGCGAGGACTGATTGTGAGCCTTCTGTTTGTCTCACAGCTTTTTTGTGTTGTTCGGTAAACCCTTGCAAGGTTTGTTAATTTTTTCCAGTCCACGCGGGAGGCGTCACCAGCTGCTATTAGATATATGATAAACCCTGACCTACTTTATGCTGTCGTGGGAGGATTAATGGATTAAACACAAGGTGCTTTAGAGCACTGCACAAAAGTGATATATATATATATACACACACACACACACGAAACTGCATTTTGTTGTATATAAAAATGACATTGTCCCCATGTAGGCAAAGACCAGCCTGAATAGGGCAGGCTAGCCTGATCTCTTCAGAACTTGGAAACAAAGAAGAAGGAGAAGAGGAGGAGGAGGAGAGGAGGAGGAGGAGGAAAAGGAGATGAAGAAGAGAAGGAGAAAAAGGAGAAGAGGAGGAGAAGAAAAAGGAGGAGGAAAAGAACGAGAGGAGGAGGAGGAGTTTGGATTTATTCCCCACCTTTCTCTGCTGTAAGGAGACTCAAAGGGGCTTACAAGCTACTTTCCCTTCCTCTTCCCACAACAGACACCTTGTGAGGCAGGTGGGACTGAGAGAGTTCTGAATAACTGTGACTGGCCCAGCAGGAATGTAGGAGTGCGGAAACACAACTGGTTCACCAGATAAGCCTCCGCCACTCAGGTGGCGGAGTGGGGAATCAAGCCCGGTTCTCCAGATTAGAACCCACCTGCTCTCAACCACTACCCCAAGAAGCCAGATCCCCAAGGTCAGTGCTGGCATTCCAGGATTCACAAGGGCAACACTAAATGCCATCTGTGTTGATCCAACTAGTAGGGGCAAAACAGTGACTCGGGATGTGTTTGTTCTTTTGCTGCAGAAATCCAAACAGAAGCAATATTAGGCCCTGTGTGAGTATTACATGCTGTTGAGTCCCTTCTGACTTGATGACCTCTGAAGTGTCCTCTTAGTTAAAGCTTTGCTCGGTTTTGCAAACTGAAGTATTGGCTTCTACTGTCTGAAATTTGTTTTCCAGAGGAGGGCAAACAGTTGGATCCAGCCGCCTTTTCTTCGGGTGAAAAGAAAGGAAGGAAAGGTTCCCTTGAACAACCCAATAAGGTTTTGCTGGGGATCATGGACCAGTGCACTTGGGACCGGGGCAGGCGGTAGCCAAAAAAAGAAATTGGGCTAGACCAGTGATGGCAAACCTATGGCACGGGTGCCAGAGGTGGCACTCAGAGCCCTCTCTGTGGGCACGTGCAAACAGAGTGCCCCCCCCTCCCACATCTAGGCTGGCCTGGGCCACTGGGCTCAATTATTAGCATTAAACCTAAGACCTAGTTTTGGGGAAGTAGTGTAGGTAACCCTGTTAAGCACTGTTAAACTAAAGTGCGATCCTTTACCTGGGAGTAAGCTTGGTTGCTGGCAATGGGGCTTGCTTCTGAGTAAACCCTCCTAGGGTCGTGATTCACCCGTTGGAAGAGTTGCACGGTTGCTTTAAAGCAAAGCCATCGACTACCACCAAGCTTACTCCTGAGTAACGCATGCCTTGGAGCCAACCGTTTTTTCCAACCAAAAACCTCAGTATTCAGGTTAAATTACCGTGTTGGCACTTTGCGATAAATAAGTGGATTTTGGGTTGCAATTTGGGCACTCGGCCTCGAAAAGGTTCACCATCGCTGGGCTAGACTGAGTGAGAAAGCAAACTGAATACAACCCTTAAAGCTTCCTTACAAATTTCCAAAAAGGCTTAGCACCTTCTCCCTTTCACACAGTTTTATGTGAGTGTTGGGTTTGGGTTGCCAACATCGTTTGTTTGGGTATGTTTTGAGCTTTGAATTGTTTAGATTTTAATCTATTACGATTCTTTTTAAAAAAAAACGGTTCGCCGGCTGCCTTAATTTTAAAGAAAGGCGGGAGGTAAATAAATAAGACGCTCGCCGGCGTGCAGCTCATCGACGGCTGCGGATTAAAAAGGGGGGGGGGATCCAAGACCCGACTGTCATACCCTTTGATATGAAATGCTTTAGGCTTAAGAGGCCTCACCCGAACCAGGCAAGGGAGGAATGGTGTAAAACCACAGCTGCTAATAGATATGGATGTGGTAATCAAAATGGCTTTGCTGAAGGGGAAAAGAGAGAGAGAGAGCCAGAGAGTGAGAGAGAAAGAGAGAGAGAGAGAGAGAGAGAGAGCACGCTAACTGCCTCCGCTGCTGAGGTTACAAACCGCAGTCTTGCCGAGCTGCGGAACGCAGGCAACGTCTTCCCCCCCGAGGCTGCTGAGAGGTTCTTTCTGCTGCTCGCAGATAACAGAACCCGCTGGCAAGTGCTTTTGGATGCTTTGAAGGGGAGACGACACGGAAGCATCTCGGCGGCCGGGCTTTTTCGGTTCCCTTTCATCTCCCGCTTGCGCCCTCTTCCCTCCCTCACGGCCACCAGCCTCTTCAGGGAACGGGGCGCAGACTAGCAGTTGTGATGACAGAGGTTGGCCCCCAAGAGCACCTTGGGGTGCAGGCGAAGAGCCTCCTCCTCCTGCCCCCCCCCCCCCGAACAGACAATTTGACAAAACACTCCCTGGCATGCTCGTGCGTTTCATCTGAGCCTGTGGTAAGGCCAGGCTTTAGCTAAAAGGACTGTTCTGGTATTTCATTGGGGGATGACGACATACAATGCTGTCTCTTCCGCCCCTCAAGTTGATATGTCTGCACGTGTACACGTATGAAGCTGCCTCATACAAAATTAGACCTTGGCCCATCGGGGAAAGGGCCACTGACATAGACTGGCAGCGGTTCTCCAGGGTCTTGGGATGAGAGAGGTTTTTCATATCTCCTCCTACCTCGTCCTTTGGGAGCCAGCGTGGTGTGGTGGTTAAGAGCAGGTGGAGTCTAATCTGGAGAACCGGGTTTGATTCCCCACTCCTTCACCTGAGTGACAGAGGCTTATCTAGTGAACCAGATGCGTTTCCGCACTCTTGCATTCCTGCTGGGTGACCTTGAGCCACTCACAGTTCTCTCCGAACTCTCTCAGTCCCACCTACATCACAAGGTGTCTGTTGTGGGGAGAGGAAGGGAAAGGAGCTTGTCGGCCACCTTGAGTCTCCTTACAGGAGAGAAAGGTGGGGTATAAATCCAAACGCTTCTTCTAAACTGAAGAGGAAACCAAAATGTGAAGTTTGGGAGGACTTTCTACATCAGTGGTACCTGCAACAGGCAATTTACTAGGTTCCCCTTTAAAGGCACTAAAGCCGGGTTTTGAACGTGCACCAGGCTCTCTCAGGTACTGAAGAACTGAGCAGCGCCGTACTTAAAGAGCCATCTTGATCTTGATCAATGGCAGCTAGGCAAATGTGCCTACAAATGCGGGAATACATAAGCACAAAAACCGGTAAAGAGACATTGCTGTGACCTGGCGCACGCAGCAAAACGTGGAAACGAAAACGAGGAAAGCCAAGCGATACACTTTAGATTCAGGAAGAGCAAGGATGCAATTTTTTTTTAGCCTCGGGAATGCTGGAGACACTCCAAGGCCTTTTAGAAATCCAACGAACAGCAGCAGGGGGACCCACGCTGGCTCTGCACGAATCCGACAGGCTACCCTGGACCAGCCGAAAGATGCAGCCGTACCGAACGGGGATTTGCATCATAACAGGCTTCCTGAGCACAAGGCGGCCTTTTACCAGGGAAGGCAGGCGCAGCCAACTGGTTTGATCGTGACATTCAATTTCTCTGGCAGAAACTGCCCGCTGAATGGCGAGATGTCAAGCAGCTGTGATTTGACGCTCTGTTCCAGCGATGTGCATTAAGCTATTAGCCTCGCTTCCTTCTTTTTTTTTTTAAAGCCATATTCTAGCTCCTCAGGCTGGAACTGTTTAGATTGCAGCCGTCTTTTCCGCAGCTATGAGATTCATCTGTATTGAACATTATCCTTTTGCGAAAGAGGGACAAATTTCATGAACCAGGAGTGGAGCTGGCCCGGCACCCTGGACGTTTGGGCTCTCCAGAATTGGGGGGGGGGGGGGGGGACGTCAAGGAGCAGCTGACCTACGGCAACATCGTTAGGTTTTCAGGGCAGGAGACAAAGAGAGGTGGTTTGCCACTGCCTGCCTTTCACCAGGACCAACCCCATGTGTTGGAGTGCACAAGCTAATCTGGTTTACCAGATGCGCCTCTAGGGGAAAATGTATTGTTTGAAAACAAATGAAAAAAAGCATTAATATAAATGTAATATTCAAACGATACAATAAAAATTATTTTTAAAAAAAAAAAAAAAACCAGATGCGCCTCTGTAACCCCCATGCTCAGAATGGGTTGACCCAGTAAGGGGTGGAGACTCAAAGCAGCAAGAGGCTGCAGCAGACCTCATGTAGTTGGAGGAGACAAGGCTACCGGACTCGGACCTTGGTTGTATAAGCCCTTAACACCTTGTTAAGGTAACTGCAATATTGTTGGGAACTACTGGGAAGGTAGTTGTTTATTTTTGCTATGTTGTAAATGTTGGAGTTTATTGTTTCAGGGTTTCTTTTTATGTTTGTAATGGGTGAGAGTTCTCCTGGAAACCTTCATCATGTTGAATCCTGTTCATCAAGCCCTTGGAGTCTTCAGGAGCCAACCCACTTGCAAAGAAGAATTGGACTTGGCAGTATCAGTAGACTGTAAATAGAAGGACTTGAAAATGCAACCTGAACAGGACCTTGAAATGTGATGTTAAATGTTGATGTTATATGTTATGTGTTAAGAAAGTAAACCATTTTGTTTTTAAAATTTGTTGTTGCAAACTCATTCCAAGTTCTGCCCCATAGAACCCACAGATAGAGGTTACACCTCCACAGCTCAAGTGGCAGAGTGGGGAATCAAACCTGGTTCCTCAGATTAGAGTGCACCTGCTCTTAACCACGACGCCACGCAAACCGGGGTGGGTGGGTGGGTGAGTTGGGGGACTGCACTCTGGAAAGTCCTTGAGTAAATGAAAGAAATCAGCCCTCTGTACTTGGCCATTCTTGGCCTTCCACTGTTTCCCCTCTCAAAACCCTGTTCCCCTTTGTTCCATTCACTTCCGGGGCAAAGGACCTCTGACTGGGGAGGACGTCAAAGCAGGCAGAAGAGCCTCGCTACCCTTTCCTCCTGAATGCAGGCAAATGTTGGTTTCCTATTGGAAGAAGGGAGGAACTCGCATTCACACCGAGGGCGGTGAAAATCCGCTCGTCCGATCCCCACATCAGGCCGCCTTTTGCTCCCCACTCACCTGCTCGCGGAACTGCTCCTGTGACAAGCAGTCAATCAAGTCCACGCAGCCAAGCAGGCAGCCGGAGGGATAATCTTTGGGGAATTCCAAATCTGCAGCAAGTGGGGGAGAAAATTATTAGGCAAGCTCTAGTGCGCGACCCCAGGGCCCTGCCGCTCTCCACACGGTCTGGATTAGCCTTCCGCTCTCTCCCGCCCGCCCGCCCGCCCTCGATTGTTCTTGTTGTGGCGCTGAACAAAAACACATACTGGCTCGGGAGGGAGCTGACCCACACCGTTTACTTCTCCCCACCCCAGCTCTCGTCTCACCCCCACAATATAGCCATTCTGCTGCACAACCCGAAGGCCCGAGTCTTTCTGAGCCGTTTCATTAACAGACCTCTGCCTTGTGCAGGATCGACCCCAGGTTAAGGAGACTGCCGAGCGAAAGATCAAGAAGAAGAAGAGTTTGGATGTATATCCCCCCTTTCTCTCCTGCAGGAGACTCAAAGGGGCTGACAATCTCCTTGCCCTTCCCCCCTCACAATAAACACCCTGTGAGGTGGGTGGGGCTGAGAGAGCTCCGAGAAGCTGTGACTAGCCCAAGGTCACCCAGCTGACGTGTGTGGGAGTGCACAGGCTAATCTGAATTCCACAGATAAGCCTCCACAGCTCAGGCGGCAGAGCGGGGAATCAAACCCGGTTCCTCCAGATTAGATACACGAGCTCTTAACCTCCTACGCCACTGCTGCTACATTCAGTTCCCAAAGAAGAATGCGCAAAGCAGACCTCGCTACTCAGAGCACACTTCATGCGACCCGAACAGGGTGTTCCGATTAGTCTTTCAGTCCTTGCACGATTTCCCATTTTTGGTCAAAAAATGCGATGAAAAGGAAACTTTAAAAAAAATTAAAAATACAAGGGAGACAAGGCTGAAAGACCAGACAAGATAGGATAGGAAACATCTCCAGCAGTCCAGGTCTGTTTGAAGACACTGTCATGCATGTAAGAACTAAATCATTGCATTTACTACACAGAAGAAGGATTTGGATTTATAACCCACCCTCCTTTTCTCTCCTGTAGGAGAAGAAGAAGAAGAAGAAGAGTTTGGATTTATATCCCCCCTTTCTCTCCTGTAGGAGACTCAAAGGGGCTGACAATCTCCTTGCCCTTCCCCCCTCACAACAAACACCCTGTGAGGTAGGTGGGGCTGAGAGAGCTCCGAGAAGCTGTGACTAGCCTAAGGTCACCCAGCTGGCGTGTGTGGGAGTGCACAGGCTAATCTGAATTCCCCAGAGAAGCCTCCACAGCTCAGGCGGCAGAGCTGGGAATCAAACCCAGTTCCTCCAGATTAGATACACGAGCTCTTAACCTCCTACGCCACTGCTGCTCTTAAGACTCAAAGGGGCTTACAATCAAAGGGGCTTACAATCTCCTTTCCCTTCTCCTCCCTCCACAATGAACACCCTGTGAGGTGTGGGGGGAGGAGCTGAGAGACCTCCAAAGAGCTGTGACTAGCCCAAGGTCACCCAGCTGGCATGTGTTGGAGTGCCCAAGCT
Organism: Sphaerodactylus townsendi; assembly: GCF_021028975.2. Classification (NCBI taxonomy): domain Eukaryota; kingdom Metazoa; phylum Chordata; class Lepidosauria; order Squamata; family Sphaerodactylidae; genus Sphaerodactylus; species Sphaerodactylus townsendi. The sequence continues at coordinate 943,152 of NC_059441.1, forward strand.
AATCTGGTTCACCAGATAAGCCTCCGTCGCTCCAGTGGCAGAGCGGGGAATCAAGGCCGGTTCCTTCAGATTAGAGTGGACCTGCTCTAAACCACTACGCCGTGCTGGCTACAAATAACACATAGCTCTCAAGGAGTTCTGTTCTATAACACGCGGTGATGAGTTTACTATGCCCAACCCATGCTAGAGCAAACCAATGTGGCTCAATTCAGATGCCAAACCACGGTTTGGGGTTAGCTTGCTTGGTTCTATTCAAAGGGCATTACACAATCTTTTTTTATGCGTGTGTTTGGATTTTGTCTTTTGGTCTGTGGAAAGTTTTTAAAAATCAGCACTCTGAACAAGGCTGTTAAGGGCAGAACCTCTACTGCACAGGTGCCAAACTCACGGCCCTCCAGATGTTATGGACTACAGTTCCCATCATCCCTTGCCAGCATCATGCTGGCAGGGGATGATGGGAACTGTGGTCCATAACATCTGGAGGGCTGCAAGTTTGACACCTGTGCAGTGGAGGGCTGCGAGTTTGACACCTATGCCTGGATACCTTCCAGTCTGATCACATCTGGAAGGATGCTGTCTGAGACTTAAAACGCATATAAACAAATGGGACTCAAGTGCCAATAAACCATACATGGACCCAACCTGCGGCTCTCCAGATGTTCATGGACTACAAATCCAAAGGAAATGCAAAGAAATTGACTGTAGTGCACCAAACACAGAAAAGGCTAAAGTGAAAGAAATTTGGAAGATACGGACAATATACGTGGACTGGATGAAAGAAGCTCGAGTCAACGAAGAAATATGGGAGAAGAGGCTACAGAGAATGAACTTACTGCTGTTTGTGTGATAAAACTATGAAGAAGATGTAACGGGGAGAGGGAGAAAAGGGGGGGGAAAGTATTGTTTGAAAATGTATGAAGAAGGACATTATTATAAACTGTAAAATTCAAATGGTGGTTCCTGGCCCCTCAATGATGTGGCTGGCCTCCACACGGGCCAGGACCTTTACAGCCCTGGCCCCGGCCTGGTGGAACACTCTTCCTCCAACTGTCCGGGCCCTGCGGGACCTTGGTGAGTTCCGCAGGGCCTGTAAGACCGAGTTGTTCCGCCGGGCCTTTGGAGTATCCAGCCGCTGAGTGGCGCCCCCTCCCTCCTCCCCCCCTTGTTTTCTGCACTTACCATCTATGCACCTTACCATCTTTACTACCCTCTTAGAGAGGAACCTGGCACCTCCCTCTTTCTTTTGTTGGGGTGATCTTAATGAATTAGATGATAGGATATTTGTTACTGTTATATTAACCGCTGTTTTAAATAGATTTTAATGGATTTAGTATTATACTGTCTGTACTGACTTTTAATTGATTGTGTATCTGTGGATGCTGTACACCGCCCAGAGCCCCTAGGGGATGGGGCGGTTTATAAATCGAAAGAATAAATAATAAATAAATGATACAATAAAAAAATTATAAAAAGAAAAGAAAAGGCTAAAGTGAATAAATACACCAACACCCTGTAAACAAACATACTAAACACACTTTGTATTTCTTTTAGGTTCATGATTTGATGTTTTGAGACTCAAAAAGACCAACCACCTTCGAACAGCAGATCAAGATAACGGTTTTAATAGCCAGAATGCACAGTGCGTGTTTCCCAGAAATTCAGAAATCCAACCGGAAGAATCCCGCCTTTGCTGCTTTCCCGCCGATAACAGCTGTCCAGCAGCACTGAAGTATTGCAGAAGTGCAGCAGGGCAGAGAGGAACAGAAAGCCCTCCTCGTTCAGAAGGGGGAGAAACCCTTGAGTTGAATTGTAACCATACTTTCCCAAAGAGCAACCGTGAAGGTCAGCTGCAGCCACATCCAGCACTTCCTGCTTTGTATGACCCTTTGACCCCATTGCGTACAACTTCCTTTTGTCCCTTCATAACCTCCCACGTAGCCAGGTCTTTAAAGCAAGGGCTTTACTACACGTGTGCGATGAAATGGGTTCTAGTCCACAAATCGTGACAAATTTGCAGTAATCGCTTCCAGAGACTGGTCTCTCCATTCACAGTTCAACCCAGAAAGCTCTTTCATCCCTTCCACTCCACCCCCGACTCTTAGCAAAAGCTCAACTCAGGTAAAGGGACCTGGAGCCCAAAGGCTGGAAGCAGGGCTCACCTTTCTGAAGCAATATTTTGTAGCTGGTCTCCACTTCTGAGATCTCCTGAGGGGAAGGTCTTTTGGCTGTAGCGGCGATCCACAGCCGGCCCCGGAGGGCCGTGTACCAAGTCCTGCCTTCTACCCTAGAGGGAGAAAGGAGGATGGGAGAAAGTCAGTAAACAAAGTTCAGCTCACGGCCCAAGGTTCAGGAGAACGTTTCAACTGCAATGCCCGTGTCCAAGCCGTATGTTTTGTGGAAGCCAAGTGCCACTCTACCAAGAGTGAAGTCTACTCCGGATGAAGGAACATTCCTCTAACTTAAAGAAGAAGAAGAGTTTGGATTTATATCCCCCCCCCTTTCTCTCCTGCAGGAGACTCAAAGGGGCTTACAATCTCCTTGCCCTTCCCCCCTCACAACAAACACCCTGTGAGGTAGGTGGGGCTGAGAGCACTCCGAGAAGCTGTGACTAGCCCAAGGTCACCCAGCTGGCGTGTGTGGGAGTGCACAGGCTAATCTGAATTCCCCAGATAAGCCTCCACAGCTCAGGAGGCAGAGCGGGGAATCAAACCCGGTTCCTCCAGATTAGATACACGAGCTCTTAACCTCCTACACCACTGCTGCTCCTAAAGAAGAAGAAGAGTTTGGATTTATATCCCCCCTTTCTCTCCTGAAGGAGACTCAAAGGGGCTTACAATCTCCCCCCCCCTCCCCCCCGGCCACAGCAAACACCCTGTGAGGTGGGTGGGGCTGAGAGTGCTCCAAAGAACTGTGACTAACCTAAGGTCACCCAGCTGGCATGTGTTGGAATGCACAGGCTAAGCTGGTTTCCCAGATAAGCCTCCCCAGCTCAAGTGGCAGAATGGGGACTCAAACCTGGTTCTCCAGATTAGAGTGTGCCTGCTCTTAACCACTACACCACGCTGGAGCGACAGCCAGTGCTTAATCTGCAAACCAAGAAAGCTTTGGAAGAACCGAGACACGCCCGCCCCTGCTGCAGCCCCCGAGACGGTGGCCGAGAAAAGCACGCTTCTGACTTTTCCTCACAATAGTTCCCAACGGCAAAAGCCTGAGTGCTCGTCCCACAACTGTGCGAGGGCACTTTGGCCAAGATGTGGCATCTGGCACAAGACCTCCAGGTCAACTTCAAGGCTGAGCTAAGACCTCCCTGGGCCAGGGCTGGCAACCTCCACTGGACTGGACCTCAATTTTGGTTTTTTAAAAAACTGAGGCTGACATCTGGACAGCCCTAACTACAGGAGGGCCTATTCGTGTCACCCACACCACAAAAATTGAGGGCCAGCGTGGTGTAGTGGTTAAGGGCAGGGGAACTCTAATCTGGAGAACCAGGTTTGAGTCCCCGCTCTGCCACTTGAGCTGTGGAGGCTTATCTGGGGAACCAGATTAGCTTGTGCACTCCCAACACATGCCAGCTGGGTGACCTTGGGCTAGTCACGGTTCTTCGGAGCTCTCTCAGCCCCACCCACCTCACAGGGTGTTTGTAGTGGGGGTGGGGGAAGGGAGAGGAGAGGAGATTGTAAGCCCCTTTGAGTCTACTTACAGGAGAGAAAGAAGAGAAGAAGAAGAAGAGTTTGTATTTCTATCCCCCCTTTCTCTCCTGTAGGAGGCTCAAAGGGGCTTACAATCTCCTTGCCCTTCCCCCCTCACAACAAACACCCTGTGAGGTAGGTGGGGCTGAGAGAGCTCGAGAAGCTGTGACTAGCCCAAGGTCACCCAGCTGGCGTGTGTGGGGGTGTACAGGCTAATCTGAATTCCCCAGATAAGCCTCCACAGCTCAGGCGGCAGACCTGGGAATCAAACTCGGTTCCTCCAGATTAGATACACGAGCTCTTAACCTCCTACGCCACTGCATAGGGGGATATAACTCCAAACTCTTCTTCTTCTTCTTCTGTTCGATGGGATAAGTCTGGCAATGCTCTCTCTCTGCAGGTATTAAATCCCCACGTGGTCTCTGTTATTGCCACGTTAACCCCGGCTATGAATGGCCTCAGTGCCTCCCTGCGTGCTTCTGAACATCACAAACTCGGCTCCTTTAGCCTACGCTGTTCACAATTCTCTCCCCTCCTCCTCCTCTGTTCAAAAATCTTGCAGGTTGAAAATTCCCTTTCCGCGCGCTTGACACAGTGAACAGCGACCCACCAAACCAAGACTGTGATAAATCTGTTCACGGGACACAAGAAGATTCCTTTGGTTTTACAGGAGTGCTGGACAAGTCAGCCGTCTGATCTAAAGTCGGACATCTTGGACTACACAGCCAGTAAAACACAGAGACGTTCGTTCCAGCCTGATGCGTGGGGCCCCATGTATTCCAAGACATTTGCCTTTCCAGCTAAGAATAGAGGAAAACAGCGCCCTCTACTGTTCATTCTTGTTTTCAAGATTTTTATTCTCAAGGCCTGGAAACCGGCAACCACCGGACCAAATGAGCACTGGAAAGAGATTATAATATTCCTCTGTGAAAGAAGGCAAGACGCATTGAGGGGTAGTTTGCCATTGCTTTTCCTCAGGGTAGTTTGCCATTGCTTTCCTCAGGAACGTTGAGGGCCGGTTTGCCATTGCTTTTCCTCAAGTAGTTTGCCATTGCGTTCCTCAAGACATGTTGAGAGGTAGTTTGCCATTGCGTTCCTCAAGACACGTTGAGGGGTAGTTTGCCACTGCTTTCCTCAAGACACATTGACGGGTAGTTTGCCATTGCTTTCCTCAAGACACGTTGAGGGGTAGTTTGCCATTGCTTTCCTCGGGGAGCCACCCTGGAATTCCTCAGTGGTCTCCCATCTAATTGCTAACCGGGGTTGACTCCCATATAGTTTCCAAGATTAAATAAGATCAGGCTAGCCCAGGGGTCTGCAACCTGCGGCTCTCCAGATGTTCATGGACTACAAATCCCATCAGCCCCTGCCAGCACGACCAATTGGCCATGCTGGCAGGGGCTGATGGGATTTGTAGTCCATGAACATCTGGAGAGCCGCAGGTTGCAGACCCCTGAGCTAGCCTGATGGACGCTTGGCCTGACTCTTGTTACAAACGAAGACGTACGACACAGACTTGGATTGAGGCCAACAACAAAGAAAATGAGGGAAGCACGGCTCCGGTGGGATGGGCACAGGATGCGACTGGAGGAGACTCCTGTTGCAAAAATGGCCCTGAACTTTGACCCTGGAGGCCACCGCCCACGTGGAAGACCAAAGAAACAGCAGATGGACAGCACTGCCGAGGACATGCGTGCTGCTAACCTTACCCCCGAAAATGCCCCAAATGGAGGCCGCTCAGACCAGGACTACACAGGTGGAGAGAAATTCATCGGAAGGACTCCTGGCAAACCCTGGCTCTACTAAGCAGAAAAGAATATTGGCACTCCCTAGGAAGGAATGGATCCCTTCAGCACAGGCTCAGAATTCAACCCCCCCGCCCCCCCCAAGCATGTCCAGTGCTCTATTTCTAGGTCCCTGCTTACCGTTTGATCCCTTTGACCAGCAACGAGGCCCAAGGCTGATGCATGCTCAGACACTGGCCGCCATCTGAGATTTCCTGGATCTCTCGATCCTGGATCCGCAAGCGGCTCCTTTCTGAGTTGGCCTCACTCCTGGTTTCCGGGCCAGGTTTCCTGTGGTTGAGCAAGCCAGTCTGTTCCACCCACTTCAGCACAGTAAACAAACAAACAAACAAATTACACATTCAAAAAGCCACACGGGCACGCCAACAGAAGGCTCAACCCTTCTCTGTTTAACGAGAATGGCAAAAACTGACACGGAGGGATGGCCTCTGCGATTCTTTGGTGTGGAGTTACTGTCATTCTTTGGTTCATAGAAAGAAAGAGAAAGAGTTTGGATTTATATCCCACCTTTCTGTCCTGTAAGGAGACTCAAGGTGGCTTACAAGCTCCTTTCCCTTCCTCTCCCCACAAAAAGAAGAGTTTTGATTTATATCCCCGCTTTGTCACCTGTAGGAGACTCAAAGGGGCTGACAATCTCCTTGCCCTTCCCCCCTCACAACAAACACCCTGTGAGGTAGGTGGGGCTGAGAGAGCTCTGGAAAGCTGTGACTAGCCCAAGGTCACCCAGCTGGCATGTGTGGGAGTGCACAGGCTAATCTGAATTCCCCAGATAAGCCTCCACAGCTCAGGCGGCAGATTGGGGAATCAAACCTGGTTCCTACAGATTAGAATGCACCCGCTCTTAACCACTATGCCACTGCTGCTCCTTGTGAGGTAGATAAGGCAGAGAGAGTTCTGAGAGAACTGTGACCAGCCCAAGGTCACCCAACAGGGATGTAGGAGTGCGGAAACACATCTGGCTCATCAAACAAGCCTCCGCCACTCAGGTGGAGGAGTGGGGAATCAATCCCGGTTCTCCAGATTAGAATCCACACGCTCTTCACATAGTGACATAGCCCAGGGGTCTGCAACCTGCGGCTCTCCAGATGGCAGGGGCTGATGGGAATTGTAGTCCATGAACATCTGGAGAGCCGCAAGTTGCAGACCGCTGACATAGCCCAGTGGCACGCCAGTACAGCAGAAGGTGGAAAAACTCATAGGGTGGGGCGGAATGGCCTCAGGGCAAGCCAATTAGGTTTAGCGAGAAACAGACCCAGTGGCTGCTCTCACCCTCAGGGAAACCCATTCAGAAGCACCCTTGATCTCCATCGTTCTTAGATGACCCCCTCAGGAGAAGCCGAAGGGAGCCAGCCCAACAGCCTGAACAGGAAGCACGTTTCAGTCGGGAGGGGCAAGTTCTGAAAAGAGGGGGGGGGGAATACTGACCACGGGGGCCGGCTGGAGAAGGTTTGGATTCACCAGGACTCCAGATTTGCCAGGCTCCCCTTCGGAGCTCCGCGTCCTCTCCGTCAAGGTGCCGCTGTGAAGAGCTTCGATTGTTTCATCCAACCTGCAAGGACCAACAACCCATTTCACATTCCCGGCAAACCATCCCCCCCCAGTTGTGGGATCCAAAAATTTTAATAACAGGTTCCGATGGTGGTGGGATTCAAACAGTGGCGCCACCGCACACACGCACCTCCAGTCCCTGTTGGGCAGGGAGGTTGCTTTAGTAACCCCTTCTCGGCGCTCGCAAAAAATTAGTAACCACTTCTAGAGAAGTGAGAATGGTAGGATCCCACCTCTGCATCCCCCCAACTTTCCTCTTCCCGGGGGCCCCCTCAATAAGTGGAAAGTGGAAACTACGGTATAGGCAAGGCTGGACTTTGCCTGTGCATGCAGGCAATGCAGCGTTTTTGAAGGAAGTGGCCGCCGTGATGACAGGGCCAGTAAACCGGATGATTCTTCCCAGGCGACTCGAAGACCTGCTGGCCGCCGATGATGGTCTGGATCATTTTTGTTCTGAGCTGGCTTCTACAGTCAAAGATTTCAGAGCCAGGCTCATATTTCAGTGTTCAGTAGGGCCATATTTTCTAATTATTGGGACCACAAAAAATTGTCAGCCACCAGATGAAATTTCTAGGCTCCGTGGCTGCTAGGATTCGTCAAAGCTTGCATTGATGTGTGCACAGAAAAGAACTACTGTTGGGGTGCTGTGTGGTTTCCGGATGATTCTTCCCAGGCGACTTGAAGACCTGCTGGCCGCCGATGATGGTCTGGATCATTTTTGTTCTGAGCTGGCTTCTACAGTCAAAGATTTCAGAGCCAGGCTCATATTTCAGTGTTCAGTAGGGCCATATTTTCTAATTATTGGGACCACAAAAAATTGTCAGCCACCAGATGAAATTTCTAGGCTCCGTGGCTGCTAGGATTCGTCAAAGCTTGCATTGATGTGTGCACAGAAAAGAACTACTGTTGGGGTGCTGTGTGGTTTCCGGATGATTCTTCCCAGGCGACTTGAAGACCTGCTGGCCGCCGATGATGGTCTGGATCATTTTTGTTCTGAGCTGGCTTCTACAGTCAAAGATTTCAGAGCCAGGCTCATATTTCAGTGTTCAGTAGGGCCATATTTTCTAATTATTGGGACCACAAAAAATTGTCAGCCACCAGATGAAATTTCTAGGCTCCGTGGCTGCTAGGATTCGTCAAAGCTTGCATTGATGTGTGCACAGAAAAGAACTACTGTTGGGGTGCTGTGTGGTTTCCGGGCTGTATGGCCGTGTTCTAGCAGCATGTTCAACACGGCCATACAGTCCGGAAACCACACAGCATCCCAGTGATTCCGGCCGTGAAAGCCTTCGACAAGACATTGAACTACTGTTGCCTTGAAAGGGTGCCCCCAGTGGTGTGGTTCAACTAATTTAACAACCGGTTCCGGTGGTGGGATTCAGACAATTTAACAACTGGTTGTTTACAAGCACCATTTTAACAACCAGTTCTGCCGAAGTGGTGAGAACCGGCTGAATCCCACTACTGGGTGCCCCCCCCCCCCCTTAAAAAAACCCACATGGAAACCTTAGGGTTAAATCTTGCAGGGACGAGGCAGAAACCAGGATAAGTAGACAAGAGGACGTGATCGGGCGGAGTTTGGAAATTCTATGCAATGAAATACAGACTGACCACATTCCAATAGAAGAAGGAGAAGAGTTTGGATCAGGGGCGAACCTAGGCAAACTGGAGCCCGGGGACAAAACCTGAGTTTGGTGCCCCCCTCGCCGGGCGAATGGGCAGCCACCCTCCCCCACCATGAACAAACAATTATTTTTTGCACCAGCTCACAAAACACCTCCCACTCCCAGCAAAACATACATGGCTCTCTCCCCACCAACTCTTTTCCTAATTTCCTAATCACAACAACCCTATGAGGTAGGTTGTTAGCCTGAGAAACAACTCCAAGCCAGTGCAAGTGGGTATTAAGCATGTAAACCTCTCACAAACCACCCCCAGCAAAACGTTTACCAAACAAATGTCAGCATCATCTCTCACAAAACACCTCCAGAGGAATCCACCCCCAAACAGCATTACTTTCAATGGTGCTTAAACTAGGGAGCTCAGATTCTTCTTTTAAATCCACCTTAAAGGGAGAATCTGGGGTCTCCGGTTAAAACAAAATTGAAAGTGATGCTGTTTGGGGGTGGATTCCTCCCCCACCCCTGAAACAAACATCACTTTTGAGGGTTGGAGATTTAGATGAAACAAATACCAGATTCAGCCAGAATCTGGGCAAATTTGGGCACATTTGGACAAAAAGTGTCCAATTATGTCCTGCCCAAATATGAACAAATGTGAATGCAAGGTATTTGGGCTTTGGGTGGGGTATTTTTGGTGTTTTTTTGGCCTGCAGGGAGGGCATTTTTAAAGCTAACAGCACCATGATTTCAGGGTATCATCCAGAGACTGCCCTGATGATACCACCCAAGTTTGGTGATGTTTGGTTCAGGGGAAGCAAAGTTATGGACGCCCAAATGGAATGCCCCCATCCCCATTGTTTTCAATGGGAGCTAACAGTAGATGGGGGCTACCCATTTGAGGGACCATAACTTTGCTCCCCCTGGGTGGCATCATAAGAATAGTTAACAGATGATACCCTGAAATTTTGGTGTCACTAGCTTTAAAAAATACACCCCTTACAGGCACCCCAAGAAAGTTGCCCAAGATTCTTTGTTTTGCAGTGACTTTACTCCATTGTAGCCAATGGGGAATTTCACTGGAGGCAGGCTGCACATTTCTGGAAGATAGAGGCACCAGACTTTCAAGGTGGCTCCAGGAAGCCCTCCTGGTAAAAGCATCCAGGCATAGAGACCTTTGCTTCTGAGGGTTCAATTCTTATGGGCCCCAAAAGGCTTATTTTGGTTCCATGCTCCTGCCCATGAAGCCTGCGAGCTGAGTTCTCTCCAGAACTCTCTCAACCTCGCCCTTACTCAGAAGCAAAGGTCACCAAGCTTGGATGCTATTACCCAAGGCCTCTTGGAGCCACCTTGAACGTCTGGCTCTCTATCTTAAAAAAAATGTGTGGTCAGTGCTACACACTCAGAAATTCCCCAGAATCTGCCAGGCTCTTCAGCAAGTTCTATGGTGGGAAACATTATTTTTCCCACCATAGACTTCAATGGGGCTTTCTGTTATGCCCAGCTGGCGCTGTGGTAGAGGTTTCAACAGGTGGCAATGTGGTAGTGGTCTTGCTCTGAGTGGGGGCACTAAAGTTTGCCTGGGATGGCTGAATGCTGTGGGCATCAGGTTCACCTTCAACTTGGTGCCCACAGCATTTTAGCAAATTTGGTTGGTTCCTTTCAGGAAACTCACACCAGCAGCCCTGCAGGAAATGCCCCCACCCAGAGCAAGACCCCTACCACAGTGCCTCCCATTGAAACCTCTACCACAGAGCCATCTGGAGAATGGAAACAAAATAAGCCTTTTGGGGGCCCATAAAATTGAACCCTCAGAAGCAAAGGTCTCTATGCCTGGATGCTATTACCAGGAGGGCCTCCTGAGCCACCTTGAAAGTCTGGTGCCTCTGTCTTCAAAAATGTGCAGCCTGCCTACACACTCAGAAATTCCCCATTGGCTACAATGGAGCAAAGTCACTGCAAAACAAAGAATCTTGGGCAACTTTCTTGGGGTGCCTGTAAGAGGTGTATTTTTAAAGCTAGTGACACCAAAATTTCAGGGTATCATCTGTTAACTATTCTCATGATGCCAGCCAAGTTTGGTGAAGTTAGGTTCAGGGGGAGCAAAGTAATGGTCCCTCAAATGGGTAGCCCCCATCTACTGTTAGCTCCCATTGAAAATAATGGGGATGGGGGCACCCTCTTTGGGGGTCCATAACTTTGCTTTCCCTGAACCAAACATCACCAAACCTGGGTGGTATCATCAGGACAGTCTCTGGATGATACCCTGAAAATTTGGTGTTGCTAGCCTTAAAAATGCGCCCCCTGCAGGCCAAAACGTGAAAAGCACTAAAAATTTAAAAATCACACAAACGACCCTGAAATGGTGGCGCCCCCCCACGTGACCAAATGGGGGGCGCCCGGGGACATAGGGTACCCCCTGTCCCTAGGCAGAAACGCCACTGGTTTGGATTCATACCCCACCTTTCACTCCTGAAAGGAGACTCAAGCTGGCTGACAAGCTCCTTTCCCTTCTTCTCCCCACAACAGACACCTTGTGAGGTAGGCGGGGCTGAGAGAGCTCCGAAGAACTGTGACTAGCCCAGCAGGAATGTAGGAGTGTGGAAACACATCTGGTTCACCAGATAAGCCTCCGTCACTCAGGTCAAGGTGCGGGGAATCAAACCCAGTTCTCCAGATTAGAATCCACTTGCTCTTAGCCACTACACCACACTGGCTCCCAATAGGAAGAGTTAAATCAGAACCAAATGAGAATATATGAAACTAAGCAAATCTAACCTGCCATCCACCATAGAATTTACATGGCCTTGATACAGTAATTTCTCCAATTACCATAAGTTGGGACCAGAAAGGGATTGGCTACATTGCACAATCCTGTCGCCCTTGGCAGGGACATCTTATTGGTTGGTATTGAAAACAAAACACAGGACCCAATCCAGCAAAACAATCCCTTTGTTCTCATGCCCTTAAGGGAATGACAGCCAAGGAAACCACCTTAGGAATAGCCAATGGGTGCCTTTCGGACACACAGTCCTCACTGATGACACCACAGACTTGAACGCGATCTGTGGAAATACGCACACCGCTGAGAAAAACAGAACCTTCTACGGTCTTTAGGATGCACCAGACTGCTCTGCTTGGTCGCCGCGGCTCCACACTGTTTTCCCTCACTTCAGGCTCTTGCATTTATCACCAGGACCAGATGCAGCAAACGGGCTCTTGGGAGTAGCATCTGTTCCTGTCCCTTTTTCCCCCACCTCGTTTGTGCTGCCTGTGCAATCGACTGCGCTCTCACAGAAGAGAAAGGAGCAGGGAACAGGCCGTAAATACTAAGAGTAAATTGGATGTTCGGAAGCCCCATTGCTGTGCGTTCTAATGGAGGGGCAGGGTTCTAATGGAGGGGCAGGGAAAAGATGCCAGCTCAGAGCCTTAGCAGCCAGTGTGGTTTGGATTGATACCCCACCTTTCCCTCCTGTAAGGGGACTCAAGGTGGCTGACGAGCTCCTTTCCCTTCCTCTCCCCACAACAGAACCCTTGTGAAGTAGGTGAGGCTGAAAGAGTTCGAAGAGAACTGTGACTAGCCCAAGGTCACCCAGCAGGAATGTAGGCATGGGGAATAAAAGAGAGGAATAAAAGAAGGAAATAAAAAAAATAAATATTGCTTGTTTTGACGTTGTGATCACCCTGCATTGACAGAAAGGAGGCCTTAGAGACGTTCTCAAGAGCTTAGTCCTCACTTGCTGTGATATTCCGCCAAGCTGTCTTGCTCCTCCAGGATCTGCCGGCCGGCAAAGTCGAGGGTGACTTTCCTGGAGAGCCGGGAGGCGTGCCGCAGCTCCCGCAGCTCCCTTTCCCTCTTCTCCAGGGCCTCCCGCTCCTGCTTGGACAGCCACTGGTTGGAGTCCCCCGCAAAATAGTCCGACTCGTCATCGATCACATGAGTCCGGCGCACGCTGCCAATGAAACCGAAGAAAATAGGAGGTGGTCACAAGGTAGCCTGCCTGGGAGAAAGGTATCAGTAAAGCATAGGTGTCAAACTCGCGGCCTTCCAGATGTTATGGATGACAGTTTCCATCATCCCCTGCCAGCGGTAACTGTAGTCCATAACATCTGGAGGGCTGTGAGTTTGACACCGGTGCAGTAAAGGCTCTGTAGGACCGTGGTGGCGAACCTTTGGCACTCCAGATGTTATGGACTACAATTCCCATCAGCCCCTGCCAGCATGGCCAATTGGCCATGCTGGCAGGGGCTGATGGGAATTGTAGTCCATAACATCTGGAGTGCCAAAGGTTCACCACCACTGCTCTAGGACGTCTTACCACATTCCCCACCATTTATTTCAAACCTTTGTCTGCTGTCTTTCACCCAAAGCAGCAAAGATCAAAACAAAATGTGTGTGTATACACACATGTATATGTATACACACACACACATACAGGTGTTGTTTATTCTATATAATGGGGAGGTAAGTGCTAGATAGGTTAGATTGTATGGGTTTCCTCCCGTTATGATATTAGTATTTTTAGGTAGCGAGTTGTTGTATTGCCTGTAGCTTTTTGTAGAGCTACTGTTAGGTATAAATTGATTTATGTATCAGGCTTAGTTTAGGGATTGGATGTTGTATTTTTAGGTTAGGCGCTAGGCTAGGTCGTACTAACGCTGTAGTAATGCTGCTGTAAATTGTTCAGGGGGTTTCAGTCTTGGGACTTTATATTTTTTTGAAGTTCTGGGTACAGAAAAGCGGAGTCGCCATCTGTCGTTTATTCATATTGCTTATTTGTGATGCTAGGATTATCAATGTTTATTTATGTTGCTTATTTGCGATGCTAGGATTAAAGATGTTTGTTGCTGCTTATGATTGTTGTTGTTTGCCACCCCAAGTCCTGTCGGGGAGGGCAGGATACAAGTCGAAAATCAAACAAATAAATAAAAATATAAACACACATACTCCCCTCCCCACAGATATATCTACATAAACATTTAAAACAATTATGCAGAACACAATCACACTAACACAGCTATCCTCTATCATCTATCCTCTACCACAGTGGTGGCAAACCTATGGCACGGGTGCCAGAGGTGGCATTCAGAGCCCTCTCTGTGGGCACGCGAGCACAGAGTTCGTCATGTGGGGGAAATTACCCCCCCCACAGACATTTAGGCTGGCCTGGGCCGCTGGACTTGATGTGCATGCACCTCAGAGAGCAGGGAGGGCTCGGCTGGCAGGCCTGGTGCCTGTGTTCCAGGTGGCTGCCCGGAGAGGGGAGGGGCAGAGGCAGCAGAGATGTTAGAGAGGCACATGTGGGACTTGCTGGAGGCTACAGCAGGCTGGCCCCTGCTCGAGGAGGTTATTCTGGTTAAATTGCCGCGTTGACACTTTGCGATAAATAAGTGGGTTTTGGGGTGCAATTTGGGCACTCGGTCTCGAAAAGGTTCACCATCACTGCTCTATCATCTATCCTCTATCACAGTGGTGGCGAACCTTTGGCACTCCAGATGTTATGGACTACAATTCCCATCAGCCCCTTCCAGCATGGCCAATTAACTGGAAGGGGCTGATGGGAATTGTAGTCCATAACATCTGGAGTGCCAAAGGTTCGCCACCATGGCTCTATCGCCGTGGTGGCGAACCTTTGGCACTCCAGATGTTATGGACTACAATTCCCATCAGCCCCTTCCAGCATGGCCAATTGGCCATGCTGGAAGGGGCTGATGGGAATTGTGGTCCATAACATCTGGAGTGCCAAAGGTTCGCCACCACTGCTCTATCATCTATCCTCTATCCGCTGTATGAGCTCAGAAGAGGTTGCACTCAAACATCTGTGTCTGAAAACAAAGGTCAGACAATGGACCGTGGGCTCAATGCAAAGCTAGTGGTTGGTAGGTTTCCGGTTTCGGGTAGCCAAGGAGTGCGTGCCTCCAATACCAGAGCCGTCCTGCCATCAGGCAAGTCCAGCCAGAGCAGACTCTAGCAGCAAGCGACTGGCCCCCCTTCTGCCAAAGCCTCAGGAAACGTTCTTCAGGACTTCCTTCGAAAGAAACCTGCTAAGCAGGAAACCAAAAGATGCCAGCATTAAACAGGAAGTACCAAGCAAGGCTTGGTGGCCAGCAGTGGAAACTGCACATGTGGCTTCCTTCACCACAAGGAGCCTATGGTTATCTGGACAGCCGCACTTCGTACCTTGTTTTGTCAAACTCCAGCAATTTGTCCTTGTGTTTCACAGCCCCCTCCAGCCCGGCCTTGAGCCGGGCCTCTTGACGGGGGAGTAAGTCCCTGCTGCTGACTTCCACCTTCCCGGAACTCTCAGAGCCTGGAACGCAAATAGGCAAAATAACGCAAATTAATCTCACAACCATTGTGATGAGCAAGAAGAAGAAGAGTTTGGATTTATACCCCACCTTTCTCTCCTGCAAGGAGACTCAAGGTGGCCTACAAGCTCCTTTCCCTTCCCCTCCCCACAACAGACACCTTGGGAGGTAGGGGGGGCTGAGAGAGTTTGGAGAGAACTGTGACTAGCCCAAGGTCACCCAGCAGGAATGTGTAGGAGTGCGGAAACACATCTGGGTCACCAGATAAGCCTCCGCCACTCAGGTGGAGGAGTGGGGAATCAATCCCGGTTCTCCAGATTAGAATCCACCTGCTCTTCACCACAACACCATGCTGGCTCTCAGAGGACATGACTGGTCCAAGGTCACCTGGCAGGTGCCAGAGCAAAGGGGGAACTGAAGCCCGACATGTCATGCAAGTCAGGAGGCTGCAGTGGAAGGGATGGGAGACGAAGGGGGTAACAGCCTCGCAAACTGGATACTTTGGGCACTCCGCTTAGACAGCCGTTAACCTGCATGCATCCCTTGAAACCTTTAAGAGGTGCCCTGGGAATCCTCCCTCCCCCCTGGGAAGGTTCTGACCTCCAAGGAGTTTCTTCAGAAGCTTCTGGCTCTTGTTGGAGTCGCGCTGCAGGATGTCCTGTTCCTCTTTTGTGCACACCTGAGAAAGAGAAGAAAGAACGTGGGTCTCAGAAGCAGCCGCTGAACAACCAGGAGGCGCTTCTCATCACGCACAGCCGGGTACCACCGGCCTACTGCTACCCTGAGGGTTCCCAACCTTTTTGAGCCAACAGGCACCTTTGGACTTCTGACACAGCTTCAAAATGGCTGCTTCAGGAGGCGGAGCCAATCACAAAATGGTTGCTGCAGCTTACCTCCAGTCAATCAGTGCTGCGGTGCCAGCAGATGTCCAAGCAATGTTTTTTCAAAGTCTGCACCGCCCGTCAAATCTCCAAAGGCCAAATCAGAAGTATGGCTTGGCCAAAGCCCCACCTGGCCCTGCCTACTTTCTAAAAGCACTTGGCAGGTGTCAGGAAAGATGTCACCAGCTATCACAGGACCCAGGAGAGCCATGCTGGGAAACCCAAATGAACCAAATCTTAAGCTGACTGGCAGAGGTTCTCTGGATGGTGTCTCTCACAGGTCTTCTCCCGCCTCATCGCTGGACAACCAGAGACAACCTGGACCCTTCTACATGCAAGGTAAATGCTTATGTATTTGCTAAAATGTTTACATCCTGCCTTTCTTCATGGGTCAAGGCAGCTTGTGTACCGAGCTGTGGCTCCTCCCAATGAATGTATTCTCATTGCTTTTATCAATATGCATAATTGACAAAGAGGTCAAGGACCAGAGGCACATTTCCAGGGCTACACAAAGAAGAACTGTTCACTGACGATAAAAATGCAATATATTTACACATGTGGTTAGAATGCGAAGAGGTTAAAAGATTATGGAAATACGTCTTGCCGTATATAGGAAAATATGTAAACGTAAAAATAAGGATAAATATAGACTCATTACTCCTAGGTACAATGGACAATAAAGAAATAGAACAGAGACAGAGGATACTATTTAAATTAATGATAAGAGCCGTCCATGCTCTAATAGCATTAGGATGGAAAGATAAAAATATATGGACTATACAGAAATGGTTGGAATATGTATGGAAGCAAGTACAACTAGAAATCTTTGGAATAATGGCAAGAAACCAGATATGGCAGGATAAACAAATGGACATGCTGACGATTTGGACGGAATTTACAGATTGGCTGACTGAAGTTGGAATTACAGAAGATAAGTGGAAAAGAAGAGTTTGAAAGAATGAACCTGCCGCTGCACATTTGAAGAAGAGAAGAAGAGGAGTTTGGATTTATATCCCCCCCTTTCTCTCCTGCAGGAGACTCAAAGGGGCTGACAATCTCCCTGCCCTTCCCCCCTCACAACAAACACCCTGTGAGGTAGGTGGGGCTGAGAGAGCTCCAAGAAGCTGTGACTAGCCCAAGGTCACCCAGCTGACGTGTGTGGGAGTGTACAGGCTAATCTGAATTCCCCAGATCAGCCTCCACAGCTCAGGCGGCAGAGCTGGGAATCAAACCCGGTTCCTCCAGATTAGATACACGAGCTCTTAACCTCCTACGCCACTGCTGAAGAGAAAAAGACGGAACTGGGGGGGGGGGGGGGTTGAGGGAGGGTAAAACAGGGTAAAAGGATATTACGGATGTAACAAAAGGTTGCAAACTGTATGTAAATATACAAATCCAAACTATCAATTAAAAATGATTTTTTTAAAAAACTGTTCACTGACAGTGCAGTCCTAAACACAGTCAGGCCCTTTTAAGCCTTGCGACTTCAACCGATTTAAAGGCTGTAACCAGAGGTGGGATCCAACCAGTTCTCACCACTTCTCTAGAAGTGGTTACTAATTTTTTTCTGAGTGCCGAGAAGGAGTTACTAAAGCAACCTCCCTGCCCAATAGGGACTGCAGGTGCGTGTGTGCGGCGGCGCCACTGTTTGAATCCCACCACCATCGGAACCTGTTATTAAAATGTTTGGATCCCACCACTGGCTGTAATTCTGTTAAGGATCGTCACTGTTAGAAAGAGATCCTGGCTCATTCCGCACATGCAGAATAATGCACTTTCAAACTGCTTTCAGTGCTCTTTGAAGCTGTGCGGAATGGCAAAATCCACTTGTAAACAGTTGTGAAAGTGGTTTGAAAACGCATTATTCTGCGTGTGCGGAAGGGGCCCCAGAGACCAGCCAAAGGTCTGGTCTTTATCGGTTGCTTCTCTTTGCAAGGCCTCTTGGGATAAGACATCTTCACAAATGCTTTCCAAGTGGGGAAAAACCCCTGCATACCGGGAGAATAAGTCCAGGCTTATATTCAAGATATATTCCTATGATAAGCACAGGCAACTTGCCTGATTAACAGCTTGCCTTGGGACAGATGATAAATTTTGCTCCTACCCCCAAGCAGTGAGAAGCTGCTGAACAAAACCAGCCCCACACAGAACCAGCTACAGCTACGCAAAGGGAAGACACCAACGGAAGGCGGTTACGTACCAGAGTGCCACAGAACAAGCAGGGACCGGAGCCCTCTTGTTCGCAGACGATGCGCCCGCACGTCAGGCAGTTGTTGAGGAGTTTGTGCTTCTGGGCCAGACACTCGCAGGGGTGGCGCCCGGGGAGCATGACAGCCAGTTTGTCTTGCCCTTCCTTCGTGTACAAGTTGACGTATTTGGCCTTCTTCTTGGAGGAAGTGTTGCCGCTGCTGTTCATCTCTTGGGCCTAACTCGTCACAGAAAAACAAAACAAAAAACATTTCAAGGAACTGCTGGAAGAGGAAACGGCTGAACTGGAATTCACCATTTGGGCTGGTCACGTAGCGGTCATGGATGATTCTATAAAGGCAAAAAAAGAAATACAGAGCGGTCCCCCCCATCAGATGCTCCAGTCATTGGTATTTGTACTGAAGGTGTTTCAACAAATGAGGGAATATGTTACCTTCTACCTGCCCTGCCTTGAATAGCCCCAAGCTAATCCTATCTCAGTGATGGCGAACCTTTTTGAGACCGAGTGCCGAAATTGCAACCCAAACCCCGCTTATTTATCTCAAAGTGCCAACCCGGCAATTTAACCTGAATGCTGAGGTTTTAGTTTAGAAAAAAACGTTTGGCTCCCTCTTCCTCTGCCCCACCCGCTCGAGCAGGGGCCAGCCTGCTCTAGCCTCCAGCAAGTCCCGCGCGCACCGCTCTGTGCCTCTCTAGCATCTCTGTCTCCTCTGCGCCCCCCCCCCACCCTCGGGCAGCAGCCACCCAGAGCACAGGCACCAGGCCTGTCATGCTCAGTGGCCCAGACCAGCCTAGATGTGTGTGTGTGGGGGGGGGTGATTTTTCCGCTCCCCACATGACGAACTCTGTGTGCGCGTGCCCACAGAGAGGGCTCCGAGTGCCACCTCTGGCACCCGTGCCATCGGTTCGCCATCACTGTCCTATCTTGTCACACTTTGGAACCTAAGCAGAATCAGCCTGGCTAGTATTTGGATGGGAGACCTCCAAAAAGACAAGCAATGGAAAACCATCTCTGAACCAAAGTGGTGAAAGGTCTGTAGTCCATGACCTACGAGGAGAGACTTAAGAGAGCTGGGGATGTTTAGTTTGGTGAAGAGAAGGCTAAGAGGTGACATGATAGCCATGTTTAGATATTTGAAGGGATGTCATGTTGGTGAGGGAGCAAGCTCGTTTTCTGCGACCCCAGAGACTAAGACCAGGAGCAATGGGTTCAAGGTGTTTTGAAGATACGCAGTGTAAGTGTTTTTAAAAAGTTTTAAAAACTACCCTTTCATGTTAAAACTTTAAAAGTTGGGCTCCTGCCTTTCTAGCAAGCACCCACAGAGCAAACAGTAAATGCACCCACCTTGGCTAAATCAAGAGGAGTTTTCACTTCTTCTGTCGGCTGGTCGGTTTCAATGTGAACAAGGGCTTCCTGCTTGTTCCTCCCTTTGCGTCGTCCCCTCTTGGCCTGGTCTCCTGACCGAGGACCCTCTGACGTATCTAAAAGTTATACACAAGGTCATATATAAAGATTGTATGGAAGAGAACCACAACAGCTTCAACCACTTCGTGTGCCCTCCCTCCCCTTTTCTGAAATGTCTAAGTCAGGGGTAGGGAACCTGCGGCTCTCCAGATGTTCAGGAACTACGATTCCCATCAGCCCCTACCAGCATGGCCAATTGGCCATGCTGACAGAGGCTGATGAGAATTGTAGTTCCTGAACATCTGGAGAGCCGCAGGTTCCCTACCCCTGGTCTAAGTAAACAGCAACATATGGTGGGGCATCATCACACTTACAGCTCAGCCATACGTTGCTGGCTAGGAGCCATTAATTTAGGGCAACATGCAAGCGTAGTGATGCCAGGTCAGGCACGGCATTCACCTAAACACTATGGAAAAGGGGTGTCCAGACGGGTTGTTTGAAAAACAACGGAGTGACTGGCATACATGATAAGTGGATTCAGTCCAAAATGTTGGCATTGTGGTGAAAAAAAAATGCAATTTACATACATATGTGGTTGGAATGCAAAGAGGTTAAACAATTGTGGCAACAAGTTATATTGTATATAGAGAAATATGTCAAAGTTAAAATAACGGTAAATATAGACCTATTACTTATAGGTATAATGGAAAACAAACAAATAGAACAAAGGAAGAGGACATTTTTTTAAATGATGGTAAGAGCAACTCAAGAGTACCAATTTCTCCTGAGCAAAGCGCAAAGCTCTTGCTCTCTAATATTCTTTGGGATTATCCCTCAGAAATCTAGCCCTGCTATATACCTGCAACAACTTATTAATTACAATTGCAGATGGGTCATGACTAGAGCAAGGTGTAACTCTTTTCCGTCAGCACATCTTCAAGGTCGCTTCTCTGGTATTCCACAAAATGAGCGTCGCTGTCAATTTTGTCCTGATACAACTGATACACTTTCTCATATTCTGCTTCATTGTTCAAAGTACAACAACATCAGAACCGATTTGAGAACTGTGTTACCAACAGGATTTATGCTCCTCTCTGATAAAATAAAAATGGCTAAGCTTCTAAATAGCTCTAGTTTTGAAATATCTGAAGCTGTTGCTATGTTTTTGCTCTGTGTACTGCAAGTTGAGCAATAATGATCTTTTTATTGTATTTGAAATTCTTGGCACTGGTTTCATGCCTAATAAAGGTTTTGGATTTGGATTTGGTAAGAGCAACCCACACTTTAATAGCGTTGGGATGGAAAGATAAAAGAATATGGTCTATACAGAAGTGGCTGGAACACGTATGGGAACAAGTACAACTAGAAATTTTTGGAATAATGTCAAGAAACCAAACATGGCAAGAAAAACAAATGGACATGATGAGGATTTGGACTGAATTTACAGAATGGTTCAGTGAAGTTGGAATCAAAGAAGAATACTGGAAAAGGAGAATGGAAGGAATGAACCTGCTGCTGCACGCTTAAAGAAAAGAAGAGAAAAGATTGAGGGTAAGGGTGGGGAAAAAGGGGTAAAATGATATTATGGATGTATTATAATGTTGAAATTAGAAATGTAAAAAGAACCAAAATATCCATTAATTTTTTTTAAAAAAAAAAGAGAAACAACGGAGTGCATTGTACGTTGGTTACAGAAGGGAGTTATCTGGGTTAAGATAATCAGAGGAGGCAATGACATCAGGAGTCTTCTTGTAGCTGGAAATGAGTATCCGTTCAGCAGGACTACTGTATCATGTTGAGGACACATTCTTCCTGGGCTGTGGAGCTGAAAATATGCTGAGAGCATGAGGACAAGAAAACAATTCCTGGAAGTTTCTTGTAAATAGACCTGACTATTGCCAGAGAATGGGCTGTCCCATCTCTGCAACCTCAGCATTGCCTTTTTAGGCTGGCATGAGGGCAAGGATACTTAAGAATAAGCATCCCCCCCCCCCAACTATGCCAGGGCAGTATGGTAACAGGTGTGATTCTACTTAGCATTGCCAGGTAGGTTTCTCATACTAGCTAGCAAAGCACAGAACATGCTGATAAGAGACGGAACTCATGTAAAGAACCAGTTGGTTTCTTTTTAACAAGTTTACTTTAACAGAAAAAGCAGAAAAGAGAGACAACAGAAAGCACTTTAAAACAAAAAGGGATGGATCCCGTCCTAACCTTTATCATTCCACAACATTATAAAGATAATCTGATGCTCAATATATTTATGATTGCTTGGATTTATATCCCACCTTTCTCTCCCGTAAGGAGACTCAAGGTGGCTTTCAAGCTCCCTTCCCCTCCCCACAACAGACTCCTTGTGAGGGAGGTGGGGCTGAGAGGGCTCCCAAGAACTGTGACTAGCCCAAGGTCACCCGGCAAGAACGTAGGAGTGTGGAAACACATCTGGTTCACCAGACAAGCCTCTGCCACTCAGGTGGAGGAGTGGGGAATCAAACCCGGTTCTCCAGATCAGAATTCACCTGCCCTTAACCACCACACCATTAGTATAAGACTCGTATACTAATAAAGTGATAAGAAACCCTTTCTGATCGTCACTGGCTTCCTTTAAGTCTGAAATTACTGGTGTTACTAGGATGGCACCTTTAGACGGTAGCGTATCCATATAATGTACAAGCTGCAGCCTGCTTGCGGGCCCCTTCTCACTGGGCCTGTGAGTCAGGGCCTGAGACCTCACTGCCTCAAAGCCCGGGCCTGACGGCCCCACTTGTGGGAACTACTAACTCCATTCAAGTCTAATTCTTTCATTTGTTAACACGATTCTAAGGGAATCAACAGCGTTCTAATGAATAAAGGACTAGGTTTTATGTTGCAGACAACATAGCTGATCAGAAGCATACTCCCTTCTGCTTACCTTCTTTTTTCCGATAAAGCGGCAATGGGTCAGATGTCGTGGTCTGGCAGGATCTTTGCCATCTGGCTACCAGCTCCTCCACAAACTGCTTCTTCCTGCCATCTGTTCCCTGGACAAGGTCAGCAACATACTCCCGGATCTCCTCCTCATTCTCAATACATAAGATGTATCTAAAACGGACGGGAGAGAAAGCTTGTGTTTTTGTATCTAACGAAGGTTACAGCCCCAGTTCTGCTAGCATTTCATCTTCCATATTCAGGCACTGTTGACACTGGGAAACTGCAATAGCAAAGCATGTGAGTATGGCTGTATGAGACATTTTCTTTGCCACTAGCTAACAGCTGGGGGACAATCAGGAATTCAACAGGCCGGCAGGCCTCCCCTGTTGAACACCTGTCTTTCTCCTCCGATGAAGGACAGCTAGGTGGTAAAACTGTATGAGGCCTTTCCTGTGCCACTAGCTAACAGCTGGGTGACAATCAGGAATTTAACAGGTCGGCTGGCCTCCCCTGTTGAACATCTGTCTTCTCCTCCGATGAAGGAAAGCTAGGTGGTAAAACTGTATGAGGCCTTTCCTGTGCCACTAGATAACAGCTGGGGGACAATCAGGAATTCAACAGGTCGGCAGGCCTCCCCTGTTGAACACCTGTCTTTCTCCTCCGATGAAGGACAGCTAGGTGGTGAAACTGTATGAGGCCTTTCTTGTGCCACTAGCTAACAGCTGGGTGACAATCAGGAATTCAACAGGTTGGCTGACCTCACCTGTTGAACACCTGTCTTTCTCCTCCGATGAAGGACAGCTAGGTGGTAAAACTGTATGAGGCCTTTCCTGTGCCACTAGATAACAGCTGGGGGACAATCAGGAATTCAACAGGTCGGCAGGCCTCCCCTGTTGAACACCTGTCTTTCTCCTCCGATGAAGGACAGCTAGGTGGTGAAACTGTATGAGGCCTTTCTTGTGCCACTAGCTAACAGCTGGGTGACAATCAGGAATTCAACAGGTTGGCTGACCTCACCTGTTGAACACCTGTCTTTCTCCTCCGATGAAGGACAGCTGGGTGGTAAAACTGTATGAGGCCTTTCCTGTGCCACTAGATAACAGCTGGGGGACAATCAGGAATTCAACAGGTCGGCTGGCCTCCCCTGTTGAACACCTGCATTTCTCCTCCGATGAAGGAAAGCTAGGTGGCAAAACTGTAGGAGCCATTTCCTGTGCCACTAGTGAACAGCTGGGTGACAATCACGAATTCAACAGGTTGGCTGACCTCACCTGTTCAATACCTGCCTTTCTCCTCCGATGAAGGACAGCTAGGTGGCAAAACTGTATGAAGCCTTTCCTGTGCCACCAGCTAACAGCTGGGTGACAATCAGGAATTCAACAGGTCGGCTGACCTCACCTGTTCAATACCTGCCTTTCTCCTCCAATGAAGGACAGCTAGGTGGCAAAACTGTATGAAGCCTTTCCTGTGCCACTAGCTAACAGCTGGGTGACAATCAGGAATTCAACAGGTCGGCTGACCTCACCTGTTCAATACCTGCCTTTCTCCTCCAATGAAGGACAGCTAGGTGGCAAAACTGTATGAGGCCTTTCCTGTGCCACTAGCTAACAGCTGGGTGACAATCAGGAATTCAACAGGTCGGCTGACCTCCCCTGTTGAACACCTGCCTTTCTCCTCCGATGAAGGACAGCTAGGTAGTAAAACTGTATGAGGCCTTTCCTGTGCCACTAGATAACAGCTGGGGGACAATCAGGAATTCAACAGGTCGGCAGGCCTCCCCTGTTGAACACCTGTCTTTCTCCTCCGATGAAGGACAGCTAGGTGGTGAAACTGTATGAGGCCTTTCTTGTGCCACTAGCTAACAGCTGGGTGACAATCAGGAATTCAACAGGTTGGCTGACCTCACCTGTTGAACACCTGTCTTTCTCCTCCGATGAAGGACAGCTAGGTGGTAAAACTGTATGAGGCCTTTCCTGTGCCACTAGATAACAGCTGGGGGACAATCAGGAATTCAACAGGTCGGCTGGCCTCCCCTGTTGAACACCTGCATTTCTCCTCCGATGAAGGAAAGCTAGGTGGCAAAACTGTAGGAGCCATTTCCTGTGCCACTAGTGAACAGCTGGGTGACAATCACGAATTCAACAGGTTGGCTGACCTCACCTGTTCAATACCTGCCTTTCTCCTCCAATGAAGGACAGCTAGGTGGCAAAACTGTATGAAGCCTTTCCTGTGCCACTAGCTAACAGCTGGGTGACAATCAGGAATTCAACAGGTCGGCTGACCTCACCTGTTCAATACCTGCCTTTCTCCTCCAATGAAGGACAGCTAGGTGGCAAAACTGTATGAGGCCTTTCCTGTGCCACTAGCTAACAGCTGGGTGACAATCAGGAATTCAACAGGTCGGCTGACCTCCCCTGTTGAACACCTGCCTTTCTCCTCCGATGAAGGACAGCTAGGTGGCAAAACTGTATGAGGCCTTTCCTGTGCCACTAGATAACAGCTGGGGGACAATCAGGAATTCAACAGGTCGGCAGGCCTCCCCTGTTGAACACCTGTCTTTCTCCTCCGATGAAGGACAGCTAGGTGGTGAAACTGTATGAGGCCTTTCTTGTGCCACTAGCTAACAGCTGGGTGACAATCAGGAATTCAACAGGTTGGCTGACCTCACCTGTTGAACACCTGTCTTTCTCCTCCGATGAAGGACAGCTAGGTGGTAAAACTGTATGAGGCCTTTCCTGTGCCACTAGATAACAGCTGGGGGACAATCAGGAATTCAACAGGTCGGCTGGCCTCCCCTGTTGAACACCTGCATTTCTCCTCCGATGAAGGAAAGCTAGGTGGCAAAACTGTAGGAGCCATTTCCTGTGCCACTAGTGAACAGCTGGGTGACAATCACGAATTCAACAGGTTGGCTGACCTCACCTGTTCAATACCTGCCTTTCTCCTCCGATGAAGGACAGCTAGGTGGCAAAACTGTATGAGGCCTTTCCTGTGCCACTAGCTAACAGCTGGGTGACAATCAGGAATTCAACAGGTCGGCTGACCTCACCTGTTCAATACCTGCCTTTCTCCTCCAATGAAGGACAGCTAGGTGGCAAAACTGTATGAGGCCTTTCCTGTGCCACTAGCTAACAGCTGGGTGACAATCACGAATTCAACAGGTCGGCTGACCTCACCTGTTCAATACCTGCCTTTCTCCTCCAATGAAGGACAGCTAGGTGGCAAAACTGTATGAGGCCTTTCCTGTGCCACTAGCTAACAGCTGGGTGACAATCACGAATTCAACAGGTCGGCTGACCTCACCTGTTCAATACCTGCCTTTCTCCTCCAATGAAGGACAGCTAGGTGGCAAAACTGTATGAGGCCTTTCCTGTGCCACTAGCTAACAGCTGGGTGACAATCACGAATTCAACAGGTCGGCTGACCTCACCTGTTCAATACCTGCCTTTCTCCTCCGATGAAGGACAGCTAGGTGGCAAAACTGTATGAGGCCTTTCCTGTGCCACTAGCTAACAGCTGGGTGACAATCACGAATTCAACAGGTCGGCTGACCTCACCTGTTCAATACCTGCCTTTCTCCTCCGATGAAGGACAGCTAGGTGGCAAAACTGTATGAGGCCTTTCCTGTGCCACTAGCTAACAGCTGGGTGACAATCACGAATTCAACAGGTCGGCTGACCTCCCCTGTTGAACACCTGCCTTTCTCCTCCGATGAAGGACAGCTAGGTGGCAAAACTGTATGAGGCCTTTCCTGTGCCACTAGCTAACAGCTGGGTGACAATCAGGAATTCAACAGGTCGGCTGACCTCCCCTGTTGAATACCTGCCTTTCTCCTCTGATGAAGGACAGCTAGGTGTCATTGGGACAAACCAGGGGCATAGTTTCCTTGCCAGGTCAAAGTGCAGACCCTAATCTTGCCCGGAAGGCTCCTTCCCCGCTACTGACAGCCCAGCCCGACCCTCCAGCCCGGGCCCTCCCTTGCCATCCCCCCGCGGCTCACTGGACGAGCTCCTCGCCGACATCGAGCCCGAAGACGCCGCGGAGCTGCTCCATGCACCAGGCCACCAGCCCCCCGGACGTCGCCATCGCCGCTTCGGAGCCGGGAGGGGGGAAGGGAATCTCTGGTGCACCGCGGGTGCCACGCGCTCTTCCGGCCGGCCGGCAACCGTGACCACGTGAGTCAATAGTTCCGGGATTAATCGTCCCTGAATCTTATAATCTTCTCACAATACTAGAACCAGGGGGCATCCATTGAAAATGCTGGGGGAAAGAATTAGGACTAATAAAAGGAAACACTTCTTCACGCAACGTGTGATTGGTGTTTGGAATATGCTGCCACAGGGGGTGGTGATGGCCACTAACCTGGATAGCTTTAAAAGGGGCTTGGACAGATTGATGGAGGAGAAGTCGATCTCTGGCTCCCAATCTTGATCCTCTTTGATCTGACATTGCAAATGCCTTAACAGTCCAGGTGCTCGGGAGCAACAGCCGCAGAAGGCCATTGCTTTCACCTCCTGCATGTGAGCTCCTAAAGGCACCTGGTGGGCCACTGCGAGTAGCAGAGAGCTGGACTAGATGGACTCTGGTCTGATCCAGCTGGCTTGTTCTTATGTTCTTATAATAAGGATACCAGTCTCCCGGAATCAATGGCAGCTCTTCTCCAGACTACAGAGATGATGATGATGAAGAAGAGTTTGGATTTATACCCCACCTTTCTCTCCTGTAAGGAGACTCAAGGAGGCTGACAAGCTCCTTTCCCTTCCTCACCCCACTACAGACATCTGGTGAGGTAGGTGGGGCTTAGAGAGTCAGGAGAGAACTGTGACTAGCTCAAGGCCACCCAGCAGGTTTCCGTGGCACAAGTATTTTTCCAAAATAAGTTACAGGCAGTCTCTGTCTGCAGGCTTATAATCACAGCCTTAGGATGTAAAAGAAGAAGAGTTTGGATTTGTAGCCCACCTTTTCTCTCCTGTAAGGAGACTCAAGGCGGCTGACAACCTCCTTTCCCTTTTTCTCCCCACAACAGACACCGGGTGAGGTAGGTGGGGCTGAGAGAGTCGGGAGAGAACTGTGACTAGCCCAAGGTCACCCAGCAGCGAAAACACATTTGGTTCACCAGGTAAGCCTCCGCCACTCAGGTGAAGGAGTGGGGGATCAAACCCAGATTAGAATCCAACTCCTCTTAACGATGACACCATGGCTGGCTCTCAACAAGATAAAATGCCAGAGAAACCAACCGCTGTTTTCTCCAGGATAATTGACCTGGGTCATCTGGAGCTCAACTGTAATAGTGGGAGATCTCCAAACCGCAGTGGAGGTTGGCAGCCCTAAAGGTAGAGGAACGCCTGGTCTGTGTGACTGGCAAGCTTCCACAACTGAATGGAGATTTGAACTTGAGTCCACCCTCTAACCACTATGCTGCATTGTGTATTTCGAACAATTTGATCCAAACAGATAAAACAGCCACAAGCAGCAATACAAGATTTTGACAGTCAGAATTCATTCCTCAGGGTGGGCAGATGATGCCCTGTCCTGTATTCGCCCCCCCCCCCCCAAAAAACCCCACACACAAATGCAACAAGCTGCCTTACATTGAATCAGAGCACTGATCCATCAAAGTCAGTATTGTCTACTCAGGCTGGCAGCCGCTCTCCAGGGCTGCAAGCACCTACTACCTAATCTCTTTAACTGGAGATGCTAGTGGTTGAACCTATGACCTAGATGCAGCTATACCACTGAGCCACAGACCTTCCAGAAGAGACCTTTGAACTGTCCAGGTTCGCTGCTACTTCTACACGAAAGTATGGCTGTTCAAACAAGAGGTTTCTGGTGAATCAAAGACAGTGATCCATCAGAAGGGACAACAGGGACCTTGAACTGTTAGCACCTGGATAGTAGGCAGAATTGTAGCTCTTGCAACAACAAACAAAACCTTTATTGGCATAGATTGATCATACAATAGACACAATAAAATAAGTCTCATAAGGCCAGGACCTGTAACCAAAACTGAGCAATCTTCTCCAGAGTGAAATAATCATCACTGCTCAGAAGCCGCATGACAGCACGGCTTAAAGGACCGTTAGTCTTGGATAAGAGAGAACAACCATCTCTAAACAGAGAATATTTTGGGCAAATGAACCTTTGGCACTCCAGATGTTATGGACTACAATTCCCATCGGCCCTGCCAGCATGGCCAATTGGCCATACTGGCAGGGGCTGATGGGAATTGTAGTCCATAACACCTGGAGTGCCAAAGGTTTGCCGCCACGGGAATAGAATGTATTCAAGAGTTTTGACAGAAGTGGAGTAGTTTGTGCAGACTCTACCCGACTGGGGTAGTTCTAGTTAAATTATGATACTTATTTGTAAATGTGCATTTCTGAATGTGAATTTTCCTATACTGATTTTGTTTGGGATGGCATTGTAAGTGTTCACTCTAGAACAGGGGTGGGCAATTATTTTTTCCATGGGGCCGCATAAGAAACAGAAAATATTGTGGAGGGCCGGGCCAAAAGGCTGAAAATTCTGCATAATAGGGGCTGATAAGTGACAGACAGGTGCACAGATCAACTTGGAATCAGTGGCAACAGTTCTGCATACAACACTATTTGGCACAAAGAATCACAGGCTTAACCTACCTGCATAGTTGTCCACTGTGACAATCAAACAAGTGGGGAGACTTAAGTGGGGAGACTTAAGTCCCTACTTTTTTCATCGACTGGTGCTTTTGAAAGCCCCGCAGAAGCCGGTTGCCTTGGCTGCCGGCTTCTGCGGGGCTTTCAAAGGCGCCTCGCTCCCCAGCAAGGCAGGGGGGCCAGTCAGGGTCATTTGGCGGGCCGGATGTGGCCCGTGGGCCGTATAATGCCCAGGTCTGCTCTAGAATATGCTATCAGCATAGTCTAAACTCCTGAACAGTGTGTGTTCAGGAAGGGAGTGTTAAGCTTCTGATGGCTAAAAACTGGAGACAAGAAATGTCTCTTTCTGTCTGGAAAATGCATCTCGTTACATTTGAAAGTGTGTAGCGAAAGGTTGTTTTCCACCCTTTGCCTGATTCAGCAAAACAATTATTTTTAGTCTGTGGATGGGAAAGTCCCTGTGTATGAAAACAAAAAAGATACTGAGCAAATGTTACACATTGCAAGAGGCAGACTGCAATGGGAAAGAATTTCACTCCTCGCCCTTTTGGGAGCCGGAGTGGCAAGAACTATTTTGAATGGGTTTTCCAGCTGGCTACCAAAATAACTTGTGCATGTGCTTTTTAACATAGAAATTGCAATAATTAGCATGAGGCTTTTTAAAGTACAGGTGATTTGGTTAGCAATCCAACTTTCAAAGGTGAAATGTTCTGAAAAAATTGTGCTAATAAGTTTGCTAGTCTTTAAGGGGCCAGAGGCCTGTTATTTTTAAACTGAACTGAAATTCTTACATCTTAAATTAGATTGACTACGTGGTACAGAAATAAAATTGTTCCCCATTTAACTTGCATTATAGCACTTCAGTCATGAGAGTATGTTGTCAGATTCCATCTGTCTTCCCCTGATTTATACTGCAGTTCAACTCATATGGATTTCCCTGCCACAGTCTGAGTGCATTTAATGCATTTGATGAAGTTGCGTCTCTGGCCTATGACAGCTTATTCCACAATCAACAAGTTAACCACTGCCTTCACTCTTGTTATCTTATTGCTGCTGAGGAACACGATTACTCCTCACTTAATGGGACTAAAGTGGTTTGGAACCAATTAAGCTAGTTTAACACCATAATGGATGGAACTGTAAAAGCAATCTGCCTTAAACCACTTTAGGCCCATTGACTTCAATTGGTTTTAAATTCAATTACTCCGGCTGCATTTTGGGTTTGAATGGAAGTGTTAATCTTTCCGGGGAGATAGCAGGGAAAGCGTTTAGCACCTGAAAGAGTTTTACATTCACTAATCCAGCAAAGGGATTTAAAGTTAGAGTCCCGGCTGCTTTGCTTAGGTGTGTGGTGTTTGTGGTAGGCATGTAAGT
This sequence comes from Sphaerodactylus townsendi, assembly GCF_021028975.2. NCBI lineage: Eukaryota > Metazoa > Chordata > Lepidosauria > Squamata > Sphaerodactylidae > Sphaerodactylus > Sphaerodactylus townsendi. The sequence continues at coordinate 973,535 of NC_059441.1, forward strand.
TTCATCAATGATTGGTTATTTATTTGATTGATTTATATCCTGGTCTTCCCCACTGCAGAACACCTCACAACATTATAAATGAATAAATTTATGATACAATGATACAATTTATTTTAATTGAGGCTAAAGCCATCCTAAGTAGAGTTAAACCTGTCCAAGCTTTAGAGATGCCTGTTCCTCTATACCAGGGGTAGGGAACCTTTAACACTCAAAGAGCCATTTGGACCCGTTTTCCACGGGAAAAGAAAACACTTGGAGCCGCAAATAATTTTTGACATTTAAAATAAAGATAACACTGTATATATTGGGCTTTTTTACCTTTTACTCCACTCATTCTGAGAAGTGCATGGATGCACCCGCCCTGCTGCCTGCAGGGCGGGCAAGGATGGGGCCAGCGGCTTGGCCTTGCCGGCCGCCGAGAAAGCGCCCGCCCCGCTCAAACAAGGCGGGCGAGAGGGGAAGCCCGTGACACTGCCCAGCCGGCCGCGGGCAATTGGTGCGCCCGCTCTGCTGCCTGCAAGGATGAAGCCGGCGGCTCGGCCTCGCCAGCCACCGGTAAAGCGCCCGCCCCACTCCAACGGGGTGGGCGAGAGGGGAAGCGCGCGGCCCAGCCGGCCGTGGGCAATTGGTGCGCCCGCCCTGCTGCATACAGGGCAAGCAAGGATGAAGCCGCCGGCTCGGCTCGTGGAGCTGCAGTGCAAGGGCAGAAGAGCCGCATGCGGCTCTTGAGCCGCAGGTTCCCTACCCCTGCTCTATACAGTACTCAGGAGTAATGCTTATTGTCTTGTGAAAATAGGTAGAAATAACAGGGAAAAGAGAATGTGAGAATGCTGCAAACTTTCTTTTAGAAATAATGAAAGGGTAATAGCCTTTTTTAAAAAAAAAGTTCTATATACACCATATATTTCTGTAGTTTTTGTTTGCTGAGGACTTTGTTCCTTTTTTACCTTTAAATGCCAATAAAGCTTCTTCTTGTTGTGGTTGTTAACAAGGAAAAGAGTGGTGGACAAGCTTCTACAATAAACACTACTTTGTATTGGCAGGGATAAGTGGTTCCCCTTCCCCTTTAAACACAGGAGCCATTCAAAACCAAGACGCCTCAAACTCCTTCCCCATGTTACTCTGATCGTCTTAACCTCGTGGACACAAGCTCTGCTTCCATGTTACAGTGAACATTTTGACTGTATCTGTCTATACCAGTTTGCAAGAAGGAGACTTAGTTTAAATTTGAATGAAGTTACACCATTTAGGCTTCTGCAAATAGAGAGACTTGTTTTAGGTATGACTATTCCCAGGTGCCAGGGTATCTCACAAGAGGGCCTTGATGGGTTTTGAGTGGCACATATTTCTCTCTGTCATATGTGATGGGTTTCTTTTGATGTAGTTACCGACGCAACTTTGAAAATCCTACAAGACCATTGATTTTTGCTCAGTCACATGCCCTTCTCCTAATGCTGAAGGTCTCCACGTTCCTTTGAATAAAATTATTTATTTATTTTATTTCTGTGTGTTGGTCTGTGCGTTCTGGCGAGTTTGCAGCAAGATACACTCCTGCAAGGGTGTTGTTTCATTCTAGTTTTATTTACTCTTGTGCTCCGGCGAGGGCACCTTTTCTTTTACTGCTCTATTAGTTTTATTTACAAAAAAGGCTCTTGGGCCCCTTCTGCACATGCCGAATAAGGCACTTTCAATCCACTTTCACAATTGTTTGCTAGTGGACTTTGCTATTCCGCACAGTCAAATACAGCGGCAAAGTGGATTGAAAGTGCATTATTCTGCATATGCGGAAGGGGCCTTGGATGGTCCAAGCTTTGGCTGGGCAGCATCCTCAAACTGCGCGCTCCTAACATTTAGAACCAGTACCTGGACAAACGGTTTCAATCGCCTGCTCGGCTGGACACGCGTTGAACGTAACGTGAGAACTACTCAACGCGCGTATAAAAGAAAAAGGTCAAGGGCAGATCCCCTGTGCAACAGAGTTCGCCGCGACTTGTGAACAGAGCTACATTATCCAGGAGGGACGGGCGCCTTCATCCTCCTCCCCAAACAGCCTTTCATTCATAATTTTTAAAAAAGCTTCCGGATTGTTAGTGCAAAACTGCGCTCCAGCCGCGGACTTCACTGTGATTGGCCAATCGGGGGCTGCGGCCGGGCCAATGGGAGCAGGGCGCGCGCGCGGGAACTACAACTTGCGGGACCTTGAAAGGGGAGCCCTGTCCGGAGCCGCGCGCCGTTTTTAAGCTGCATTGGGCAGGCCGGAGTTTTGCTTTGCTGCGACATGGTGCGGACCAAGGCCGACTGCGGGGGGACCGGAGGAGCTTATCGGAAAGGTGGGGCGGGGTCGTCATCCTTATCTGCGTGAACGGAGGAGACTGCAGCAAATGCAAAAGTTCAAAGCGGGGGTTGGCGGGTCTGCCTTGCAAGGGCGGTTTTATTTATGATGAATTTTGGGAAGCTAAACCACAGAGACCAGGACAGCTTAGTAAACACAAGGCTTCTGTTTGGGGTTTAAAGTCCTTTACATGTTGAATTGGGAGTGGAATCTCATTGACTGCAGTAGGACTTACTTTTTAGTAAGTATGAACAAGACTGCGTTGTCAGGGCGTGAAATCTGGGATGGAAAAGCTTGATTTTTTTTGCTTTGAGACCTATTTGTGGTTTGCAGCCTGAGGGGGTTACTTCAGAGGTGGGATCCAACCAGCTCTCACCACTTCTCTAGAAGTGGTTACTAATTTTTTCTGAGTGCTGAGAAAGGGTTATTAAAGCAACCTCCCTGCCCAATAGGGACTGGAGGTGAGTGTGTGAGGTGGCGCCACTGTTTGAATCCCACCACCATCGGAACCTGTTATTAAAAATTTTGGATTCCACCACTGAGTTACTTCCCAGTTTGAACAAGGCCCCCATTGCAAAATAATAGTGCAGTATTTTATTTTTTTTAATCCAGTACTCTTAAAGTGTTCAATCTCATGACTGGCCCAAATGTATTCTACATTACCTTGAAGATTTAGAGTACCCCCTAGTTGATAGAATGCTGTAACTGTTAGTTATTCATGTTTGCACAACCCTCAATGTTTTGTAACTTGTGCATGTTTCTAACATCCCTGTTTTCACATCTTTATTTCCTCTGTGGGCTGTCTTCAGTAAGTGTAGTCTTATCGCTGACTATACCGAAGCTCAGCCCTTGTATATTGATCGCTGAGATTTAAAAACAAAAGAACAAGCCAGCTGGATCAGACCAAAGTCCATCTAGTCCAGCTCTCTGCTATTCGCAGTGGCCCACCAGGTGCCTTTGGGAGCTCACATGTAGGATGTGGACGCACTGGCCTTCTGAGGCTGTTGCTCCCGATCACCTGGTCTGTTAAGGCATTTGCAATCTCAGATCAAGGAGGATCAAGATTGGTAGCCATAAATCGACTTCTCCTCCATAAATCTGTCCAAGCCCCTTTTAAAGCTATCCAGGTGAGTGGCCATCACCACCTCCTGTGGCAGCATATTCCAAACACCAATCGCACGTTGCGTGAAGAAGTGTTTCCTTTTATTAGTCCTAATTCTTCCCCCCAGCATTTTCAATGGATGCCCCCTGGTTCTAGTATTGTGAGAAAGAGTGAAAAATGTCTCTCTGTCAACATTTTCTACCCCATGCATAATTTTGTAGACTTCAATCATATCCCCCCTCAGCCGCCTCCTCTCCAAACTAAAGAGTCCCAAACGCTGCAGCCTCTCCTCATAGGGAAGGTGCCCCAGTCCCTCAATCATCCTTGTTGCCCTTCTCTGCACTTTTTCTATCTCCTCAATATCCTTTTTGAGATGCGGCGACCCCTTTCACTCACAATTTCACTCACAATTTACACTAGTACCCCGCCATTTATGAGCTAAATTCTGATTTTGCATATGGGAGAAATTATGTTAACCTGGAAGTCCTTCACCACTTAATGTTCTTGCTGTTTTAGTGGTGGCCGCCAGGGCTCCTCGGAAGGTATTAGGCTCCAGTAGGTGTAATGTGGATTCCTCACCTTCTTCACGGAAAGGTAAGTGCGTTTGCAGCCAGCATTTGCTGATTTAGGTAATGAGGATGTCTTGTTTGCAAGGACACAGCACCTTGGTGAATTTGTAGTTGCTGACCTCCCTCGTCAAAGAAAGTTGCTGGCAGCATGTATTCGTTTCAGCATCAACAGAATAGGAAATATTGTCCACAGCAGTAGCTGTTCTGTGCACGCCATGAGTTCAAAAGACAGCCAAATCATTAGCATCGACTCAGTTTATAACAATGTTTTTGCATTGTTAATCCCCTTGGGATCTTTTAAATGTACATAGATTGTTCATGGCTCAACAACTATTGCAAAAAGTACAGCGGAGAGAGGACAAGTCAACTTAACACCGCTCAGACTTTTGATTAGGACTGATAGAAAATCAGACCTAGCTAATCCTGCCAAAGAATCGCACTTAAATAATTTTTGCCCAGCTAAGAAAACCATCACCGAAACCAAAGGCTTTGAGAGCGGCTAGTAAGAATTTAGGTTCTACACAAGAGAAATATAAAGGCCTGTTCAAACTTGTTATTAATTGCATATTGAATTAAATTACAGATTTCCCATTTTGCTTAGGAATAAAACCAGTTTGGTCACTGTCTGTGTGCTTTGAGATTATTTGTGCCAAATGAGAGACCTGTGTCTCATTAAGATCTTAAAATAATTATTTTGCTTGCTTCAGCAGCCCGTATATTAAAATTGGAATGATAATAATTATTTCATCATATTATAGGCCTACAATCAGATTCTTTACCATCTTTTCCCAGCTTTAAATACAGTTTTACCTGTAGTCCAAGAAACTAGCATATCTTTTGTAATACATTTCATTTCTTGCTGTGCTGTAAATAATGGAGGAAACTATGAGGCCTGTTGGCTGTAGAAATCTGACTACAAACCATCTGAAAAGACAGCATGGTCTGTATGAATATCCTACAAAATAATGGCTGCAACGGTTTCTATGAATAATATCTCTTGGTTTGTAGAAACTGCAACTACAAGGGAGTGGGTACACCTTACGGATGATTTTTAAACACCCTTTGTACTACTGGGAATATATATATATATATATATACACACACACATACACATATCTATATAAAAATCTATCAGTGTGTTTTTCTGCTGACAGGTAATCTCCCAAACTACTGGACCGATTGCTTTGAAATTTTCACACAACGTCGCATTCGCGTGCGGCCAGGTTTCCATACCGTTTCCACACCTCCTGTTGTGTACATGTCACAACTGTGCCAGTTATTGTGCACATGCCACACCTGTGACAGTTGGAACCACAGTTCTGTTCCGCAATAGCGCCATCTGCTGGCTGTCAAAGCAACAACCTCTGCTACAAGGGAAACAACCATGCCTTCCTTGAAAACCACTGCCATCTGGAGTGAAAGGGATGGGGCGGGCCATCTGGACATGGCCCACCCACCCTAGCGGAGGAAGGGGAAGGTGAGGGAGGGTCCGGGGGTTTGCTGGACCAAACGCTCTGAAATTTGAACACAACGTAGCTCATGCCTCCCAGCGTGTTTTACACTAGATAATTTGCAAGGGAAGGGAGTGAAAGGGACAGGACTAGCCACCTGCACATGGCCCACCCACCCTAGCAGAGGAAGGGGAATGTTAGGGAGGGACCAGCCGGGTTGCCATGTAAGGGAACGGGAGAGAGGGAGGGGAGCGAGGGGCCCCTTGCCCTTCCCCTCCCTTGCAAGCATTGTGCAATGACACATGTTCGAACCGTTCATTTCCCCTTTTCTTTCTTTTCCACTTCACCAGACTCAGCCACAGCAACACGTGGCCGAGCCCGCTAGTGTGTGTGTGTGTGTACACACACACATACATATATATGTATACACACATATACATACATACATATATATATACATATAATATATATATATACACACACATATATTACTGTGGGCAAAAATTCCCACTAGTAATAAGAACCTCCATATTTCACTAGCCAGATATGTGGTCACTTGTTTCATAAATCAGGTCCCAGTCTTGGGCTAGAAATGTGTGTTTTATATTTGCGGCAGTGATGTATTCTCAAATATTTTTTTTTGCAGCTGAAAGCAAGTATGCAGGGGGCAATCCAGTCTGTGTGAGGCCCACCCCACCGTGGCAGAAAGGAATCGGAGAGTTCTTCAGTCAGTCCTCAAAGCATTCAGAGAAAGAGAACCAGGTCTCTGATGAGGAACCAGGATGTAGTGGAATAGGAAAGCGTCGGAGAAAGTAAGAATGGCTTCACCATATTACTGTCAGGGAAAAATATGGAGCCACCTGGTTGCTGCTCCCTTCACGGAGAAGGCCAGAGATGCCTACTGTTGCAAGCGAAGGGAGTACAAAGGAATGAAGGAAGACTCAGAAACCCAAAGAGGCCCCAGACATTAAGCACACACTGACGATTACCCTTTTTAGCCATGTCTGATGTTCAGTTGCTCAGAGAGCATCCATTTAAGAACATAAGAACAAGCCAGCTGGATCAGACCAGAGTCCATCTAGTCCAGCTCTCTGCTGCTCGCAGTGGCCCACCAGGTGCCTTTGGGAGCTCACATGCAGGAGGTGAAAGCAATGGCCTTCTGCGGCTGTTGCTCCCGAGCACCTGGATTGTTAAGGCATTTGCAATCTCAGATCAAAGAGGATCAAGATTGGTAGCCATAAATCGACTTCTCCTCCATAAATCTGTCCAAGCCCCTTTTAAAGCTATCCAGGTTAGTGGCCATCACCACCTCCTGTGGCAGCATATTCCAAACACCAACCACACGTTGTTTCTCCCTTTCCTAATTAATGTAATGACAAGCATTGATAGACTTCTGGTATGAGATGAACATTTGACAACGTTTTTCAGTCACAAAAAAAAAATTCTGACCAGTAACGACTGCCTGGTAAAGAACCTTTCTGTGTACCTGAAGAAGGGACTCTAGTCTGTGCCACTTTATATAGGAATAAAATGTTAGTCTTTAAACTTCCACAAGGCGGTTTTTCCTGCAACAGATTAATACAATTGTCCCAGTGGAATTATTCCAGCCTTTGAGGAGATAATGGTTACTGGAAATATGGTTGTATTCCTCATGTCTGGAACGTAAGACTGTCTCAAAGAAGTCTCCCTTCGTTCTTTTCTTTAAGAGGGGGGTTGTTAGTTTCCAGGCAATTATCTGGGCTAGGCAATCTAGCCGTGACTTCCCAGTGAAGGCTGAATCACAAGCTCTGAAATGCTGATGTGGTTTTCCCCAAGCTTATCTGACTTAATCAGTACATTAGCAAGGAGGAAAAGTTCCTGGCATTCACTTTCAAATGTGTGGCTTCAGGTCATTTTTCACACCACAGAGGTGTCTCGGGATGGAAATGAGCCATCTGGGTTTGCACTCTCCTCCCAGAAGAATTTTATACCTTCTGGGCGTGTCATTTCCAAATCTGTTTAAAACTCATTTTGAGATAAAAGCAGAGGTGGGATCCAGCAGGTTCTCACAGGTTCCCGAGAGTAGGTTACTAATTATTCGCGTGTGCCGAGAAGGGGTTACTAATTGGTGATTTTGCCGCGTGATTTTTGGCTTAGTTACGCCCCTCCTCTCAGCAGTAGCGCGCAGAACTTGAAGCAGTCTAGCAGGAGGTGCACCGGCGTGCGTGGCAGCCTGCGCCTGCGTGCAATCGTTTCCTGCCCAAGGACCTGCGCAGCAGCTGCGTCCTTGCCACAGCCCCGCCCAGGAATGCCCCGCCCCCAGAACCCTAACCGACAATGCCCCCATCGTGCCCCACCCAGCCCCATTGGCGCTACGCCACAGTTTGAATCCCACCACCATGGGAACCTGTTACTAAAATTTTTGGATCCCACCACTGGTGCGGGGTATAAAGCACTGGCAAGTTGCAGTCTGCTTATGGTGACCCCCAGCAAAGGGCTTTCAAGGCAATTCAGAAGCAGAAGTGATCTGTCATTGCTTTGTGGTGGGTTTTCCGGGCTGCGTGGCCGTGGTCTGGTAGATCTTGTTCCTAACGTTTCGCCTGCATCTGTGGCCGGCATCTTCAGAGGTGTTAGGAACAAGATCTACCAGACCACGGTTCTCTTTGCCCTGGCGGCTAGGAAATTACGAGCAAAGTATTTAAAGCGCTGTTTGAACTGATGTTCCAAAGTACTGGAGGTTAACTTAGACTAGATGAAGAAGCTGCAAAAACATCTGACGTGGAAAGTATTTGATGGGGCATTTTAATTTAGAGATTGCCGAATACAAATAATTTATATTTTAATGTAAAACTAAGTTATTGTTTTAATTTAAATGTTTTAACTGCATGTATCTCTGTATTGTTACAGCCAATGGCTCAAACAATAAATACTTGACGGACTACCAGACCACGGCCACACAGCCCGGGAAACCCACCACAACCAGTTGAATCCGGCCGTGAAAGCCTTCGACAATACATTGTCATTGCTTTCTCTCTGCACAGTATTATGGTCTCCCAATCAGCAACCCTGCCTATTTTCTGAGATCTGACTGGGCTTTACAATGTCACATTCCCTCCTGCACTTAATTTTAGCCTCCTTTAGGGTCAGGAAGGAATTTCCCTCTAAGCTGGATGGATCAGGGTTTCGAGTCCTTACTGTGAGCATAGAGCAGGGGTCACTAGAAGAGTGGGGATGTAGTTGTGAACTTTCCTGTGTTATGCAACAGGTTGGACTACATGACCTTTGAGGTCCCTTCCAACTCCATGTTTCTCTGTTTCCTTCTAAATGGGGCAATTGCAAATGCTTTAGCAGACCAGGTACTCTAGCAGTGGTGGCGAACCTTTGGCACTCCAGATGTTATGGACTACAGTTCCCATCAGCCCCTGCCAGCATGACCAATTGACCGTGCTGCCAGTGGCTGATGGGAATTGTAGTCCATAACATCTGGAGTGCCAAAGGTTCGCCACCACGGCTTTAGAGGGTTAGGGTTTAAATGCTTTAGCAGACCAGGAAGCAGCAGCGGCAAAAGACCATTGCTTTCACATCCTGCACGTGAGCTCCCAAAGGCATCTGGTGGGCCATTGTGAGTAGCAGAGTGTTAGACTAGATCAGGGGTCTGCAACCCACGGCTCCGGAGCTGCATGCGGCTCTTTCAGCCTTATAGTGTGGCTCCGCATGGCCTGGAGGTCAGAGGGTAGCATGGGTGTGTCCCTCCAGGAAAGGTGAGTGAAGGGGCCAAACTGGAGGTGGCTCTGTGCGGAGCCACCTCTCTGGCTCAGTAGATCTTCGGGGCTGTGGAAAACGGGTCCAAATGGTTCTTTGGGTGGTAAAGGTTGCTGACCCCTGGACTAGATGGACTCTGGTCTGATCCAGCAGGCTCTTTCTCATGTTCTTAATTATTCAAACACTGCAGTCCTACGTTAGAGCTATTCCACTGTATGGCTGTTGATTTCAGACGGGGTAAACTCAGCATAGGATTGAACTGTGAATGTAGCTTATTAGAAATATGGAAACACTGAGTGACTTCTAAAATAGATGCAGGAAATTCAAAAAGATAGCTGGAGGGGGGGAGTGTAGAATGTAGCCACATATACTAGCAGTATGCAGCTCCTGAATTTTTCCTGCCACGGCTCCATCTATTTTTTTTTATTTGTGGTGTCTGGCCTGTGATGTTGAGCATGCAGACAAGAAATGTCTACCCCATTTCAAAAATAGCCCGGAGTGCAATCTTAACAGCGCTGCTACATTGTTGTGGACAACAGATTCAGTTTGTAATCTGCACTACACGTCCAGCGTTGTGACCAACGGTCATTTGTAGCATACAGTATTATAATGCTACTTTGCTGGGCAAAATGGTTGGGTATGTTTGTGGAGGACAGTGGCATGGTGGGCTAGGCAGAAGACGTTCTGGCAATTGGGTAGGAAGGAGGAGGAGCTATTTAAATGTAGCACAGACCTCTGTTTCTGCAAGGTTCCCCTTCCCTTTGAAAACGAGTCCTGAGTGAACATTATTTTAAAATATTTGGGATTCAGTGTGTCAGACTCCGGTCCAAAATAAAGAAACTGTAGCTGCAAGCCGTAGATTTTATTAGGAAACCAAAGAGTAACAATCGGTAGACACTTCTGAAAGCCACATATCGAGCAGGAGCTAAAATCCCCAATGTCCTCCCCCCACCCTCCGCTTGCAAAACGGCACCAACCTCCCCCCCCCTTCCCACAGGATCAAAGCGAAAGTACAAAGGGAACAAAAACACTTCACACTTAGAAGGATGTGGACTAAACCAGGCCCCGAGGCCAGAGAGGAGATTGCTGACACGGGGTGCCAGCCAGCATCCCTCATTTGACCCCCCCCCCCCATGACAGGAGGATGCCATGCTGACACAGCGATTCCCCAATAGCTGGAGGGCTTTTCAACCAGAGTAGAAGAAGATTTATACCCCCCTTTCTCTCCTGTAGGAGACTCAAAGGGGCTTACAATCTCCTTGCCCTTCCCCCCCTCACAACAAACACCCTGTGAAGTGGGTGGGGCTGAAAGAGCTCCAAAGAACTGTGACTAGCCCAAGGTCACCCAGCTGGCCGTGTGTGGGAGTCCACAGGCTAATCTGAATTCCCCAGATAAGCCTCCACAGCTCAGGCGGCAGAGCGGGGAATCAAACCCGGTTCCTCCAGATTAGAATGCACCTGCTCTTAACCACTCCGCCACTGCTGCTCCTGTGTATTAATACTGCTGAGTATTAATGGTACTGCTTTTTTCTTTTCTACAGAGCCATTCCTCTGCCCCCTTGCACTGCTGAGCAGGACGTCTCTGACGATGACCACATATAAGCCTCTCCCTGTTAACAGATTGTGCCATCTTCTGTGCAACGTATCTTTGTGTGTACACATCTGTGTATATATACATGGTCTGAGTATTGGGTCTTTTCAAAGCACGGAAGACCTGACTTGGTTGACTTCAAACGTTCTCAACTGAAAACTTGAACGCCAACAAGCAAAGTTGGGAGAGCTTGTCAGGCCTAGAAGATAGCAGCCAATATGATAAGGGGCGTTCTTTGTCATAAGTGGTGTTTCTCTACGTACTTGTTAAACTTCTGTGCCATAAAGTATTAACTATTAAAATTTTTATACAAAGCTAAAGGGTTCTTTTGTTGATGTTTAACTTGGGTGATGGGTACTGCCTTTCCTTTCTGGGGCTGAGAAGTCTGAACTGAAATCCTAGGACTACACAAAAGAAGATAGACTGCTTTCACTTAAATAAGTGCTTGCAAAGTGATTGTAGGTAGTACTGATTCCAATGCTGATAAGCCAGATTATGGTACAGATAAAGTAAGAACTATTGATGGCACCATTAGAAACGTGATACCTACAAACAATGTTTTTCTTCCAGCGAGAATCTGAAATGTTTACTTCATGCAAATGTGTAGTTTCTAACACTTCTACAAAATACTAGATACTCAATCTGCATATAATAAACATCTAATGAGTATATTATATTCTAATTGCCAGCCAGCTGTCTGGAAGAATATGGTAGTTTGGGATTGCTGTTGGGTGTCTGGGGACGGCTGCTGGGAAGATGCCAGACTTACTGGCAGTTTGAAGCCACCAGGCAGAGTGCTACAAAATCCTTGGTTTGATCTAAAATTACACACATGTGGAAGCTGAGAAAAACAGCTGTGTTAATTATACTTGTAACCTGTAATAAAGACATCCAAGAGTGGAATCCAAGACTTTAGGAAATAATACTGGAAGGGGAAGACAATTAGAATTCTGAACAAACGGAGTAGCCCAAGGTCACCCAGCAGGAAGGTCAGAGTGGGCAATAAAACCCAGGTCTCCAACTTAGCATCCACCTACTTTTAACCACTGACATTAAATTTTTTTTTAAAAGGCAGCCAACAGTAGAATGACAGTTGCCCAAGACTTGTAAACTTGTGTTACTCTGAAAGCCATTTGTGCAAGTTAGGTGTGAAGTGAAGTCTTACTGTTAGGTATGGAGTATAACCCCAGCTAACAGGCTCGACTTCTTTAGCAACCCTCTTCCCATAGTGCAGATGGCTGGAGACTTGAGGAGTCAGGAAAACTAATGCGGGAACAAAATCTGGTCCATTCTACTTATAATTTATTACATTTATACCCCGCCCACTCCAGGTTGAGGTCGGACTCGGCCGTTTACAATAGAATTTAAAGCACAATATCAATAATGCAAAAGGCTGGTCTAATATGGCTTTGGGGAAAGGCTGCACCTTAGCCTCTCAAATGCAACATTTTGGGGTAACGAGATCCAAAAGGAACCCGAGATCCAAAAGGAACCATCACCCAAATGAAAGTTTAATTGCATGGCATGTCTTGCCTGGGCCCCTTCCACACATGCAGAATAATGCATTTTCAATCCGGTTTCAATGCCCTTTGCAGCTAGATTTTTCTGTGCGAAATAGCCAAACCCACTTGCAAACAATTGTGAAAGTGGACTGGAAGTGCATTATTCTGCACGTGCGGAAGGGGCCTTACACTTTCCTCCTCCTGCCCCATTCTCCTCCTTTCCCCACCCTCTATTGTTCCTGGTGGGCTCGGCTTCCATCGAGGCGCAGCAGGAACCAGAGTCACGCTAACCCCCCCGCTTCCTGTCACATCACGTGACCCCCTCTCAGGGCTGCCCCCCACGAATTCACTTCCGCCTAGCAACTGAACGCGGTTGCTAAGGCGCCTCCGTGGCGGCCCTGACCCGGAAGTGGCCGCGCGACCGCGACGGATAGGGCTCCGGCTGGCGAGTGGGCGGGCCCGCGCGAAGCGCTTCCGGGTGGCGCGCCCCCCTTTCTCCTCCCTGCTCCTCCCGTCGGAGCTCGATCGCAGGAGCCGGGTTCGCGCCCCCAGCCTGCCCCCGCCGGGAGAAGCGGCCCCAACTCGGGACGGTCGTTCATAGGCGGCGATGGGGGCCGCGCCTCGAGGGCGGGAGGCGAGCGGGAGGTCGCGCCGTGCTGTGACTCGCCTCCTCGCTTTTGCGCTCGTCTGAACGGGGGAGCACGCGTGTCGGCGCTTCCGTTCAGGGAAGAGCAGAAGAGAAACCGGCTTGTGTCTCCCCCGCCCGCTTCCTCCCCCTCCCCCCGCCCCCTCCATCCCGGAGCTCCCCAGCCATGCACCGGCCCGCGCCCCGGGGTCCCGCGGGCGGCCTGCAGGTCTTGGCAGACTCGCTTCCAGTGGCGACCCGTTCCCCAGGCCCCCGATCGAGGCGCGCCAGGAAAGCGCTGAGAAGCTGCGAACGGCGGAGGACGCGCCGCTGACCGGCCGGGGAGAGCTTGGCAAGTAAAAGGCTCCCGCCTCTCCTGTAGCAGCCCTGCCTTTTCCTCTTTCGGTGCCGTTGGGTTAAGATCCGCAGGCGATGGAGGGGGGTGCTTTCAAGAGGGGTGCTTGCCTCGTGCGGGAATCGGGGCCATGCTTGTGCTTGTCTCAGCCTTCAGACATTGGGCAGCTGCTGTGGATAGCTATCCAGTATTCTTGGGGTGCGGGTTGAGCCCATTTGGCCCCGTTCCCAACCTTCACTTGGCGGTGGGGCAAGCCCACAGGAGTTTGGGATGGGGTGCAGTTGTGGGGTGGGGGCGTTGTGGCCCCAAAGTGCGGACCCCAGCATGTGGCGCCTGGGGCTCCTGCCCCTCCACGCCCATCTCTATGTATGCCAGTGTGGGTGCCTTGTTGTTGCTTATTTGTTGGACTGACGCTCCACTTCTTCCCCCAGGGTGCACGCAAAGTAGGCGACAACTTCCTTTCACCGTTTTGTCCTCACAGTAGCCCCAGGAAGTAGGCTAGGGCGGAGAGCAAGTCCAAAGTCATTCTGGCAGGGCGTGGATTTGAACCTGGGTCTCACAGGTCAGCCTTGCCCACTCTGGACGGCAGCCATTCTCCACGGTGTCAGGATATGATCCTTGGCATCACTGCCGTCCAATTCTTTTAATGGGAGAGTGAGCCTGGCTGCCCAGCTGGTGTTCTTAATGGTGCCCGTGGGTACCTTGTTGGTGATCTTTGCCATATACCAGTGGTGGCGAACCTATGGCACTCCAGATGTTAATGGACTACAATTCCCATCAGCCCCTGCCAGCATGGCCAAGGACTGATGGGAATTGTAGTCCATTAATATCTGGAGTGCCATAGGTTCGCCACCACGGCCCTATACTGTATCTGATGAAGTTAGATTTGACTTGCAAATGCATACCTGGAAAACTTTGTATGGGAGGGGCTACTGGACCTGAATTCTGTTGTGTGTGTGATACAGGGAAACAATAATCCGCCCATTTGCGTTAAGCTCGTTGACTTGCAATTTCGGTGTGTGTGTGAATGAAGAGGTCCCTCTCCTCTTCAGTTTTGGAAGTTTAAATGTGTTCCGGAGCACTCTCCTTTTAGAGCCTTCATAATATCGACGCAGACCTTGATTCTTCTTATAGGAAGCCAAGCTGAGCAATTTACAGCGAAGCTACACCAAAGGAGCCAGGAGATTTCCCCCCACTTCCTTTTGCCCTTAGCCCCTTGACTGCATTGTTTCCCTACTTTGAGTTTTGGTGATTCAATTCACAATATGCAGCAGTTTTTACTATTACGTTTTGTACCTGGAGATCTGAGCCTTGAATTCCATTGTGTTTCTGGCTGCTTTCATTCCTGCTTTTAATTGGTCCAGTGGAGTCAAGGAACTTCATTGTACTATGAAAGAGGTTTTGATGTGTGCAATTTGTTTCTTCTCTCCACCTCAGCATTTTCAAAGCAGCTTTGTGAGATGGTTTAAGTTGAAAAATAGGAGTGTGTGTGTGTGTGAATGTGCATCTGTGAAGCCAGCGTGGTGTAGTGGTTAAGAGCAGGTGCACTCTAATCTGGAGAACCGGGTTGGATTCCCCGTTCTGCCACTTGAGCTGTGGAGGCTTATCTGGGGAACCAGATTAGCTTGTGCACTCCCAACACACGCCAGCTGGGTGACCTTGGGCTAGTCCAGGGGTAGGGAACCTGTGGCTCTCCAGATGTTCAGGAACTACAATTCCCAATCAGCCCCTACCAGCATGGCCAATTGGCCATGCTGACAGAGGCTGATGGGAATTGTAGTTCCTGAACATCTGGAGAGCCGCAGGTTCCCTACCCCTGGGCTAGTCACAGTTCTTTGGAGCTCTCTCAGCCCCACCCGCCTCACAGGGTGTTTGTTGTGGGGGGGAAAGGGAAAGGAGATTGTAAGCCCCTTTGAACCTCCTTACAGGAAAGAAAGCGGAGAGGGATATAAATCCAAACTCTTCTTCTTCATCATCTTTCTCTGACTCAATGCTCTAACCACAGCAGCACATAGCTGATGCTATTCCATGCACAACATACACCTGACGTGCACGGACGCTGAAACATGTATATGGCATATTAAAAGTTTATGTATTTGCAATTTGAGCAGCTGCTGTCGCAAGCGCAAATAAACTTGGAAGTAAGTCTGTCACAGAACCTGCTTCCTAAGGTGTGTTCAGGACTGGGCAATTAGAAGAATAAAAACAGTTCTTGGAAACTGAATGCAATAAATGTTTTGGCACTCATCAGAACTTTCTCCAGGCGTGAACTTTGCCTCAACTTATCAGCCTCTGGTGCTGAAGGAACACCCAGGTGTGCTTCAATACTACATTATTTTAACAGTGTAATATATGCTCATAAATAAGTAACAGCATCTCCCTGAATTCTATAGGTATCAGGGGTCATTGTATACACTCAGTGGTATTCGAATGTTCTGGTGTTATCTCAGCTCTGAATTGTGAAACTGAAATTTACAAGAAAAATTAATCATATGATAAAACAGTATCTGTGATCAGAGGATATTTTAAATCCTGTTTGTGACCACTGTGTATGACATTCCTCACTTACTGTACACTGCAGCTTCCTGTTTGGTACCACAGATCTATACTATGGTCTTCTGTCTGTTGGTATACCGAACATGCACTTCAGAAATAGAATATGCGACATATTTGCAAGCAGTCTTGGAGTCGAAACCATCTCACTCTATTCTGTAAGATCCTGGCCGCTGGTTTGGGACCAGTCATAGAATGGAGTTGTAGATTTATCTAGTATAGATCACCTTTATCTAACTATCGCAGACTTCATACAGAGAATAATAACAACTCAGTAACGGTGTGTTGGCACATTTAGGCTAATATGAGCCATGTTGATATGGTGGAATATAATTCATACCGTAAGGTTTGTCAGCGTTGATTTTTTCCACATTTTTGGGCTCATAACTGCTAACTCGAGCTTATAAAATCTGCCCCGATGTTCTAGAATGCCGCCTCGTTTTTTCCCTAATCTAGTTTTGGGCCTTGGTTTGCACCAGAGACTATTTTGCACTCGCGCATCTATGCAGGCCGTCTGCCGTTGGAATCTCCGTGCCCTTCTGGAGATCTTGTTGATGCTGGACAGAGGTCCAAAATAGTTTACTCTGAGCTGCCGATTTCACATTGTGGGTTGGCAGCGGCCATCTAAGGAATGGGGAGATCTTACAGTTCAGTCTCAGCATGCAGCCGGTGAGATTGTCCGGACTGAAGGGTCATCAAGATGGCGACTTCCTCGAGCTCATATTTTTTTCTGGTTGGCATGGGAATAACGGTGACAACCTTGCAGTGGTGTTCAGGATATGAGGACCAAAAATCTGCAATTATTCAGATACTGGCCTGCTTTCCATTGACAGAGGACCACCACTCCTCTGAAATCTAGGGTTGCTTCTGAAGTGGCTACTGCAGTTTGAATCCAGTAGCTTGTTTGGTCAGCTTCATTTGGAATCATAGAGTTGGAAGAGACCCCCAAGGGCCATCCAGTCCAACCCCCTCCAATGCAGGAACACACCATCAAAGCACTCCTAACAGATGGCCATCCAGCCTCTGTTTAAAACCTCCAAAGAAGGAGACTCCACCACACTGCGAGGTTGTGCATTCTACTGTCGAACAGCCCTGACAGTCAGGAATTTTTTCCTGATGTTTAGGTGGAATCTCTTTTCCTTCCCCTTGAACCCATGACTCCTGGTCCTAGTCTCTGGAGCAGCAGGAAACAAGCTTGCTCCCTCACCAACATGACATCCCTTCAAACTTCTAAACATGGCTGCTATGTTGCCTCTTAACCTTCTCTTCACCAAACTAATTTAGTTTGTAAGCTAGTGACTGGGTTCGTTATTCCTTTCTTCGTAGTCTCCGGAGGCTGACTTCTGCCCTGCTTTTTCCCAGGGGCTGCTCCTTTGAAACAGGCCGAAAGATTCAGCTGGTGCAAAAATGCTACCTGGTGCTGACTATCCCCCACTTTATCCAAGGAGCCTGAAGCAGCATGCACAATCTGCCCCCTTCCCCAGCCTGTCTTCACAACAACTCTGTGAGGTAAGCTAGGCTCGGAGACTTGCCCAGGTCCCCCAGCAGCTGTGACTGTGTGGGAACTGAACACAGGTGTCTCTCCTCCACCGCCACCTCTTGGTGGGGGCGGGTAATTTGGCACTCTAACCATCACATAGCGCTGGTGCTGAAGGGAAGGAATCGATCGGGGAGTTGCATTGGCTATTCAGTTGAAGGCCCATGTTCCAGGCAGTTATGCTTACTTCTAAAGCTGTGTGCTTGAGGTCAGCAGCTGAGGCCCTGTAAAAAAAAGAAAGCATGCGTAGGCAAGCCGTAGAACAGTGATGGCGAACCTATGGCACGGGTGCCAGAGGTGGCACTCAGAACCCTCTCTGTGGGCACGCATTCACAAAGTTCATCATGTGGGGGGTGAAAAATAACGCGCGCGCGCACACACATCTAGGCTGGCCTGGGCCACTGAGCACAACATGTGCGCACCGTGGTGAGCAGGGAGGACTCAGCTGGCAGGCCTGATGCCTGTGCTCCAGGTGGCTGCTGCCCAAGAGGGGGGCACAGAGGAGGCAGAGATGCTAGAGAGGCACAGAGTGGTGCGCGCAGGGCTTGATGGCTAGAGCAGGCTGGCCCCTGCTCGAGCGGGTGGGGCGGAGGAAGAGGGAGCCAACCGGTTTTTTCTAAACTAAAACCTCAGCATTCAGGTTAAACTGTCGGGTTGGCACTTTGCGATAAATAAGTGGGGTTTGGGTTGCAATTTGGGCACTCGGTCTCGAAAAGGTTCGCCGTCACTGCCATAGAACAACAATATTAGGATAAGCCCTTTGTTGGAACTGACAATCTTTGGAAACCTATTTGCAGCCTTTGAGAAGGGAGCATAATCCCCTTTAGTTACGAGAGCTCATAGAGACACTGGAATTAGTTTCGTTTCAGAGGTTAGCCGTGTGTGTCTGCAGTAGAACTACTAGCTTCGAGGCCAGTAGCCTCTTTGAGAGCAACAGGATTTTCAAGGGATAAGCGGTGGAGTTGTAAGCTCGTTTTGACTCTTGAAACCTCTAACTCCTTGTTGGTCTTGAAGATGCTGCTGGACGTGATTCTGGCTGAAATAACTTCGTTAGGTTCTCCTTTCATTGCCTGAATATTCGGAGAGGTGTTTTGCATTTTCAGTTAGATGTTCTGTTTATTCTTGGTGAGTTTTGATAGATGCCTTCAGGATTTTTAGAATGAGTATTGAAGGCAACTTAAATAGTTGAAGCTTTGGTTTTTACAGTGAGAAATGGTTGCGCGTCTGTTGTTTGGTTTGGAGAACTTGGGCGAGGCGTTGTTTGTCTTTCCAGTTACCCTGTAGGCCCAGTTACCTTGTAGGGCTTTTTTAAAAAAAAGGCTTGGTGATCATGTGGCTTTACCGTGGAAAAGCCAGACACATCTGGGCAATGCCACTTTTCAATCCACAGAAAACCGACCTCCATAACCAGAACGAAAGCACAAATACAAAGTGCGTGCGTTCCTGACTGACACGATGTACCGGTGCTAAAGGACTCGAGGCTGCCAAATGATCTCCCTGTGGCTCCTTGGCGCGCTCCCGGTTCGACTCTTCCTGCCGCCTCCTACTTGTTTAGCTTCTCAGTGCTGATGCGTGGGCACAACTGTGAACCGCTTCCATGGCAACTACCTTCATCTGGTGACTGAGCTGCGAATAGGGGGTTAAACGATGCCCGATTTATTCAAAATATATGGAATCCGTGCGGGGTTTTTTTTTGCTCTCTTCAGGTAGGGGAGCGGCTCGCACCTCTCCACCTTTTCCGATGACTCGTAGTGTGTTTTCCCAAGAAAACTCCCATGTCCTAGTAGGATTCTAAGCGGTTCTTAAGCTCTGCCTCTGCAGTCACAGAGCCTCTGACCACGTCCCTCTTCATGTTGTGAGACTCTTCTATTGCCTGGTCAGCTCGGCCACTTTAGATGTTCTGGCGTTCCGCTTGTCTAATCAGTCTGTTGTGTCAGTTGGTGCTGTATCTAGGTATCTAGAACAGCTGTTCCCTATTGAGCAATACACAATGTTAACCCGGAGTAGGTAGTTTAGTGTGAAGCAGAAGCTGGAATGAAGAACCAGGATGAAGTCCTTCTACTCCCAGCGTGGTGTAGTGGTTAAGAGCAGGTGGACTCTAATCTGGAGAACCGGGTTTGATTCCCCACTCCTCCAACTGAGCGGCAGAGGCTTATCTGGTGAACCAGGTGTGTTTCCGCACTTCTACATCCCTGCTGGGTGACCTTGGGTTAGTCACAGTTCTTGGGGAACTCTCTCAGCCCCACCTACCTCACAAGGTGTCTGTTGTGGAGAGAGGAAGGGAAAGGAGCTTGTCAGCCACCTTCAGTCTCCTTACAGGAGAGAAAGGTGGGATATAAATCCAAACTCCTCTTCTTGCAATACAGTGTCTGTTTTTGTATTAACGTGTTAGACATACAGCAAAAACTCTCTGGGCTTGATGTGACCGTTGCCTGTCCCACCAGTTGTCGGGGGTCATCTAGCCTGCAAGCTGTTGTGGCACCAGTGGGCTGTCTAGCAAGGACCGTCGCAGTAAAGGGTTCTTTTTTATGGTGCCCAGAAACGTCAGCTACCTCTGTGCAAGTGTTCAACATTAACTGAAAAGGGCTTGTGGCAATTGAGTCCTCCAGTATACGATAAGCTGTTTTCAGAAGTGTTATGATATTCATTGATCACCTGATCCGTTGATCTGCCGAGGAGCGGAGCTTTCTTTTAACACACCCCCCCCCCCCCAATACGGCACCACAGTCCCTTCTTTGGTTTAGTTAAGGAGGCTTGGATGCTCATTTTCTTCAAGCCAGCCAACCGAGAAACTCACTGAGTTTCAGTTGGCTCCAGCACCTCCAGCTCATTAGCTTTATAGATAATCTTATCAGCCAGCTGTGCTTCTGTTTTGTTCAGGGACAGTTCAAAGCGATGCCCGAGTGTTGGGTGGTGTCTGGGAGGCCTCGCTTGCAACTTTGGAAACTTTTTTTTGGCATGTTGCTGAGGCTCCCATGCTGACTGCCGAAGCCGAGAAGAGGCTTGTGGAAAACAGACTCCGAACAGGCAAATTAATACTTGCCATTAAACCATATGGCAGTGATGGTGAACCTTTTCGAGACCGAGTGCTCAAATTGCAACCCAAAACCCACTTATTTATCGCAAAGTGCCAACATGGCAATATAACCTGAATACTGAGGTTTTAGTTTAGAAAAAACGGTTGGCTCCGAGGCGTGCGTTACTCGGGAATAAGCTTGGTGAAGCAACCATGCAACACTTCGAATGGGTGAATCACAACCCTAGGAGGGTTTACTCAGAAGCAAGACCCATTGCCAGCAACCGAGCTTACTCCCAGGTAAAGGATCGTGCCCAGGTCAGCCTAATGTGTGTGTGTGGGGGGGTGATTTTCCAGCCCCCCCCCCACATGATGAACTCTGTGCGCGCTTGCCCACAGAGAGGGCTCTGAGTGCCACCTCTGGCACCCGTGCCATAGGTTCGCCACCACTGCCATATGGGTTTCATAGAAAGTGCATGGGATGTCGTAAACTTTTGGCCTAAAGTCTAGAAATTAAGCTCTGTGCACATCCCTTCTAACTTCAGAGTCAATTCTAGGCACCAGATGGCGAAACTGTCAGGTGTTATCCTTGGAATCGCATCTAGCAAGTGTTTACATCCTTGACTTATTGAGCAAAGATGGTCTCCTGGGTGTTTCGACTTGTCTGGAAGGTGTATTGTGATTCACCTGTGAGTAAACCCGCCTAGGATTGGGCTGCCTTTAATGCTCTCAGGTAAATTGGAGCCTATGTGTTGGCTGGAAAAGTGTCTTTCCTTACAAAGGTAATTCTTAATTGTGTTCGTCTCTGAAATTATCAACTAAGTAGAACTCCTCCTTTCTCCAGTTTGGTGTTTCAGTGTAGGAAGATGGAAGGAAGCTGAAACTATAAGCACATCTGAATCTCCCCCCCCCCCTCCCGCCGCTGTAGTATGGGCCAGTTACGGTCTTTCTAGCCTACCTTATAGGGTGGTTGTGAGGATAAGCGAATGGTGGCAGCTGCTTAAGGGATATAAAGATGGGGTATAAATGAAATAAATTTGGGCAGAGTCTTTCATCTCCTTCTGTAGGCTGCCCGATTTCTTATTTTTTAAACATATCAAGGGAATTCTGTCAAATTGCAACACACATTATTTATATATATATCTCAGTTCTGCATAGATTTGTTTTTTAATGAGAACTTTCAAAGGCTTTCTAGGTTGGTCTGTTTCTACTCACTTTTAGAAGAAGAAGAAGAAGAGGAGTAGGAGGAGTAGGAGTTTGGATTTATACCCCCCCCCCCTTCTCTCCCGAAAGGAGACTCAAAGGGAATTACAATCTCCTTTCCCTTACCCCTCCACCCCCCCAAAAAAAACACCCTGTGAGGTGGGTGGGACTGAGAGAGCTCCGAAGAACTGTGACTAGCCCAAGGTCACCCAGCAGGCATGTGTTGGAGTGCGCAAGCTAATCTAGTTCCCCAGATAAGCCTCCACAGCTCAAGTGGCAGAACGGGGAATCAAACCCAGTTCTCCAGATTAGAATGCACCTGCTCTTAACCACTACGCCACTGCTGCTCCTCAACTGACCAAAGCAAATAGCTGCCCGCGTCGCGCATTGTGAAGTTGCCTCTCCTTCCTCCTGGTTGTGGTCTCCCGAGCAAGCTCGCCCTGCATTGTGTTCTCACAGCTGGCCAGGTTCCATGAGCCCTCGCGCATTCTAGGGTGATGCGGAGCTTCAACACCAGCTAGCCAATTAGGCTTCCCTGAAGATTATGTTCCAAACTACGTAAGATTTTTGTTGGGCTAAACAGCAACATGCTCTTATGACTATCCTTTGAGCCAGGTAGGTCCCGATAAGCAGGTGAGCCGTAGGGGAAGGGCCCAAGGGGGCAGCGGTCCGGGAGGAAAAGGGGTCTCGTTTCAGTCGCCAACCGCAAGAAGAGAACATCGTAAATAGTATTATTGTGCATTTCTGATTTCTCCGAGATGGGAACCAAATATTCCAAGACTGAAGCTGTAGGAAATGGAGGAACAGAGACTATCACTTGATTTGGGGGCGGGGGGGGGGGAGCGTGAGGGGGCAGCCGGCAATTGTGGCATCACGACTGTTCCTGCGATCCCCAGAATGTAAAAGCAAAGGGTTACATTTGAACCGATCGTTCTGTTGGAAACTGAAATCACAGTCGTCGGGTTCCTATTTTCGGGAGCAGCTTGTTCTTTTATAAATAGGATGTGGCTCTTACAGTTGCCCTCTCTTTTTCTCTCCCTTTCTAGGTCGTATAAGATTTTTCTCCCCCCCCCCCCACCCCCTTCTACCTCTTGGAGGATTCCGGAGCCGCCCGTCGACTGCCCTGCGGATACGATGCCAAAAGATCTCCAAACGATTCTATAGTTTGACCCGATGTTCTTAGGGATTATATATTTCTTTCTTCAAGAGTAAAGTGCACAGTCGAAATCTCGGCCGCTGACAGATAACTTTTATTTTAAGATCATGGACCATTTTCCTAGGGAGAAAGATGAAAGGCAACGAACGGGGAAGGGAAACCCGGGGAGAAATTCCCATGGCTCCCGAGCGTCAAGTTCCACGTCGGCCTCCGGTGTCCTTATGGTCGGTCCCAATTTCAGAGTGGGCAAGAAGATAGGCTGCGGCAATTTCGGAGAGCTCAGGTTAGGTAAGGCACACTGACTGCGCTGTTTGGAATGTGGACCATCAAATAAGTCTTGAAAGAGCAACCTGTTTTAATATCCGTGCGTGTAAAAACTGAAGCTGTTGGGGCCAGTGCAAGAGGGGCATCCCCCTTTCTTTCTCAGGGAGGGGGGAGCGGTGCCTTTTCTGAGACAGGTTCTGATGCAACACACCTGACACTTGGAAACAAGACACACCCTTTCAGTCAAAGCTCCTGCCCTGTTCATGGGTTTGTGCAGATTTAATCAGCTAATTGACCAAATATTGGACTCAGCATTGTTCAGACAGAGAAGCAGAAGTGAATTTATGCCCAAGTCTAAATGATATTGGGGTGCTGTGTGGCTTCCAGGCTGTATGGCCGTGTTCTAGCAGCATTCTCTCCTGACGTTTCGCCTGCATCTGTGGCTGGCATCTTCAGATCCTCTGAAGATGCCAGCCACAGATGCAGGCGAAACGTCAGGAGAGAATGCTGCTAGAACACGGCCATACAGCCCGGAAACCTCACAGCACCCCAGTGATTCTGGCCGTGAAAGCCTTCGACAATACACTAAATGATATTGCCCAGACTTTGGTTGCACGAGATCTTGTGCAATCTGAAGCACCAGCAGGATATTTATGTTGGATCCCTCATATGTTATTTCCGTTGGATGAGAGACTCTTTCACTAAGTCTTGTGTGTTAAGGAGTTCTTCTGAAGGGCTGGGAGCAGGCCTGTCGTAATTCTCAGCACTTCTGGAGCTGCTAGCTCTGTGCGTGGTCACCCATACTGCCTTGCTTTCTTTCCACATCACAAAATTCCTTGGGGAGTCAACACTATCCAATGGCTAGAGAGTTTGCCTTGGATATAGAGGAAGAGTTTGGATTTTTATCCCCCCTTTCTCTCCTGTAAGGAGACTCAAAGGGGCTTACAATCTCCTCCCCCACCCACAACAAACACCCTGTGAGGTGGGCAGGCCTGAGAGGGCTCTGAAGAACTGTGTCTAGCTCAAAGTCACCCAGCTGGCGTGTGTAGGATCGCGAAAGCTAATTTGGTTCACCAGATAAGCCTCCACAGCTCAAGTGGCAGAGTGGGGAATCAAATCCGGTTCTCCAGGTTAGAGTGCACCTTCTCTTAACCACAACACCAGGTTGGCGGAGGCGGAGTTCAAGCCCCACCTTTGCTGTCAACACTGGGTGTGGCTTTAGGCTGGTTGTGAAGACCTCTGCTCTTTTGTCTATGAAACTGAAATAGTGGCAACTTGTGCCACAGGTTTATTGTGAGGACAAACTATAATACAGTGAAGCATTTGACAAATGGGGCTATATATGATTGTGTTGACAGCTACATCTAGACCTCCAAATAGATACTTTCTTTGAATTCTGTGTTTTTAAAGTTATTGTTATGGACGATAATCTGTGCCTCAATGAACAACAGGTGTACTTCAAACACACAAGTTCTTCTTAAAACAAGATTTCTCTAGAAAAACCTATGAGATTCCTCTGGCACCAGCTATCAGCAAGAAGTTTATATCTGAAGCAAGATTTTAGAATTTTTGTCTGTCCTCCCGTTGTTTTAACTTGAAGTTAGATTTCTTCATCTACGCATTCAGTTTTGCTAAACTCTGCGTTCCCCAGATCTCCAGATAATTGGGCATCTGCTGCTCCAAGAGGGGCCCATAATAGCTTTTAAAGAAGGACAAAAGTCTATGAATACACTTCAGAAAGAGATGGCTGTCCAGTCTGGGGTCAGAAAATAGATGGAGTTCATAAGGACAGAGACAGTTCCCAAATAAGAGTTCCAAGCTAGCCATCACAGCAGTGAAAAAACCTCTTTCAAGTCAGCATCTGTCCCGTTTCCCCCTTTCAAGCGGGCTGAAGTAAGGGAGTGTGGGGGTGAGCCCAGGAAACTGGACTTCTATTCAGGAGCAGCAGTGGCGTAGTGGTTGAGAGCAGGTGCATTCTAATCTGGA
Source organism: Sphaerodactylus townsendi (assembly GCF_021028975.2). Lineage (NCBI taxonomy): Eukaryota > Metazoa > Chordata > Lepidosauria > Squamata > Sphaerodactylidae > Sphaerodactylus > Sphaerodactylus townsendi. The sequence goes on from NC_059441.1 coordinate 998,518, forward strand.
GGAACTGGGTTTGATTCCCCGCTCTGCCGCTTGAGCTGCGGGGGCTTACCTGGGGAATTCAGATTAGCCTGTGCACTCCCACACACGCCAGCTGGGTGACCTTGGGCTAGTCACAGCTTTTCGGAGCTCTCTCAGCCCCGCCCACCTCACAGGGTGTTTGTTGTGAGGGGGGAAGGGCAAGGAGATTGTAAACCCCTTTGAGTCTCCTACAGGACAGAAAGGGGGGATATAAATCCAAACTCTTCTTCTTCGTCTTCTTTTGCCTGCAAAATACCTGGACAGGATTGAACTTTGTTACATGTCAATATTAATGAATCTTTTTCTTTAAGATACTAAAGTTAAAGATTTACTTGGGGGGGGTGCTTTTTCAGGGTACACGTGCCATCATAGTTACTTTACAGCTGTCAGTATCCTACCGCCGAGTTATTTGATTTTCTTATAATTGTTTGGGCTGGGCTCCACAGTTTCATATGATGTCGTCTTAAAAGGATTCCTCCAGCAGCACGGCTCACTGCTTGCTGAAATGCAGACTTGTTCAAATATGCGCCATGATTGCTATTAAAATTGGTGACAGGAATGCTGTGAAATATTTTCTCAGGCGGTCATTAATAAGGAGAAGCCCCGTTAATTCTAACCCCGTTACCCTTATATAGTGACGGTTTATCTTGTCGCTGAGCTGTTAGGGTGGTCCACCTTGTTTCTGGCTGATATTTTTATTTCCCTTATTTTCTGTCCGGTTTCATGATATGCATGAAGTCCCACCTCTACCGCCAGGAAAGTGACATATAAAATAAATACAACGCCAAAGGACAAAAAGAAGAGGTTGGATTTATACCCCACTTTTCTCTCCTGTAAGGAGGCTCAAGGTGGCTTACAATCTCCTCACAACAGACACCTTGTGGGGTAGGTGGGGCTGAGAGAGTTCCACGAGAACTGTGACGAGCCCAAGGTCACCCAGCAGGAGTGTAGGAGTGTGGAAACACATCTGGTTCACTAGATAAGCCTCCGCCACTCAGGTGGAGGAGTGGGGAATCAAACCCGGTTGTCCAGATTAGAATCCACCTGCTCTTAACCACGGCACCATGCTGGCTCCTAAAGACCCCTAAAATGTATATCAGCAGTCCTAAAATGTTTTGTATCAGATTACAGTTGAAATGACATATCTTGCATTGTTCTGTTCCCCAGCCTCCCTTTGCGATTTTGTTTGTGGTACTGTGCATATCTATACCAATTTGCAGCGTCTCTTCTTGTTTGAAGCATGTAAATGCGCTTGAACAAAGTTGGACAGTTAACCTTTTCTCCAGCCTACATTTCAGTGGCTTGTTGTGTGAGGACAAGAACCTTTTCCCCCCCACATCCGCATAGGGCAGTGGTGGTGAGCCTATGGCACGGGTGCCAGAGGTGGCACTCAGAGCCCTCTCTGTGGGCACACGCAAACAGAACTCATCATGTGGGGGGGATTGCCCCCCCCCACACACACATCTAGGCTGGCCTGGGCCACTGGGCTTGATTATTAAACCTAAGACCTAGTTTTGGGGAAGCAGTGTAGGTGAGCCTGCTAAGCGCTGTTAAACCCCACTGATTTTCATGCAAAGAACTAAAGCACGATTCTTTACCTGGGAGTAAGCTTGGTTGCTGGCAATGGGGCTTGCTTCTGAGTAAACCCTCCTAGGGTCGCGATTGATCCGTTCGAAGAGTTGCACGGTTGCTTCAAAGCAAAGCCAACGACTACCACCAAGCTTACTCCGGAGTAACGCATGCCTCGGAGCCAACCGTTTTTTCTAAACGAAAACCTCAGTATTCAGGTTAAATTGCCGTGTTGGCACTTTGCGATAAATAAGTGGGTTTGGGGTTGCAATTTGGGCACTCGGTCTCGAAAAGGTTTGCCATCACTGCCACAGGGCTACTAGTTTCTTTAGAATGGGGGCGGTACCCTTTCATGACTTTTGTCCTAGAAAACTTGACAGCAGGATCATTTCAGAGTCTGTGAACTCATGTCTGCTTTGGAATATGGAGATTCAGCATTTGTTACTCCTCATATAGTTTTGGATAACATCACTGAGAGATAATCCGCATGGCTTCAAAGCAAGCTCTCTGAGTTTAAGAACTCCGTTGGTGACAGCTGTTCCTTAACTTTCAAAAATTGGAATCTACTGCCCTCCTATGTCAGCACAGTATGAATTATTTCACATTCATTACTTTTTCCATTTACATCCTGCAAGCACGCTTTCAAAAATCTTGGGACTCGTGGGGTATCTCATAATTACCTTAGTGTGGAAGCCGCGTCCCAGTGGTTCCCAATTCAAGCAGTCCCATTTTGATTTTAAAAAACAGCAAGGACTTTTGGTTCTGATCCCTGCACGTCTGATCCGTGATTGTCCGTTCCTTTTCATACTGTGCACAGTGCAGCGTATGTGCTCTGTGGCGGCGCCTAATTTTCATTGCAGTTTCTTGCCTCTGAACCACTTTAAAACATTGCAAATGTTTGTTTTTCTGTACATTTTTAAAATATACATATGTGTTTGCAGTGTGCTTCTGCATTTGAAAATTGCGGGAAAACCCAATAATTTTGCAGTCCGTGGAGAACACGCACTGGTTTTCCTGAGCGTTCCCATTAAAAGGGTTGTTTCCATCCTCTAATATAGGTGATACTAGGGAATAAAATGAGTTGCAAATACTTAACGATGCATATGCATCGTATGACAAACTATCAAGAAGAGAAGAAGAAGAGTTTGGATTTATATCCCCCCTTTCTCTCCTATAGGAGACTCAAAGCGGCTTTACAATCTCCTTGCCCTTTCCCCCTCACAACAAACACCCTGTGAGGTAGGTGGGGCTGAGAGAGCTTCGAGAAGCTGTGACTAGCCCAAGGTCACCCAGCTGGCATGTGTGGGAGTGTACAGGCTAATCTGAATTCCCAATAAGCCTCCACAGCTCAGGCGGCAGAGTGGAGAATCAAACCCGGGTCCTCCAGATTAGATACACGAGCTCTGAACCTCCTACGCCACTTATTAAAGAATAACTCAGTACATTTTTAGATCTACGGCAACCACTTGTAAACTTTTTTACCATAAGTTAGCAGTGACTTGACTGCAAAAAAAAAAGAGGAAGGACTAATCTCAGCAATTGGCCATGCTGGCAGGGGCTGATGGGAATTGTAGTCCATGAACAACTGGAGAGCTGCAGGTTGCAGACCCCTGGACTAATCCAATAACAGCAGCAGCAGCAACACCTTTGCATGTAAATAAGTTAAATTAGGCGTAAAACTACCCACTTAGTCAATGTTGGTAGAAAAGAAAAAGCATGAAGGCTATTTGTGATTGGTTGTCCATATAATTAGTCAGAAGCGACTATGAGGTTTCGAATCTTCATCGCCCTTATTAAAAATGCAGCAAATGCACTAATGAGATGAAAAAATGGTTTATAGACCTAAACTGTTGCCTTCCGTCTGCCTCGGTGGTGATGCTTTTTCATTTTTCTCTTTCAGGCAAAAATCTTTACACAAATGAATACGTAGCAATCAAACTGGTGAGTGGGCTGGCGTTTTAAAAACAACTCGGTTGGTTTTGCGCGCTGACAAAAATAGGCCGACGGAGTTTCCTGGATTTGACCGCCTTCTTCTCTGTTTCTCCCCCCTTTCCTTACAGGAGCCGCTAAAATCACGTGCCCCGCAGCTCCATTTAGAGTATAGATTTTATAAACACATTGGCTGTTCAGGTGAGCAAGACTTCTCCCAGTCTTATTTTTCAGCTGACTCAAACGTGGCACTCGGAGGCAGTCCTCGGTATCCCTAGAGCAGGGGTAGGGAACCTGCGGCTCTCCAGATGTTCAGGAACTACATTTCCCATCAGCCCCTACCAGCATGGCCAATTGGCCATGCTGACAGGGGCTGATGGGAATTGTAGTTCCTGAACATCTGGAGAGCCGCAGGTTCCCTACCCCTGCCCTAGAGATATAAAATGAAGTGTTGGAAAGCACGCAGCTGGTCTGATATCGGGAACAGGTGGCCGGGGGGTGGGGGTGGGGGCGGTGGTGGGGAGGCGAGTGTTCAGAGGAAAAGTATAATGATTGATTTGCTTCCAGCTGGTGTGAGAGGGTGCCTACGGGTACTTTGGATCTGGGGGGAAGGGGGCTCTGAGCATCCCTGACCTCACAACTCTTCTGCCCTTTTCTCAGTGAGGATTTAGTGCGTTCACAAGCAAGTTGTGCTGTTACAAGCTGGAGGAATCTAATAATCTTCTTCCTCCTTCAAACCACTTTTCCAATGTCTTGAGCCCCGAAACATCTCAGGGCAAGCCTGACATGTTTGGCAGAATGTATATTCACAACATGCAAGCTAATTTTTTTTTAACCTTGTGCCCGTGCCTCTTTTGGTTGGGCCTTTCAGCAAATGCAGGGGTCAGCAACCCGCAGCTCCGGAGCCGCATGCGGCTCTTTCGCCCTCGTACTGCAGCTCCGCAGCGGCGATTTCAACAATGGCAAGCTGCACTTGGGATGCGGCGAGCGCACTTCCTTCCCCGCCCCCTCCTTCCTCCCTCTGGCGTCCTTTCCCTTTCTTCCCTCCTTTGGCGCCTGGGAAGATAAGGACACCGAAGGAAGGAAGGGAGGGAGGGAGGGAGGGAGGGAGGGAGGGAGGGAGGGAGGGCGGGCGGACGGACGGACGGACGGACGGACGGACGCTCACTGCGCCCCAAGTGCAAGATGCTGTCGTTGACGTTGCTGCCACTGTCTATCCCGCCCGCTTGGCTGAAGGCAGGGTTTGGGGAGGGTGGGGGTGGGGCTTGGGGAGGCGGGACCAAATGGCTCTTTGGGTGCTAAAGGTTGCCGACCCCTGAGCGAATGGAATATTAGCTGGACAGAGCTGTAATACTTCCAAGATCCAAAACTGGTAGCAGTATAGCTTTGAGAATCCGGCCTTTGGACTGCTTAAAACGGGGTGTGTCAAGGAACAGCACAGGGAAATAGCCACTGGAGGAAGGCTTTTTCACCACTGCCAGATGTTGAAAATGGCCGTTTTGGAGTTACTGGTCGGACAAGGATGTCAGCTCTGCCTGGACCTGGGTGAAAGCTCAATGAAATTGAGAATAGCACCCAAGGCTAGCGGTGTGCATTCACACTTGTTCACTGCTCTGGCAGCTGCCACTAAACCAGATGCTGAAGTTGTGTGAGATGTTGACTTATTATCCAGAGCCATCACGCTGGTTTCTTTAAAAAAAGTTCCACAGTAGAGAATCAGTCCACGGGCTGAAGAGATAGGTGAAGATCCCAAAAACCTTGGAAATGCTGGGGGGGGGAGAATTAGAACTAACAAAAGGAAACATTTCTTCACTCAATGCATGATTGGTGTTTGGAATATGCTGCCACAGGCTACTAACCTGAATAGCTTTAAAAGGGGCTTGGACAGATTTGTGGAGGAGAAGTCGATCTAAGGCTGCCACTCTTGATCTTCATTGATCTGAGATTTCAAATGCCTTGGCAGACCAGGTGCTCTGGAGCAGCAGCAGCAGCAGCAGCAGGCCATTGCTTTCACCTCCTGCATGTGAGCTCCCAAAGGCATCTGGTGGGCCACTGCGAGTAGCAGAGTGCTGGACTAGATGGACTCTGGTCTGATCCAGCAGGCTCTTTCTTTCGTTCTTACTTTCCCAGCTAGTTCTGTAAACTGGTTTCATTTCTGGAACATCTTGTTATTGTCCCATCATAAGCTGCTTTTTGAAAATTGAAACATAACAGGCTGTTAACAGTTGACAGGTTATTTTTGATCACACCAGTTGGTAGAAATTGCTGTGTTAGCATATGTTCGCCTCGCAAATTTAAACGCAAAAGGTTGACAGGGTATTATGTGTGGCAGGGGAGAGAATTACACATCCATCCCAGAAACTATTTCAGGGACGAGTTTGGCAGTCAGCAGTCTAGGCCGTGCACTCTGGGAAATTCCCATATTCTAATAGTGATGCTGCTGTACTTCTGTTGGCATCTTCAATTTTATTTCATTACTGTTTCAGCAGAAGGCTTCCCCCAGGTGTACTATTATGGGCCATGTGGAAAGTACAATGCCATGGTACTTGAGCTCCTTGGACCAAGTTTGGAGGACTTATTTGACCTCTGCGATAGAACGTTTACTCTGAAGACCGTTTTAATGATAGCCATCCAGCTGGTGAGTCGACAAAGTATCTGCGTGGGTTAAATCAAACAGGAGTCCCGTGGCACTGAGCAAAGTTTCTTCTGGCCTAAGGTTTTGAGGGCCAGAACTCACGAGAGATTAGGTAGCCAGTGGGGTGAACATGTTTAAGGCGATTCTTGAAGGCTCTGGCAGCCTTTTCCTGACCATTTTGGAGTCTGATCCTTGTACTTAATAAGGAAGAAGAAGAGTTTGGATTTATACCTAACCTTTCTCTCCTGTTAGGAGACTCAAGGTGGCTTACAAGCTCCTTTCCCTTCCTTGCCCCACAACAGACACCTTGTGAGGCAGGTGGGGCTGTGACC